>NC_139220.1:201025758-201435758 GCF_055691185.1 Crinia signifera
TGCTTTAAAGCACACCACACTGATATACTGTGAAAATTGTATATGTGATTCCTATACACTTCTGGTTTTCCAAAAATGGCGATTTTTTTATGTGATTTTATAACAGTTTTATGTATTAAATTTCTACTTTGAACAAATTGAACTGATCCTTAGCGCCCTCTGAAACTTTTGTTCTTTTTCATATCTATATGTTGGATTCTGTCTGAAAGAGGATCCTTCAGAGGTGCTGCTCACACTGGTCTGAACGCAGATTGGGGACTCTCTTTCTCTCTCTCTCATATATATATATATATATATATATATATATATTATATATATGTGTGTGTGTGTGTTTGTACTGTATTGGCATTATTGCTCCACAGTTGTTTAAAGCTGTACACCTGTATGCATGAGTTGTGCAAATAGGCCCATTTGAGCTAAAACTAATTCAGTAGTGTTCTATGCATCTACTATATAGCTAATGTGTTTGCTATTGAGGCTTACTGTGTCTATTCTCGTGTGAGATCTAAAGCAGATCTCTTAATATTTTTGGGCCTAAATCAACAGTTATCGGAACAGGGCAAATTCAGACTCATTCCGGTGGTGGTGGGGTTTGTGCACGTGTGTATTTGTGCATGTGCAGACCCCAGGAGCGAATGGTTTCAGCAAGTTTCACATGCGCCGGGTCATTCCCTCCAGAGGAGGTGGGTGGGGGTGGACATCGGGCTGTAGCAGGGGAATGCCCCTGGGTGATGCCTGCTGCGGGCAGGTGGCTGATGTCACATGACATCAGCACCCATCCCGTCTTCGGTGGACACTTCGGTGGACACTAATAAAGTCAGTTCAGACTTATTTTTATTTCTGAAAGGGAAAGAAATTATTCCTTGGTCGGCAGCCATCGAATGATTTCTCTCCACTTCACCCAATTGCTAGGGTATGTGTTTGCAATCATCCCCTCGCATGGTACCAAGGGGATTGGGTGTCAGTGAGGGGTAGACATTCAGCCTAGCATCAGATGCCATTAAGCTGCTCGCTAAGCAGCAAATAACCGCTGCTTAGAGAGCAGTACGGAATTACCCTCTTATTGGGAGATGCAACATCTTAAATATTACATACACCAAATCATTATAACCTGCATGGTTGTGAAATAACAATCATGCAAACATAAGAATAAACTGCCAAATTTTCTCTGTGAGAAAAGTATATAACATTGTTAGCTTACTCGTTGCCTGACCTATTTAGAAAACCGAAATCCATCCTTGTTGAAGACTACATAATTAAATTTTAAATGGAACATGATAAAGAAATTATACTTGAGATCTCTAGAGATTCAAATATCCTATTTGGCTATATACAACAGTATAGCGGAGGGATACTTTAAAATTTAATAATGTCCTGGCCTAAATTTTTTTTCTCTGTCTAGATTTTCTGCAACTGCAGTGCAATCATATTCAACAGAAGGCTTTGGCACATTATATTACTACAGGCATTACTTCTAATAAATGGACAGAATATATTTTTTAAAAAGTACATTTAGCTTGGATTTAGAAATCCATTAATCAAGTGAATATCACTGTCTACTAGATGTGTAGAAAAGCTGCAAGTAAAATGGCCATTGGAGCTAAGTATTAAAAAGGTTTACCATGTGATGACAAAGCAATTGGTCAAATCACAGCATTTTCATATGGCATGTCAGTTCTTTGTATAGCAGTGCACAACATTTATTTGTATGCACTGTAGCTAGGCATATAGAGTTTAAAACACTGCAAATTAAGCATTATTTTCTTGTTTTAGAAGATGCATCTAAACTTCAGGAGAGATACACAGTAGTGGAGATGTTATCCATAGCAACCAGGGAAAACATTAATCAATTTTTATTTTTCTGCTGGTTTGGTTGTCAAAACACGGGATTTCTAAAGTGGATTTCCAAATACTTGATTTTGGGACAATGCAAGGTATGGCTTTTAACAATGTGCCTGCAACAGATACTTTTGTGTAAATAGCTATAGATGGAGCGCCTCCCAGCCAGCCTGTGGAATTGAGCTGGCGCAGGCTGGCGGTCAGGCACTCCATCTGACAAGGACGCGTGAGCCGTCAGCACGTCGGTGGGGAGAAGCATCCCTGCCCATCTCTGCTTCAGGGAGATAAGCAGGGCAAGTGTGGGCTGCGGGGGGGGGGGCTATGGGGAAGATGGGGGAGCAGCGGGGATCTGGCGGAGGGCGGCGGCAGGCTCTGTCAGAATGGGGTGCACAAGCATCTCCTGCACAGGTGCCCATTTCTGGCTGATGGCTCACAGCGGCAATTGGTGATTATATTTCCAGGAGCAGCTCCATTGAGAGCTGCTCCATCTGTACTGTGTTTTATAGAAATCATTATACAAATAAAATAAACATAAAGTAAGAGGACTTTCTTTAAATCCTACAAGAAGTGTTTTGAATCTATTCTCCATGAAATAATAAAACATATAGAGCCTAGGGAACCTTTATTCAAACAATAACAATCCAGAAAAAAATCTCTGGATCTATTATTATTACAGCTCACTAGTATTACTACTCATCAGAAACTTTCTAATTTAATAAAACTCTTTTGAACTTATATAATTCAGCTGTTTCTGAAATGATACAGTGAGTACCTCTTTTGCAATGCTAAGGCCAGTAATTCTGTAATAAAAGACACTGGCCTCTCCAACAGTGGCATAACAATGCTGCCACAGACCCTGCACTGGCTTGGGGGAGCCAAAAAGTACTAGAGATAAAACAATGGTTGGAATGTATATTCTAGTCAAAATATTTATAGCACAAATGATCTCCATGATTTAAGGACCATTAAAAAACCTTCTTTCATCTCAACAAATGAGAAATCATAAACACAGCGGAATGAAGTGATGAATATATGTTTAATGAATCTGATTAGAAAATCAAACTCCAATAAAAGCCTAAAACCCTATAACAGTGGTCTCAAACATGGTCCTCAAGGCACCTCTGCACTATAAAATTAGAACTAGAAGAAGCAGTCATTATTCCAAGCATAACTACAGAGAAGGGAAAGAAACCACTTCCTTTAGATCCCCCCCAAAATTCTTCCCCATAAAGAGCTAACCACAAAGCATCTAACCTATTCTGACAGGAAGTACTCTATAGATCATAGAAGAGAAATAGATATATTAACATATCTTCTTATAGACCTATGAGGGACTATTTGGATAAAAATAAGACTCACCAAATTCATATGGATCATTATGATAAAAAAAGTTGGGTAGTATAGGATGCTGTAACGTTAGCATTACTGCTTCATAGCACTGAGGTCATGGGTTCGATTCAAGCTATGGCCCTAACAGTGTAGGTATATTGTGAGTTTGTATATTCTCATCATGATTGTGTTGGTTTACTCCAGGTACTGGTTTCATTCCCACAATCAAGATATATATAGTACTGTAGGTTAATTTCCTCCCAACATAATGAACCCTAGTGTTTAATGTGTGTGTACATGTGGTAGAGAACATTGATTGTAAGCTCCAATTGGGCAGCGACTAGCGTGAATGGCCAAACATTTTTGTAAAGAGCTCCAGAATATGTGTGTGTTATATAAATATATATAAATAACTAGCATTAAATAAAAATAAATTAATAAATACATCAACATTGAATTGGATATCAAGAGTCACAGGCCTCTAAGGAATTTAAGAAAGAACACTTGTACGAAGATAGAAATTGTAACACCTATTAAAGACATAAAGTGAGACATCAAGGTGAAACTGGTCTTAATATTATTATTCCAAATATCAAAGGAAATTGAATCAATTGTATCAATGCTTAAAAATAGAGAACGAAAAGTTGAAGACACTGAAGACAATGAAGCCGATGAGTGCTTTGATACATTTTTTAAAGTTATAGTTTATAAAATGCATTATCTTATAGAAACAAGGACCACATCAGAAAATATACCAGAACATCAACCAAATATGAAGATAAACAAAAGTTTGTCTCTTTGCAAAGAGAATAAACAGGGCCACACAGGCACAGAAAAATGGTTTATTTAATATAGTATAAGCAAATGTTTACTTGCATGACCAGGGGCACTGACAGGTCACCCGGGCCCCAGTAAAATGGATGGAGCAGGGCCTATGGAGGGGGCATGGCCACACCTGTGAAAAAATAAACAAGACACAACAGCATGTGCGGAGCAGCATGTGTTGAGCTGGGGAGAGAGATGACAGGCTGCCCCCACAGCACAGCCCGGCTACCTGCAATGGGGGAGGGGGAGCAGGACCCCGGCCCCTCAAAAAACTAATTTCGGGTAAAAAGTACCCCCCTCTCAAAGCCACTGTACATGACCACAAGTACTGTAGTTCTAAGTAAGGGCATATAGTCTGCTCCAATAAACAAACAATAATAACATTGATACTTATGTAGATTTGCTTATTGTAAGTATATATGTAAGATTACCTTGAAAAAAAAAAAAAATTCTAAGAAAGAGATTAAAAAAGGATTGACAACAGTGAGGATAAAGTTACATGTACATTCATACCAAAGCTCAAGTGAAGTTATATTTTTTATCCACAGAATCTAAAAAGAAAAAGGATGTTATTAATACAATTGAAAAGCTGTTGAAGTAGACATGCAAAAAATACCAAACCATTTGAAAAAAGAGAAATCTGATTGCAAAACAAAAAATACTGGTTATAAAAGAACTTATCAGCAATGAATAAATACTTATTGTAATAATGGACTGGGAGACTTATGTAAAGATGCCTACATTTATTAATGGAAAACAACACATATCAATCCTTAGAAAGATTCTACCAAATAAATTGACCATACTGTTCTTCTGAAAATATCTGCATTGACCATATTATTGAATATTAAAATGTGAGTAGAATCCTAGAAACACCAGAACTGCAACATATTGACCAGACTGACATATTTTTAGAAGGAATAAAGGAATACATTTATATTTAAGTTGGCCAATAAAAATTTGGGGGGAATTATGGTCACTTAACATCCCTAGCTGATAGGCAGTATGCAGGGGCGGGCTGGGCTGGGGAGCAGGGTACCATCTGCCCCCCCAGGCTGCTCTAGCAGGTGTGCTGCGGGTTACTAGTGTGCAATGTGCTGTGTGTAATGTGGGGCTGTGTATAATGTATGTAATTGATAGTGTGTGTGTGTGTGTGTGTGTGCAATCACTGGTTGTAATATGGGGGGGGGGGGTCTCTGTAAAATTTACTAGTGTGCTGTGTGTATGGAGTATAATATGGGGGGGGGTCTGTGTATAATTTACTAGTGCGCAATGTGCTGTGTGTATGGAGTATAATATGGGGGGGGGTGTCTGTGTATAATTTACTAGTGTGCAATGTGCTGTGTGTATGGAGTATAATATGAGGGGGTCTGTGTATAATTTACTAGTGTGCAATGTGCTGTGTGTAATGTGGGGCTGTGTATAATGTACTATGTTGTGTGCGTGTTAATGTACTGGGTGCAATATGGGGGGTTGTATATTGTATTGTGTGCTGTGTGTGTACTGGGTATTATAATGTACTATGGTGTTGTGTAATATGGGGGCAGACATCCACTTTTAGCCCAAGTCCCCCGCTGCTCTGCAAATTGAAAGGGAATTGGCTTAAAAGGAAGGCTGGTAGTCCCGTGGGAACAACAGAGCATGTGGCCTCGCCCTAAGTAGCGTGTAACCCCGCCTCAAGCAGCGCATCACCCCACCCCAAGTGGTGTGTCTGTTACCATGCTTACATACAGCCCTATCTTGCTCACATCCCCCTCCCCCATCCACGGTACCCCAGACCCCCCCTCCCTCACAGGTACCCCTCTCCTACTAACTTTTTCCTCACACTAGCCCATCCATGGCACCCCTGACCACCTTCCCACCCTACACATGTACCTCTCTCTCCTGCTCGCTTTCCTCACATCCCTGTTTCCCCATGGCACTGAGGTGTCATTGCATTATTATTATACAGAGGGGGCAGCCTGCGGTGGCATGGCATTACTTTATATTATACAGGGGGAGCAGCCTGCGGTGTCATAATTATTAAAAAACAGGACAACACAGGCTGCTCCCTTGTATAATAATCATGCCAATTTCCATGACATCACAGGCTGCTCCCTCTGTATAATAATGCCATGACACCACAGGCCACTCTCCCTGTATAATAAAAGTAATGCCATGACACCACCGGCTGCTCCCCCTGTATAATAATAATAATGCCATGACACCACCGGCTGCTCCCCCTGTATAATAATAATAATGCCATGACACCACTGGCTGCTCCCCCTGTATAATAATAATAATGCCATGACACCACCGGCTGCTCCCCCTGTATAATAATAATAATGCCATGACACCACCGGCTGCTCCCCCTGTATAATAAATTATTATACAGGGGGAGCAGCCGGTGGTGTCATGGCATTACTTTTATTATACAGGGAGAGTGGCCTGTGGTGTCATGGCATTATTATTATACAGGGGGAGCAGCCTGTGATGTCATGGAAATTGGCATGATTATTATACAAGGGGAGCAGCCTGTGGTGTCCTGTTTTTTAATGCAAGTGAGCAGCCTGTGGTGTCCTGTTTTTTAATGCAAGTGAGCAGCCTGTGGTGTCCTGTTCTTTATGCAAGAGAACAGCCTGTGGTGTCCTGTTTTTTACACAAGGGAGCAGCCTGTGGTGTCCTGTTCTTTATGTATGCAGGAGAACAGCCTGTGGTGTCCAGTTCTTTATTTATGGAGGGGAGCAGCCTGTGGTGTTCTGTTCTTTATTTATGGGGGAGAGCAGCCTGTGGTGTCCTGTTCTTTATTTATGCAGGAGAGCAGCCTGTGGTGTCCAGTTCTTTATTTATGCAGGAGAGCAGCCTGTGGTGTCCAGTTCTTTATTTATGCAAGGGAGCAGCCCGTGCTGTCCTGTTTATTTATGCAAGGCAGCAGCCTGTGGTGTCCGGTTCTTTATTTATGCAGGAGAGCAGCCAGCGGTGTCCTCTTCTTCTTTTTTTATGCAGGTGAGCAGCCCTGTGGCAGGGGGGAATTGCGACGACGGGAAGTCAGGCAAATTTTCAGTGTGCCGTCACGTGTCCCGCACCAAGCCAGGCTGATACATACAAAACCTCGGCTGCCACAATCGGAGCTTCTGCATTTGCGCAAAATCTCAGTTAACTACATGACAATAATGTGCTAAGCCAGGGGGTAGTGTCACTAGCCCCCCTGCATCATAAATTCTACTGGCTGCAGGAGACTGTCTACGTGGCAGCTGCTACCACTCTCGCTGCCAAAGATGAGCAGCTCCGCCTCCTTCAGCTACTCAGCTGTTTAAGGAGGCGGAGCTGGCCAGCTATGACAGTAAGAGCATCCGGAAGCATCCGCAGCCAGCTGTAAGCATGGCAGGGGGGTTGGAGTGGTGTGTGCAAAAGCTCTCCGTTGGCTACTGTGAGTTTGTGTGTGCCAGTGCCTGGCTTCCCCTGATCCTTGTGCGGGTAACAGCCTGCGGTGTCCTGTTATTATGCAGGGGGAGCAGCTTGTGGTGTTCTGTTTTTATACAGGGGGAGAAGCCTGTGGTGTCGTTATATTTTTAACGAAAAACCTCCATTTTAATGATGCGTTGTTACTTATGGGCCAGTTTTCTGGACTTGCCCCCCAGGCTAAAAGTTGCCAGCCAGCCCCTGGCAGTATGGGTGTGTGAACTTGGGCCACAATGATTTGAGAAACATGGAATACTGTATGTTCCTATTGCATTCTGCAAGGTAAGTGCTAAAAGTATTTTTGCAATTCAAGTGGGCATACATGCCACTGGAAAGAGGCCATCACCACATTTAGTGATGGTGACTTGAGGTAAAGGCAATCAATAAAACATTAGGCAATAGCAGTCATGAAGCAAATTCTGTATTCCAAAATACAGGGCCAGAGAGGCCATTTGGCAGTTCTGATGGGGTTTTATGGCAGTAACACGCTGATTCTAGAAGCACGAGGTACAGTCTGGTGGCAAAGGATGCTAGTGGATTTACATCAGACTGTCTCCTATGCTTCTGCCCACTGTCATATCCTTATTTGCACTCAATCACCACCTACTGTATTTATTTTATATTATTTAATTGTAAATTTTATATTTGTGTCTATTTTGCTTTTAACTTAAATAAAATGGTTGCAACCTTACTGCACTTTCTTTCTGGATGTTGGCTACCCAGTTGGTAGTTATAGGTTGAGCCATTCTGAGGCCTGTCCATCTACTGTGTCTCTGCTCAGAGAGATACATGTAAGGTGTGATGTGACATTGTGGGCCAAATGTAATAGGGTGAGAGTTTCAGAAAGTGAGAGATTTTGGGAGAGTTTTCCATGTTTTTTAAAGCAGCAATCAATGACATGGCAAAATCAACCTGGTTTTGCAGTGTCATTGATTGCTGCTTTAAGAAACATGGGAAAACTCTCCCAAAATCTCTCACTTTCTGAAACGCTCACCCTATTACATTTGGCCCTGTGTGTTCACACTATGCATGCTATGGTAGCATGAGAGCCACTAATGGAGCCAAGAGGAGTAGACCAGAACCTGGACACCATTGCCAAGATGGGCCTGTTTGCTTTGAATGCCAGGGCCAACTTGTAGTTCCAGTCTTTTCCTGCAAGGATAATAAACAAAAAAAGGAGCTGCCAGCTTTATGTAAGCCTTGATAGGTTTGGCTACATGAGTAAAACCATTGTACTTTCCATTGCAGGAACCAGATGGATTAGTTCCTGCAATGGAAGTTGAAAATAAGAGAAAATCAGTGCTCAACAAAGTTGTCAAGCATTTATTTGCCTTTCTGTGGATGATTATTATGGTTTGTAATATGGGTTTAAAGACCCTTCCAAAATATATTGCCATCCTTTGAAAACCACTTGGATTGCTAATACTTCTCAATTCCCTTCTATGTAAGTTTGCTCACCTGCTGATAATTGTTTAGAAACAATACATAAGGACATATTACAGACTTTAGAACACAGAACGTATTATACAGTGAGTGTAGTTTAACCAGACAAATATAATTTACTTTCCAGTTAACTTCATAAGTAGACAGACAATTTTGGAAAAGTCTCTTATTAAGCATATGTAATAATTTGCACAGCCCAGTTGCTAGTTATGAACAGGGGTATAGCTAGGTGGCATGGTACCCGGAGTTTCTGCACCACCCTTAGCAATTTTTTCTCTCTTATAGTATTGCCCTTACACATTATGGGCCTTATTTTAATTCTTTCTGACAAAATCATTCTTAGATGGACAAAACCATTTGCACTGCAGGTGGGGCAGATGTTACTTGTGCAGAGATAATTAGGTGGGTGGGGTTTTACTTCAAAGTGAGATCTATATTGCAGTGTAAAATTAAAGCAGCCAGTATTTACCCTGCACGGAAACAAAATAACTCACCCATATCTAATTCTTTCTGCACATTTTACATCTGCCCCCCTGCAGTGCACATGGTTTTGTCCATCTAAGAAGGATTTTGTCAGAAAGAGTGAACTAGAATAAGGCCCTATATAACACACCACATAATGCCACATCCCGTTATGCCTTTTACACAATATGCCACACACCATAATGCCCATTACATAGCTTACCAGAAACTATAATAAAGTATTTCACTTTGAGGCACACCATAATGCCTATTACATATTATACCACACATTGTCATTCTTATTACATATTATGCCACACAGTTATGCTACTGACACCATTTTATGTCCCAAACACAAAAATGCTCCTTACAAACTATGCCCCAAAGTACAGCTGTTAATTACTTGCTTCCAGGGGTTTAATGGCAAAAGATGCAGCTTTCTGCATCTTTTCCTGGTGGGGCCAGCATTCCTGGCACATCCAAGTAACACTATACAGGCAGTGGAGCATTTTATTATTCTGAGCCCCAAATGCATTTTTGTGCCATTTACACACATAATTGTGCCATTTACACACAAAATACCCCCACTAGTGCTGATTACACACATAATGCCCCATACAGTATGGTGCTGCTTATACACATAATGCCCCCTTAAGTGTCACTTGCACAAAGAATGCCCCCACTAGTGCCGGTTACACACATAATGCACCCTGAAATTCCGCTTTCAAAAATAATACCCCCTATAATGCACTCTTCTCACACCTTGTCACTTTATCTGGTGGCCATTTCAAATATGGCTCACAATCAGAGTTGAGTTCATGGCCCTGCAGCCAATCATTAGCTACAGCTGCATTTAAAATGCAAACATGCCGACTTTGTATAGACGTATTCTTTAATAATTCAGAAATCAATCAACATATATTGACTTGGGCATTACATAGATTATCTATGTATGTTCTGTATGGGAATACAGAATTATTTTAACCCCTTCCTGACAGAGCCAGTTTTTGCGTTCCTGACAGAGCCCTTTTTTTCAAATCTGACATGTATCACTTAAGTGGGGATAACTTTTTTTTGCTTTTACTTATCCCAGTGATTTTGAGATTGTTTTCTCGGGACACATTGTACTTCAAGTTAGTGGTAAATTTTGGTCGATACAGTCTGTGTTTTTTTGTGAAAAATACCAAAATGTCGTAAAAAAATGGAAAATTTTGCGATTTGCAAAATGTTAAATTTTCTGCTTGTGAGACAAATAATCTTACCACTCAAAATAGTTAATAACTAACATAGACCATATGTATACTTTATGTTGCCATCATTATTTCAACCTCATTTTCATTTTTTTGGACACTAGGAGGCTTAAAATATGAATAGCAAATTCTCAAATTTTCAAGAAAATTTCAAACACTGATTTTTTTAGGGACCAGTTCAGTTCTGATGTGACTTTGAGGGACTTGTATGTGAGACACCCCCATAAATGATGCCATTTCAAAAACTGCACCCCTCACAGTATTCAAAACAGCATTTTGGAAGTTTGTTAACCCTTTAGGTGTTTCACAGGAATTAAAACAAAGTGTAGGTGAAATTTCAAAATTTCTTTTTTTTTGCAGAGTTTCAATTTTAATACATTTTTCTAACGAATACAGTAGATTTTACTAGAGAAATGTGACTAAAAATTGATTCCGCCAATTCTTTGGTTTTCATAAATATCCTATATGTGGCCCTAGTGTGCACGGTGACCAAACCACAGGCTTCATAATAGAAGGAGCACCTACTTGATTTTGGAGCCTCCTTTTTATGAGATTATTTTTTAGGCACCATGTAGGTTTCTAGGCACCATAAGATGCTAAAAGTTAGGAACCCCCCCACAAGTGACCCCATTTTGCAAACTACACCCTTCAGGGAATTCATCTAGGGGTATAGTGTACATTTCAAACCCCCAGGGGTTTCACCAATTGTGGTACAACTGGGCAGTGAAAATGAAAAAAATTAATTTTTCATTTTCACAGCTCAGTTGTATCAAAATTGGTGAAACCGCTGGGGATTTGAAATGTACACTATACCCCTTGATGAATTCCCTGAAGGGTGTAGTTTGCAAAATGGGGTCACTTGTGGGGGGGTTCCACTGTATGGGTGTTTCGGGGGTCATTCAACCAGAATCTGTGCTGCAAAATCCAAATATCACTCCTTCCCTTCTGAGTCCTGCCATGCACCCAACTGGTATTTTTTGGTCACATGTGAGGCATTGCCGTACTCGGGAGAAATTGGGGCACAGATTGTGGGGTGCTTTGTCTCCTTCATTCCTTGTGAAAATGAAAAATTTTGAGCCAGATCTGCATTTTTGTGTAAAAAAATGTAATTTTTTACAGAAAAATGCAGTTCTGGCTCAAAATTTTTCATTTTCACAAGGAATGAAGGAGACAAAGCACCCCAAAATCTGTGCCCCAATTTCTCCCGAGTACGGCAATGCCTCACATGTGACCAAAAAATACCAGTTGGGTGCATGGCAGGACTCAGAAGGGATGGAGTGATATTTGGTGGTGGAATGAATGGTGGGTGCTATGTCGCATTAGCAAGACCCCCGAAGCACCAATACAGTGGAACCCCCCCACAAGTGACCCCATTTTGGTCACCAGCTTTGGGAGGGGGGCTGGCGCTGCGGCTGGCGGGGGGGTCGGAGGGGTGCTGGCGCTGCGGCAGCCGGGTGGGTGGGAGGGAGGGGGGCTGCCGGGTGGGAGGGGGGGGCTGGCGATCGGTGGTGATCGGTGCTGTACTTAACAGCACCGATCACCACCGATCACTGTGTTACCGAGCGGCTTAGCCGCCGGTAACACAGAAAACGCTGCAATTGGCTGTTCACATTTGAACAGCCAATCGCAGCGATCGCCGCGAGGGGGGATGTCTGCTGTCATATAGACGCGGTGACAGTTTAAAACCATGACGTATATATACCATGACGTATAGACGCGGTGTCATATAGACGCGGTGACAGTTTAAAACCATGACGTATATATACCATGACGTATATATACGTCTTCGGTCGGGAAGTACCTCCCGACCATGACGTATATATACGTCATATGTCGGGAATATCTTTATATATATATATATATATATATATATGTATGTATGTGTGTGTGTGTGTGTATATATATATTTGATGGCATCCTCAAAACCACACTATACAGCAAACCCACTGATGGGAACTCATTGTTATTGGCGTCCAGCTCACATCCTGAACCACTTAAAAAATCACTCCCCTTCTCTCAGTTCTGCAGAGTACGCAGGATCTGCAGTGATGCAGACGATGAATTATTACAGATAGACTCAATGTCTAGAAGATTCCTTGAACGGGGGTATTCTACTAAAGACATCCAGACAGCTAGAAGAAGGGTAATGGATATTCCGAAGCATGAATTTCGAATTATCAAGCCTAAGAAAACTATGGACAACAAAACCATTTTTGTTACCGATTTCACCAATACCAACAGAAAGGTAATGGGTACGGCCAAACGACTGTGGCCAGTTATAAATTCTGACCCTGAATTACCACTCTTAAAGGACTCAACCCTCATTCCATGCTTCAGAAAAAATCGTAGCATACGAGATTGGGTTGTAAAGACTAATTCCAAGAAACCCACCGTGGAACACCCTGCTCACTTTCTAACAAAAAAACCTGGAAATTATCGCTGTCTAGGATGTGCCACATGCAATTTCCTGGAAACCGGTGACACTTTCACGCACCCCAGAACAGGAAAAACATTCAAGATCAAGCACATTTACTCCTGCAATTCTTCTTTCGTGATCTATTTGGTCAAATGCCCCTGTGGTCTTGCGTATGTAGGCAAGACCACATGCAAATTCAAAGAGAGGATGGCACAACACAGGAGTGCCATCCGCTTGTCATCAGTTGAGCGGGATACAGATCAGCCGGTTGCAAGACACTTTCGTATAATGAGACACAGTCCTGCCACTATCAGATATAAAATAATTGATAGTGTACCCATCAACCCCAGGGGAGGTGATCGGGCAAAGGCCCTTCTACAGAAAGAGGCCCGGTGGATCCATACTCTGGACACCGTCAGCCCCAATGGACTAAATGAACAGTTAAACTTGAATTGCTTTTTTTAAACTTGTTCTCTCATTGCTTTAAACATGATCTTTTTCTACAGGTTAATGCCCCAATTGGACTCTTGATATCTCTGTGTTTTGATATGTACATTTCGTTTGTATCTTTTTTTTCCCTTTTTACGTGTTCACTCATATTTACATGTTGTTCCCACAGCTGCCCGTCTCCTAGCAACTAGCAGCCGCCATCCGGGTCACGTGAGCTGTATTTGACCAATCTCCTGATACAGGCTGAACGCGGAAACTGGTGCAGCACGGAGGCACACAGAACACTTGTGTGTACTGTCTCCTAGCAACCGGCGTACACCAGTGACATCACTAGGTTGCGCCTGACTGGTCACGTGGACGCAGGCGGAAGCGGAGGCTGAGGACGGACGGCGGTGCACTCCCCCTGGATCAGGTATTTAAACTTACTGTTTTACACTTGTCAAATTGCTTCTGATGAAAATTCCGCTTTGAGAATTGAAACGTTAAGCATCCCACTGTAGTTGCTTGAGTTATTTATCGCCGTGAGTGCCGCCGCCTACAAGTCTGCTAGATTTTCTGGATACCTTGGAGGGCACCTGGCTAAACGTATATTATCATTGGAGGGGAGAGTGCCGATACCAGAACTTTGCTGTATATATATATATATATATATAGTAGAGGTTGGACGATCGGCACTCCAGATAAATAGTGCGATGCCGCGGTGCCTTCCAGGAAGAAATATAACATAGACCACCCACCGTGTCTCCCCGCAGGGTGGTGAGATTAAGAGGCGGCACTCCACGGGCTTTGTGAAAAATCTTTAGTGGTACATCAAGAAGGACAAGTAGGACAACGTTTCAAGACCACTCGGGGTCTTTTCATCAGGTCCACAATAGCAAAATCAAACAGTGTACAGACAGTAATCTGTCTGTACACTGTTTGATTTTGCTATTGTGGACCTGATGAAAAGACCCCGAGTGGTCTTGAAACGTTGTCCTACTTGTCCTTCTTGATGTACCACTAAAGATTTTTCACAAAGCCCGTGGAGTGCCGCCTCTTAATCTCACCACCCTGCGGGGAGACACGGTGGGTGGTCTATGTTATATATATATATATATATATATATATGTGTGTATGTATATATATATATATATACACACACACACATATATATATATATATATATATATATAATCCAAGGGTTTCTCCGGGGAGAAAATAGGCACTCTCCTAAGTAAAGTCATAAACTTGTTGTAATCCAAGTATTTTGATTTATTAGTCATCCAATAAGTTGGTACAATATATTGTGCTCAATGATACTCCGACGTTTCGGTCCAATATAGGCGGACCTTTATCAAGGAGCATGAGTCAGCAAAGTACACATAATCATCGATGGGGCAACATGAAGTATGAGGACACCATGGTGTCCTCCTGCAGTAGGAGGTTTTCCAACATACTTCATGTTGCCCCATCGATGATTATGTGTACTTTGCTGACTCATGCTCCTTGATAAAGGTCCGCCTATATTGGACCGAAACGTCGGAGTATCATTGAGCACAATATATTGTACCAACTTATTGGATGACTAATAAATCAAAATACTTGGATTACAACAAGTTTATGACTTTACTTAGGAGAGTGCCTATTTTCTCCCCGGAGAAACCCTTGGATTGTACTAAGGTGTTCATACTTGAAATGAACTCCCTTTAGGCACCCCGCCCGCTGCTACTATTACACACCCCGTGCGAGTGCGGTCTTCCACAGAATCTATATATATATATATATATATATACATATATATATGTGTGTATATATATATACACACATATATATATATACACACACATATATATATATATATATATATATTTCAGTTCATTAACATTGTTTTTTTTTACTTTTTATGCAGCTCATGCTGCTGCTGCGGCTGGCAGGGGGGGGGGGGAGGGGGGAGGGGGGTGCGTGCGCTCCTGCCTGCCGGGTGAGCCTGCTGCCGGGCGGGTGAGGGGCGGGTGAGTGCCGGGTGGGTGGGAGGGGGGTGCTGCTCATCGGTGGAGATCGGTGCTGTACTTAACAGCACCGATCACCACCGATCCCTGTGTTACCGAGCGGCTTAGCCGCCGGTAACACAGGAAACGCTGTGAATGGCTGTTCAGATTTGAACAGCCAATCACAGCGATCGCCGACCGGGGGGGCACCCCTGCCCCCCCTGGGCGGCGAGGGGGGATGTCTGCTGTCAGGGACAGCAGACATCTCTTAACTGTCACCGCGTCTATAGACGCAGTAACAGTTAGAAGCCATGACGTACATGTACGTCAAATGTCGGGAAGTACTTCCCGACCATGACGTACATGTACGTCAAATGTTGGGAAGGGGTTAATAATCTTTTGGAAAAGGTTACTGCCAAAAAACATGACAAAAATTAATTAACTGAATTTAAATATCATGATCAAAACTGGATAATTGGAGCACAGGTCTTTATGGAAATGACAGAAATATCCTATTCTTGGCAACATTTTGCCCACCCACAGACTCTAAAGCCCCGTACACACAGGGGGATATATTGCTCGCGATGAGCGATATATCGCTCAGTGTCCCATTTGCATCAGCAACCAGAGAAGGTCGCTGATGAAAAAGAAACTGCCGGGGGAGCCTGGCAGTGGAAATCAGCTGGTCGCAGGAGCATGTTCCTGCGACCAGCGATCACTGCGGAGGAGAAAACGGGAGCATGCACCCGGCAATATATCGCCGATGCACACTCCCATTGCGGGCAATATGGTAGCTCAGCGACCATATTGCCCGCGATATCAGACAAAATCGCCCCCGCGTGTACACAGCCTAAGATATGGTTTTATGATGTCTCCAAAAAAGGAGAAGAACTGAATAAAGATATGAATATGTTTGTGGAAAGAAGGTACAATCTAACTGTCCTCATTCAACAAAAACAAAAAGTATTAATTATTCCAAGGGAGGTATTTTAAAATGTCATCCTAGAGAACAGACACACATAATTCCCTTGAAAAGTGAGATAATCTTAGCCAGTCCAATTATATAAAAAGCATCAAAGGTATTATGGATGATTGTGGCATCTGATGAAGATGTTTGTTAATGCCTTACAAAACAAAAGCTCTCTAACAAGCTTCACTAGAGGGTGAAATGTAATTGTACAGGCATAACTGATGTCTCCAAAATACAGTAAGTAGGCATAGCCAAAAAAACTCCAGGATGTTACAAATGTCCAAATTGTACAACTTGCAGACATAATGAGACTGGTTCCAAGTTCAAACATAGAGAAACTATAAAAAGCTACAAGATTTGTCATGTCTGGCCCAATAGTTTATCCGGTACTTATGTATTATCTGGGCTCCCATGTTAAATGCACCCTATTTTTTCATACCCCTACTATCCAACTACGCATGGAGTTGATTTTTTATAGTGTGGCGAGTGCAGCGAGCCACCGTGCCCGAAGCGTGGCGAGCGTACACGGTCTCATAAAAAACGGGAGCCCAGATATTACATAAGTACCGTTTATCCTTTATAATGTTTATGGTAATTTGCCCATGTGGTTTATATTATATAGGAAAAGCAACAATGATATTTAAAGAATGTATGTCCAATAGAGTTATCTGTGGTAATCTGTATATTCACTGACATATGTAAATGTTCATACCTGCAAATTACTGCCTACTATGGCAAAGTGTTCACTATACCTGTCTGCATGCAATTGTGATATATACCTAGAAGCATCAACAGCTGATAAATTAGATTTTTAGAAATTATTATGGTATAACTGAGGATACCCTTACAGTAAGTAATGCTGCGTTGAGCCGCAATCAGGTATACACTAAATTGTGTGAATTATGAACTACACATAAGGTGTCCGGCAACCAGATTTTTACCCTGTGTCGCTTGTCAACACAAAGGCTGATAAGGGGCAGGACCATCAATTCACAGCTGCAGGAGTGACATAGCAACCCTCATGGATTGTGAAGTAACCATGCTGGCTAAACTGTATGGTCCAATTTACATGGTAAACATGATAGAGGCACTTTAGAAAAAACAAGTAAGGCAGTATAGGAGTCTAGTGACCAAAGCTAATTGTTTAGCTAACTAACCCTCCCCCCTCAATGCCCAGACCCACAGTCAACAGACACAACCTCGGGTCTCTGGATTCTACTATCCTGTCCTCCCTGGAGACTTTCCACTCTCATCTTTCCACCATGACCTTCCCCAACCAGGCTGCCTCTTTCTATTACTCTTCTTTTACCTCTGCTCTTAACTCTGTGGCCCCCTCAGTACTGTCTCCCTCCGACGCTCTAAACTCCAACCTTGGCACAACAAATAAACATGATTTTTACAAAAATGTGCACGCCTCTGGAGGAAATCTCACTCTCTGGCAAACTTCCTCCATTTCAAGTTTATTCTCTTCTCCTACAGCACTGCTCTCTCCCTTGCCAAACAATCTTTCTTCAAGTCACTCATCTCTTCTCAGTCCTCCAATCCCCGCCGTCTCTTTGAATCTTTCAACACTCTCCTTCACCCTCCTCCACCCCTCCTCTCATCATCCCTCACTTGCCACTGACTTTGCACCTTCTTCCTCTCTAAAATTAAGATAAGCTGACATGATATCTCCTCCCACCCACCCCCCTCAGCTGCCCGCCCCAATCATCCTCCGCCTCCAACTTCCCAATTCTGTCTTCCTTCAGCCCCACTTCAGATAAGGAAGTCCACTCCCCCATCTCATCCTCTTCCCCCTCTACCTGTCCCTTGGATCCCCTCCCCTCCTGTCTCCTCCGTTCCCTCTCCCCCACTGGCTGCTCCCACCTTGTTCCCCTCTTTAACCTATCACTTTCTACTGGTATCTTCCCCTCACCCTTCAAATATGCTCTGGTCTCACCTATTCTTAAAAACCCAACCTGGACCCTTTATCACCCACAAGCTACCACCCTATTTCTCTTCTCGCATTCGCCTCTAAACTACTTGAACAACTGCTTTACAGGCGTCTCACCAGCTACCTCTTTGACCACTCAATCCTTGATCCCCTTCAATCTGGCATTTGCCCACTACACTCCACTGAGACTGCTCTGGTGAAAGTCACCAATGACCTGCTATCAGCCAAATTCAGCGGGCACTTCTCTCTGCTTAACCTTTTGGACCTCTATGCTGCCTATAACACTGTAGATCACCCTCTCCTCCTCCACACACACCAAAACATTGGCCTCTCTGGCACGGTCTTCAACCTTCTCAGTTTCTGCCTCTGGCTACACCTCCCCACCTTCCATCCTTCCTGTTGGTGTCCCTCAGGGTTCCGTCCTTGGCCCCTTTCTGTTCTCCCTGTACACCTCTTCTCAGGGTGCACTCATTAACTCCTTTGGCCTCCAATACCACCTCTATGCTGATGACACACAAATCTACCTCTCCTCTCCTGATCTGTCCCCCACTGTTCTCTCTCAGGTTTCCAACAGCCTCTCTGCTATCTCCACCTGGATGTCTGAGCTCTCTCTGAAACTTTCCTGTTCCCCAACTCCGCTGCCTGGGTGTCACTCTTGACTCCTCTCTCTCTCTCCTTTGCACCTTACATCTGAGCTCTGGCCCATTCTTGTCAGTTCCAGTTACGCAACATTGCTCGCTTCAGGCCTTTTCTCTCAAAGAGTGCAACTAAGCTTATCATCCACTCACTGGTCATCTCAAGGCTTGACTACTGCAATGTTCTCCTCACTTGCCTTGCTCAAACCCAACTGGCTCCTCTACAAGTAGCCAGGCTTATCTTCCTTTCCTGATGCTCTACTTCTACCACTCCCCTTCAACAAATTCTGCACACGCTCCCATTCCCCTACAGAATCCTCTTCAAACACCTCACACCCACATACAGGACCATCTCTAATTTAATATATCTCTAACCTCATCACCATTCATACACCCTTCCACCCTCTACGGTCAGCCGACAACTGTCGTCTGTCCTCCACCCTGATCCCTGCTTCCCACGCTAGAGTTCAGGACTTTGCCTGTGCTGCACCCTTTTAGTGGAACGCACTCCCTCGCTCCATTAGACTCTCCTGACCTTGCAAAGCTTCAAACGGGCACTGAAAACTCACCTTTTCATCATAAACTAGTCCTGTGGCTGGGTCTCTGACCCCCTGCCTGCTTACATCCTCCTCAGAGTAGGGCCCCTTATCCCTCCTGTTGTCAAAGCCCTCTTCTCTTCACATTTCACTCACAGCTCTCCCATACTTAAACACTCAGTAACCATCTTTGTCCGCAGACTCATCTCCATCATTGGCCACAAGCCTCTATTAGTACGTTGATCACTACTTATATTTAGGCTGTAATGTGAATTGAACTGTAGCGCTCTTTACCTGTACTCTGATTTTGTTATTTATTCAATGTAATACTAAGTTTTATCTCCCTGTACTGTTCCTTTGTACGGCGCTGCGAAACACTTGTTTCTCTAAATAAAATAAAAATAATAACTCTCCATTACTGTCACTGTAATTTACTCCTACTTTCAGTGTTGCACAGTGCCGGACCTTTCTTAGGGGTGTACCCTGCAATGCTGATAAGCATCAGGGTTGACCTGGATGGGGCCCACACCAGATGATCACCACTTATTCTCTAATTTCGACCAGTTCTTTGGAATTCCACTCTCTCATTCCATGTCCGCTATCTCATTATAAGTGGAAGTGAGATTTCCCTGTTAAGAACTTGCCATCTTTCCTGGGTTTCTTGAATAAAATGCTTCACTGCAAAAATGGATCTCGCTTCTTGTGTGATCAGATGCTGATAGACAACTCTTGGATATTTTATTGTCGATCTCTGTTATTTGGATATTATAATGTCACATTTTATTGTTTTATTTGCTGGCTTGTACATTTTAGTTCTAGCGCACTATATCATTCCTTTTTTAAGAACTGGTCATATACAACATTCCTCTTTGATTATATCTTAACCCCTTCCCGACATTTGATGTATATATACGTCATGGCCGGGATGTACTTCCCGACACATGACGTATATATACGTCATGGCTTCAAACTGTCACTGCGTCTAGAGACGCAGTGACAGAGGGACGATGTCTGCTGTCCCTGACAGCAGACATGTCCCTGCATGCCCAGGGGGGGCTGCGATGCCGCCCCCCCGTCGGCGATCGCTGTGATTGGCTGTTCAGTGTGAACAGCCAATTACAGCGTTTTCTGTGTCACCGGCGAATAACGTTCGCCGGTGACACAGGGATCGGAGGTGATTGGTGCTGTAAAGTACAGCACCAATCACCGCGGGGTGTAAGGGTGACACTGGTGTCACCCCACCTCACCCCGCCCGCCCCCAAAGGCCGTGATTGGTTCGTCGGACCGACGAACCAATCACAGCCATGGAGGGGGGTTTAAACTAACGGTGACTGCACTGCAGACGCCATTCCGGTCTGGAATTGCATGCAGTGCGGTCACCGTGCCTAGCTGCCGCAGTATACTGACCTGAACCTTACAAAATACTTACCTGATCACTGCCTGGATCTTGCTACTTCTTGCTTCTTGCTGTGACTTCCTGTGCTGTGTTGTGCTGCTGCAGTGTCATCGAGTATAGATAGAGAGATATAGAGAGAGAGATAGAGAGAGATAGAGAGGGCTAGTGACAGAGAGTGCTATATTTTGTGCTGCTGCAGTGTGATAAAGTTATAGATAGAGAGATAGAGAGAGATAGAGAGAGAGAGATAGAGAGATAGTGACAGATTGTGCTATATATTTTTTATATAACTGACTGCTGCCCCCCCTTTTGTGCTGATCAGTATAAATTAACTGATCAGCAACTTTTTGGGGGCGCAGGGTTTTATTTTTATATAAATACCTGTCAGTGCTGCTGCTGCAGTGTCATAGAGTGATAGATAGTGAGAGATAGAGAGATAGAGAGAGATAGAGAGAGATAGTGACAGAGAGTGCTATATTTTGTGTCTGCTGTCCCCCTTTTGTGCACCCCCAGCAACTTTTTGGGGGTGCAGGGGTTATTTTTTATATATATTACTGTCAGTGCTGCTGCTGCAGTGTCATAGAGTGATAGATAGTGAGAGATAGAGAGATAGAGAGAGATAGAGAGAGATAGTGACAGAGAGTGATAGAGAGTGCTATATTTTGTGTCTGCTGCCCCCGCCTTTTGTGCTGATCACTATATCTGAGGTGATCAGCAACTTTTTGGGGGTGCAGAGGTTTTTTTTTTATATATACCTGTCAGTTGCTGCCAGTTGCACTGTCAGTTGCACCAAAGGTTGTGCACCTGCTGCCCCTCACTGGTAATCAGTGTCGCATCAGTGATCACCTTTTTTTTTTTTTGAGGGTGCTGTGGGGTCTTTTTTTAATTTTTTTTTTTACACACACTGTGATTTTGTGGGTGTCCTGTGGCCACTGTGCGCTGATTAGTGACGTACATCACTGATCAGCTTTTTCGGCACAGGGTTGATCTATTTTTTTTTTTTTTTATCAAATTCCTGTTGCCTTTGAGCGCTGTTCAGTGACGGACGTTACTGACCAACATCTGTGCTCAATTTTTGGCGCAGGACCTTTTTTTTTTTTTTTTTTAACCCCTTCAATTTTTTTTTTTTTTAACCCCTTCAATTTTTTTTTTTTTTTTATTGGGATCAAATTCCTGTATAAAGTATTTTTTTTTCTGCACTACATACACACTACACACTACATACCCCCCTGGGTTGAAATAAAGTTTGTACCCCCCCCTACACTATACACGTGTTGAAACATTTCACTACCAGAAACACAAAAATAAAAATGGCATCCCAAATGTCATCCCAAATGTCATCCCAGTCATCCAGAAGAATGTATTCAGCGGAGGAGGCATATGCCATGCTTGCCTCTGACTCTGACACAGCCAGTGAGGCAAGCGGGGAATTTGAAGGATTCGTCTTAAGCTCCTCTTCCTCCTCTGGTGATGAGGGACCCCCTCAAAGACGCCCCCGTAGAGCAGCTGAGACCCCCCCCCCATAATTGATCTCGTATGGACCCCACCACCAGACAATTTTGAGCCCCAGGTTCCTGAGTTTTTGGCCATGCCAGGAATCCAATTTGATTCAACAGGTCTCAGAGAAATTGACTTTTTCAAATTATTTTTCTCTGATGATTTTATAAATTTAATGGTGGACCAAACTAATTTATATGCCCAGCAGTTCATTGCTCAAAACCCCACGTCATCATTTGCTAGGTGGACCCCTGTAGATGCAGTAGAGATGATGACGTTTTGGGGTCTGGTGTTTCATATGGGCATAGTAAAAAAGCCAGAAATTAGGCAATATTGGAGTACAGATGTTCTGTACAGCACCCCATTTTACCGTATGGCCATGACTCGGGCTCGTTTTGAGATGATCCTTAAATTTTTGCATTACAATGATAATGCACAGTGCCCACCCAGAGATGATCCCACCTTTGACCGGCTATTCAAAGTCAGGCCGGTCATTGATCATTTCAGTGCCAAATTTGAAGAGATGTAAATCCCTGAAAAATGTATTTGTATCGACGAGTCCCTTATACATTTTAAAGGAAGGGTTAAATTCCGCCAGTACCTTCCCAGTAAGAGGGCAAGGTATGGCATAAAAATGTATAAGCTGTGTGAAAGCACCTCAGGGTACACCCACAGGTTTAGGGTATATGAAGGGAAGGATTCAAGAATTGAACCGCCAGAATGCCCCCCCTCCCTCGTAGGTGTTAGTGGAAAAATTGTCTGGGATTTAGTGCACCCCTTCCTGGATAAAGGTTATCACCTCTATGTGGATAACTTTTACACTAGCATCCCCCTGTTTAAGGCCCTTGGTTCAAGAGGTACAGCAGCTTGCGGTACTGTGCGTAAGAACCAAAGAGGCCTCCCAAAAACGCACATTGCCCAAGTAATGAGAAGGGGTGAAAGCAGGGGAATATGCACCGAAAATATGTTGTTGGTCAAATATAAGGACAAGAGGGATGTCCTTATACTGACAACAATTCATGGAGACAGTACCACCTCCGTCCCTGTACAAGGTACCAGTACCCACACCTCAAAACCTAATTGTATCCTGGATTACAATAGGTACATGGGCGGAGTGGATCTTTCAGATCAGGTACTGAAGCCGTACAGTGCCCTGCGGAAAACAAAAATCTGGTACAAGAAGCTGGCCGTGTATATCATCCAGATGGCACTGTATAACGCTTACGTGCTATTCCGTTCTACCAGCCAGAGGGGGACATTTATGCACTTTCAAGAGGAAGTCATAAAGGGCCTAATATTTGGGAACCAGCAGGCAGAGGGCCCCAGTACTTCTAGTACTGGCCCCCGTATTGTACCAGGGCAGCATTTTCCTAACGAAATCCCCTCCACTGCAAGAAAGGGCAGGTCACAAAAAAGGTGCAAAGTTTGCTATAAAAAGGGAATAAGAAAGGAAACTATTTTCCACTGTGAAACTTGCCCCGACAAACCCGGCCTATGTATAAAGGAGTGTTTTAAAATATACCACACATCTATGGATTATTAGGTTCATCATTTCACCGTGCTTCGGGGGTCTTGCTAATGCCACATAGCACCCACCATTCATTCCACCAGAATCTGAGCTGCAAAATCCAAAAATCACTCCTTCCCTTCTGAGTCCTGCCATGCACCCAACTGGTATTTTTTGGTCACATATGAGGCATTGCCATACTCGGGAGAAATTGGGGCACAGATTTTGGGGTGCTTTTTCTCCTTCATACCTTCTGAAAATGAAAAATGTTGAGCCAGAACTGCATTTTTGTGTAAAAAAATGTAATTTTTCATTTTCACTGCCAAGTTGTATCAAAATTGGTGAAACCCCTGGGGGTTTGAAATGTACACTATACCCCTAGATGAATTCCCTGAAGGGTGTAGTTTGCAAAATGGGGTCACTTGTGGGGGGCTTCCACTGTATTGGTGCTTTGGGGGTCTTGCTAATGCGACATAGCACCCACCAACATTCCACCAGAATCTGAGCTGCAAAATCCAAAAATCACTCCTTCCCTTCTGAGTCCTGCCATGCACCCAAATGGTATTTTTTGGTCACATGTGAGACATTGCCGTACTCGGGAGAAATTGGGGCACAGATTTTGGGGTGCTTTTTCTCCTTCATTCCTTGTGAAAATGAAAAATTTTGAGCCAGAACTGCATTTTTGTGTAAAAAATGTAATTTTTCATTTGCACAGCCCAGTTGTACCACAATTGGTGAAACCCCTGGGGGTTTGAAATGTACACTATACCCCTAGATGAATTCCCTGAGGGGTGTAGTTTGCAAAATGGGGTCACTTGTGGGGGGGTTCCACTGTATTGGTGCTTGGGGGGTCTTGCTAATGCGACATAGCACCCACCAACATTCCACCAGAATCTGAGCTGCAAAATCCAAAAATCACTCCTTCCCTTCTGAGTCCTGCCATGCACCCAAATGGTATTTTTTGGTCACATGTGAGACATTGCCGTACTCGGGAGAAATTGGGGCACAGATTTTGGGGTGCTTTTTCTCCTTCATTCCTTGTGAAAATGAAAAATTTTGAGCCAGAACTGCATTTTTGTGTAAAAAAATGTAATTTTACATTTGCACAGCCCAGTTGTATCAAAATTGGTGAAACCCCTGGGGGTTTGAAATGTACACTATACCCCTAGATGAATTCCCTGAGGGGTGTAGTTTGCAAAATGGGGTCACTTGTGGGGGGTTCCACTGTATTGGTGCTTGGGGGGTCTTGCTAATGCGACATAGCACCCACCAACATTCCACCAGAATCTGAGCTGCAAAATCCAAAAATCACTCCTTCCCTTCTGAGTCCTGCCATGCACCCAAATGGTATTTTTTGGTCACATGTGAGACATTGCCGTACTCGGGAGAAATTGGGGCACAGATTTTGGGGTGCTTTTTCTCCTTCATTCCTTGTGAAAATGAAAAATTTTGAGCCAGAACTGCATTTTTGTGTAAAAAATGTAATTTTTCATTTGCACAGCCCAGTTGTACCACAATTGGTGAAACCCCTGGGGGTTTGAAATGTACACTATACCCCTAGATGAATTCCCTGAGGGGTGTAGTTTGCAAAATGGGGTCACTTGTGGGGGGGTTCCTAAATTTTAGCATCTTATAGTGCCTAGAAACCTACATGGTGCCTAAAAAATAATCTCATAAAAAGGAGGCTCCAAAATCAAGTAGGTGCTCCTTCTATTATGAAGCCTGTGGTTTGGTCAACGTGCACACTAGGGCCACATATAGGATATTTATGAAAACAAAAGAATTGGGGGAATCAATTTTTAGTCACATTTCTCTAGTAAAATCTACTGTGTTCCTTAGAAAAATGTATTAAAATTGCAAATCTGCAAAAAAAATGAAATTTTGAAATTTCACCTACACTTTGTTTTAATTCCTGTGAAACACCTAAAGGGTTAACAAACTTCCAAAATGCTGTTTTGAATACTGTGAGGGGTGCAGTTTTTGAAATGGCATCATTTATGGGGGTGTCTCACATACAAGTCCCTCAAAGTCACATCAGAACTGAACTGGTCCCTAAAAAAATCAGTGTTTGAAATTTTCTTGAAAATTTGAGAATTTGCTATTCATATTGTAAGCCTCCTAGTGTCCAAAAAAATTAAAAGGAAGTTGAAATAATGATGGAAACATAAAGTAGACATATGGTCTATGTTAGTTATTAACTATTTTGAGTGGTATGATTATTTGTCTCACAAGCAGAAAATTTAACATTTTGCAAATTGCTAAATTTTCCATTTTTTTACGACATTTTGGTATTTTTCACAAAAAAACACAGACTGTATCGACCAAAATTTACCACTAATTTGAAGTACAATGTGTCACGAAAAAACAATCTCAAAATCACTGGGATAAGTAAAAGCAAAAAAAAGTTATCCCCACTTAAGTAATACATGTCAGATTTGAAAAAAAGGGCTCTGTCAGGAAGGCAAAAACTGGCTCTGTCAGGAAGGGGTTAAGAAATATCAATGACCAGCATTTAGTACATTACAATTTATGTTTCCATGTTTGTTGTTATCCTAATCTGTCTCTGTGGACCAATACGCAGCACCAGGCAGTTCATTGGAGAACATACATATTGTTTGTAAGGTGACCCATGATTTAACCTCCATTGCATCCTAATCTTTGAACACAAAACATATTGGTTATATGATGGTCACCATAATATTTCTTAAAACCAAAATTTTCCCCCCCAATTTTTTTTCCTAATTCATTTTTCTCCATGAAAGTGCCTAGAAATGTTATGAATCTGATGCTTATTACTTTTTATATGTTTGCTGTGTCTTATACAGTATATCTCACACGTTGGAGCAATTAATATATTTTAGAACTAAATAATAAAAGCTCATTTTTAACAATAGCCATTGCGCCACCTTATTACTGAGACTGATTGTGCCCCCAACCAGAATTTCTTTATTTCCTCTCTTGGAATAGCTTAAAAACATACTGTAGGGCACAAAGCTGGAAACCAAATTGGAATTAAGCCAAAGTGATTTTCACATCCAGTATTTAAGGTAAGATTATTATTTTTTAAATGGTGAGTGGTTTGACATACAGTATTGCTAACTGTAACATGCTACAATAAAAATGACTCATATATATGAGTGAAACCAAATTTGAGATTGTGTATATATATATATATATATATATATATATATATATATATATATATATATATATATATATACACACACACATACATACATACAAACAGTCATAGTGGTCGGTTTCAAATGCCCAAACTCACTCAGACATATCAGTCAGCCTGCACTTAGCTCTGTAAAGAGAAACGGACAAAAAGACATATGATAGTAAACCGCGGCACCCAGGACTTGGTCAAATAACACAATAGACAGCTATTGCTCGGTTGACGTTTCAGCCTTTAGTGAGGATTTTTGCAAAAGAGATTAACCTTATGTAAGCTGTTTTGAAAAAAGCCTCACTAAAGGCTGTAACATCAACCGAACAAAGATGTCCATTGTCAACCGAACAATGGCTGTCTATTGTGTTACTTGACCAAGTCCTGAGATGCCATGGTTTACTATTTTATATATATATATATATATATATATATATATACATGCATATATATATATATATATATATATATATATATATATATATATATAGTACTCAGTTCTAGGCACACCATGGCACTCCACAGGATTTGTCAAACAATCAAAGTGTGTATTGAAAAAAAATGACGTTTCGGGGACATAAAGAGATCCCCTTCTTCAAGGTGTAAACACTTTGATTGTTTGACAAATCCTGTGGAGTGCCGCTGTTTGCCTAGAACCGAGTACTGCATCACTGTTTCGGGGAGCACCCAGGTCTTCATTTCCAAGACTTGACAAAAGTTGTGAATACAACTGAAACGTTGTCTACTCTCATGGTTTCCTGAGTATCTATTGCAATTATTCCAAGTGCCACACGTTCCTACGTTCCTACGTTCTATTCATCATACTTTGTGAGGGCCTGACCATCGTACTCGTGTGTATATATATATATATACTCATCATGTTTTTACTCATCATGTTCTTTCTCATCATGTTTTTTTCTCATCATGTCTTTTCTCATCATGGTTTTTCACATCATGTTTTTCATATCATGTCTATACGTCATCATGCTTATTGTATTCAAGTAGCCGAATCCATATTGCAATAGTGTATCTTCAACCACTCACTTTAGCTTGACTTTACTTAGGAGAGTGCCTATTTTCTCCCCGGAGAAACCCTATATATATATATGATCAGAATTTTAAGGCAATGGGCAAAAAAAGGGAAGAAGAATGGTTCTCGATTATAAATAATTACAAATAAACTGACATACAGTAGTTAAAGCCCATTAATTTGTTCTTCAAAACAGCATTGACTGTAAGCATCTTTAAATACATTTGGTTAATATGTTGCACTATTATATTTAAATATAAGACAATCTATAGTACTTTGGAATGTATGTGAGGAGCAATTACTGACCAAGTCAGATTAAACAAAGCATGACTATTCATCATCTCTGAAATGCTCCATTGTGTTACACTCAATGTTTTAGGCATGGATGAAGTTAATGTAGTCCAATGACATTTTCACAATGATGATGTGCAAGTTGGAATTTGAATTTACATTATTACCATATTCTTACTATTATCAGAAAAATTAGCATATTAAAATTAGGTGCTTTTACACAAAACACTGGATGATTTGGAAAAACATGGCACAGCAAGTGTTAGAAAAAGGAGTCATGTCATGAAGCAAATGAAAAAAAAAATAAGTTCATTGTGAGAAATCCTGCTACAATTAATTTCATTTTGTAATTCAATATTATAAATATTATTTTAAAAAAATATTTATTATACACATTTATTTTATGCTGTGAAATATTTCAAAGCCAAAAGGAAATGTTTTTATATTTTAAATCCTAGCTTAAATTATAGGAAATTTTATGGTCAAATTCAGGTTGTGCGTGTGTGAAAATTCATTGCTAAGTGTGAATAGTCTTATAAGGATCAATGATTCTGTCTTGTATTTACTCGCCATTGCTAGTATATAAAAGAGGCATTTTTCCCATTGTGTTTATTAGGGGAACAGTTTATACTAAACTACAGGAACAGAAAGTGTGAAGATGTTAGCTGACCCCTGAAGAGTTAGCTGTATTGAAAAGGAGCTGATACATTGTAGACAAATGGAAAATGCTTTGCTATTTTATGGTTGAATTGTGCAACAAATTGTTGTGGTTATCTTACAAATATGGTTCTCCCATCGTTGACTTTACTCTTTCTTTAAGATCAGAATAACTTGGGACATCCTTATCCTATCATTGTAACTGTTTATTTTTTTATGTAAAAAGCTAGTTTATTGATGATGAGAAAACAATTTTGCTTCAATCTGTTGGAATGAGCCAATCTTTCAGGGAATAGTTTACATGACAGTTTGTGGTACTAAAGTCTGCTTCTGGTCAAATAGCAATTCTTGTAATAATGTCTTATATAAAAAATTGTTTCATTAAATAAATGAATGTTATACATTTTTAATTATTAATTTACACATATATAAATTAGTAGTAAATAAAAAATATTTTAAGGCAGTTTGACCCACTATAGTATCCAAAATATATTCTTACAATCCTCATTGTTTATAGCTATTATAATTGTGTCCAATCATACAGAAAAGCGTTATGTTCCCCATGCACTATATCCATACAGTTGAAGGATTATTGTTACTTTACTTTTCCGTCTTGTGGAAATCACTACTGTAACTTGCATACACACATACTGTATATATATATATATATATATATATATATATATATATATATATATTCTACAAAAGAAACAATGAGAGCAAGCGCTCTATAGTGCATGAATCAATTTAAACAATTTATTAATGGGTACACAGATGATAAAAAACAAGTAGCAGGGATCACATACCACAAAAAGCGGCACTAAACACCGCAGTTAGATCGCATGGACTGCTTGTCCCAGCAGTGTTAAGTCGGAGCGGGCCTAGCGTCTTCTCTGACCAAGAAACTAACCTGTGGGGTGCGAGACTACCGCCGCTGCTGCCGTTGGACGCCACAATTGAGTGTAACCGCTCCGACTTAACACTGCTGGGACAAGCAGTCCATGCGATCTAACTGCGGTGTTTAGTGCCGCTTTTTGTGGTATGTGATCCCTGCTACCTGTTTTTTATCATCTGTGTACCCATTAATAATTTTTTTTTGTTTTTGGGCTAAAAACTCACTAGGGACATTTGTAACAGCACTACTGAGGAAATGACACAAATTTTGTTTCATGTTTTGAAACCTTGTTTTTTGAACAAATAAAATATATTTGTGTGCATTTAATGTGTTTGATATGTTTATACAGCATAAATGCAAGATACTTCAAAATACATAATTAAAATATTAAAATATTCTGAAATACGGAATAATCCATTATCCAAAATTCTCCTGGTCCCGAGCATTTTGGATACGGGATACTCAACCTGTATATACTGTAGAGGTAGTCACGGCTACTGGCAGCACTCGATGGGGTCTTGGCAGTAAAACAAAGAAGCTGGAGCCGTATGCAGCTGAGTTGCTAACAGTTTCGGAAATTTTAATTCCTTTGTCGGAGAACGTTCTCTGACGAAGGAATTAAAATTTCCGAAACTGTTAGCAACTCAGCTGCATATGGCTCCAGCTTCTTTGTTTTACTGCCAAGGCCCCATCGAGTGCTGCCAGTAGCCGTGACTACCTCTGCATATCCTTTCTTGGATATGCAGAGGCCGCTGCCCATTGTACCTTGGAGTGCCGGTTACACACATTGGATATATATATATATCTGGATGGCAACCTGGCACTGGTGCGGAAGAGAATAGTACCTGGGTGCCTTTGTGAAATAATGCACGTATTTAGGCGATGCTGACCTTCATCAGGCAAAAACTTTTGTTATGCTGTCTGCCTGATGAAAAGGTTTTCCACATTACTGGAAAACTCAATAGCTAAAGAGTAGCAGTTGAAAGTGCATGGATGGCACCACAATTTAGCCCATTGTCCCTTGTTCCTCACTGTTAGAAAAGTATAAAAGACTATTGATATCTTATCCTTCCTCAGTCCACAGAATTGATTGTGTTTGGTAAGCCCTAGATTCGGTGGCTGACAGGAAACCTGTGCACAGTGGTACTGATGAGAAGGAACCCTTTGCTTACTGTCTCCTGTTTTTTGAGAAGTAGTGGGTCGTTACTGTTGGGCTCTGGGGTTTGATACAGTCTCAACTCTCTGCATTGACCATCTCTTACTTCCAGGGGAAAAATACAACTTTCACTTATTTGTATCCTACACTACTGTCCTGCCTAAAGATCATCTTGCGCTCCACATATATAGAGCGGTCACAGCTAAGAGGTAACAGGAGGCAAATAATAAGTGTCCATCGAGAAAGAGAATTGGGTGAAGAGACAGAGATGACCATTTTGCCTCCAGGTCATGCTGTGCTATGCATATTTGCAAGGCCACAGCATGACAGACAAAATAGGTTAGAAGAGAGAAAACAGGGAAAGGGATGAACAGAGACATTGGAGGAAGACAGTTAGGACAAATCAGGGAAAGAATCCAGAGAAGAATAGAAATGGCAGCAATGGCAGAGAAACAGAGGAAACAGGGAAAGAAAGACAGTGATGGATGGAGAAACAGAGGGGAGAAGAGAGGAAAAGCTTCAGATAGTGAGATTAGCATCAGTAACATGGGAAAGCGGGGAAAAACAGTATAGTGATGACAGATTCACCATATGCCCATGCCAGCATGTGATGATACATGCCATGCTTGGCAGATGTTGACAGTTGCATTGTAGTTATTAAAGTGTTCCGCACACCTACAATAAAAGTAAATGAATATAATATATCTTAAAATATTGCAACACATGCCACAGTGCCAACATAGCTTGTAAAGAAAAAATCCATGTTTGGTTATGTCATTAGGACCTTCTTTACTCTTCTGAAGGTTGCTATCAATAATCTGTCTCTAAAGGCAGGTACATTCACACCAGAATGAAAAAGGGAAAGAAAAAGTATTGCTTACCAATGAGGAATTAGGATAAAAAACACATTTAAAGTACAATATAAAAATACAACATGAATAATGGATAATGAATAAAAATCTCATTCACAGCCCTCTGTTAGCCACTATGTGAGTGTTTGTAAGGATCTGCTCCTATGTATACCGCCTGACTGGCAAAGCAATTTTTGAAAGGTGCAGTTCATATGGGGAAGTTGATAAACTTTCCACTGGATTCAGAACAGTTTTGGGGGTAGGTATATTTACCACTGCGGGTCACCATGGAGTCTTGTATCCATTTAGGATTGCATAGGTAGCTGTTATCTCCGTTAGGTGAAAAAGATGAGTCTTTCTCCGCTTTGGGAATCACAATGTTGTGGAAAGGGATAGATATTTCCCAAGGAACAGTTCTCCAATGCCAAAAGATGAAAGGCGGCTGGTTGGATCCAAAAGTGCACAGTGCATCAATGGCAGTTAGGGGCCTGAAGGGTGTCAGCTTCCAACGTGTTTCACTGCCTCTAAGGGCAGCTTTTTCAAGGATCTTCACACAAGAATACATATCTAAATGCTTCTTATCGAGAAATTCAGAAAAAAAATATTGAATTAAGTGCATTGTGTTTATATGTCACAGTTATGTGGTGAGGGACAGGATTTGCTTCTGTTTTCCCACATATATTATGATTGGCAGCCACAAGCACTGGTTTTGCCTGGTACATTGGCCATAAATAATATGAATTGATCTTGGTCCACCAACCCAAGGCACCCCTGCAAGTGTCCTGAGGCACCCCAGGGTGCCTAGGCACACAGTTTTGGAACCTCTGATTTAGGCTGTAAAGTTTTTAGTGACTTTATGTAGACATTTTGACATGTTGACCTTGTATATGCATACAATAAATAACCAATAACTTTGACTTTATAGGCCATATGTTTTCATATTTTTTCAAATATTTTTTTTTTTACTCATAATTTGTCTTATGGTTTAATTAACATTATCTTCAAATCAATGTATTCTTAGAAATGAAAAAAAAATGGTAGACTTTGTTTGCTCAGAGTATAATTTGCCAGAATTTGGGCTTGTGATATACCAATTTATTACCTCTAACCTGTAATAGTAATCTCTACATTCACAAGTGTCTCATGGATATGCTGAATTCATATGTTAACTTAATAGTGAAGTACATGGAACTTTTAAGGGACCTATAAACTCCTATTTTTGTGCTAATCCAGACAATTAAAAGCTCATCTATGTTCCAGGTGATGATTACATCTGCATATATAGCAGACTTTGGGCAATTTGAAGTGATGGCATCAATGTTAACTACTTCTTATACTCTTTTACTATGTTTCAATAAGTATGTTTATATTTTCTCAAAAAGCTTGAGATATGGGCGTATATGTAATATGGTCCACATTTGTCGGATGTGCAGGATGCTTGCTGATCTTTTTTTAAAGGCAGCAATCCTTTATAGGCATAGACTTGACTTGTAAATGATTGCCACTTTAAAAAAAACACCTCCATCAATCTCAGACCCTATTGCATATGACAATGGCCTCTGGTAGTTATATTGGACTGTTCTGTGAAATAACTTCTTATAAATGGGTTGGTACTGAAATACTGGTGGCAAAGATCTCAACAGTTAGAATACTAATGCTCACGGCCATCCCATACTCTAACCCTAAACCCCTAACTCTTATTTCCCCCCTTTCCACAGTCTAATCATAACCCTGAAAGTAACCCTAACCATAATACTCACCTTGGGCATCCATCAGCATTGTGACCACAAGATTCTGGTGTCACAATTCTGACTGTCTGCATTCCAACCACTGGGACGCTTACTACTATATATGAATAAGTGTAATTATTTAAGAAGTTTCTGTATGCAAAGACTCCTACTTGTTTTAAAGCCAAGGTAAATCCAAATGATGTTCCCAATTTTTATGATTTGCAATGCAAAATGTGTCTATTGAAAGGCATCTCCCAAAGTTAAAATTCCCTGCTGCCAATTCCACATTGATATTACTAGTATCTGTTAGGAGTCATTTGAGCAAAATGGCAACTAGGCATTCAGCATTCTGTGGACTTGATTTTCAAAGAATAAAGCCTGTCTTTCAATGGTACTTTTGGACAACATTTGTGAGAGACCCTACCAAGCAGATAACCAGTCCAGAAGTGATGACAGGAGCTGCATTTAAATATCAATAGAGGAATCCAGCAATAGTTGAAGAAGCAAGGAGCCCTCAGAAAGCCACTTTAGGAGCAGGCATGTACACTTTGTATCATAGAGAAAACTGTACGGTGGGTTCTTTGGAAATGTATGCAAATGAGACCCTACTATCTGCAAATGGGGCAAACTCTCTCTCTCTGTGGAAATCTGCTTAGGCTAATGAAGAATAGTGTCCATGGAAAGTTGTTTTTTTAGTGCTAAAGCAGCATTCTACAGTGAACGGGGAGCAAACGGTATCCCACACATTTTTGCAACATTGACGTGATTATCCTAAAGTCAATGTCTTTTGTCCTATTACTAATCTAAATATTTATGGGCCCCTTTTTATTTGCTGTAGCCACTGTGACACAAGCTACATACCTTCACGTGCTGGAACAACAGATGTAGCCAGGCTAGTTGTTGCCATAATGTGTAGGCACGTGCATACCCACTGCGGCATTTTGCAGCATTCACCAGGTTACAACTAGTCATAACATAGGAATGAATGGTAGGTGTGTGCATACACATACATGTGCATGACTCATTCGCAGGCACACTAGTCACACCGTCCATGCATGCCCAAATATTGGTTGAGGGGGATATAAAGGACAATCTAGAAGCTTGCAGACAGAGGCAGAAGCCAGACTAAAGCCATGTGAAAGATCCGTAACAGCATACCTGACATCAGGCAGTCACTCGGCAAGGCTATTAGGGGCTTATAGTAATGTGTGACAGCTCCATAGCTAACCAACAGACACAACCAGTAACATTAAAGCAGACTGGTCATAAATCATCTCAGGAGAGTGGTTCTCTATTATATTCAACTGGCAGTAGAAATAAGCTAAATAATGCAGCCACTGCTATGGATATACTGTAGGTGTGCAACTCATATGCTGCATTCACCACCCATCAAGTTACATATAATACCAATGTCACTGGAAAAGTTATATATAACACCAATACTACCATATCTCCATAATCTACCAAGCAACAACTAAATATCATTATTTATTTATATTTATTGGCTGAGGTGCACTTACTGTAAAAAAGGTCTCTTGTCTACTACCAGTGTATTCTTTGCCATGCTGTACTGTTAATCTCCTCCTTTTAAAAGGTGACAGCTGGGATCAAAACATTTGGATTACTTTAGACCTGGTCTGTTCTTTGCATGGAATAAATATATATTCTTTATATATAAAACTTTAAGCCTTGACAGTGCTCTCAATACCCTATAGAATTATATTTTGTGCAATCTATTAAGATATACTGTATCTAACTAATGGACAGAGGATAGAAGGCGGACTATAGCCTTGGCTGACTATTGATATGTGTCAGATTTTAAAGTAGATTTTTAAGTAGGGAGATAATTTAACAATTACATAACTTCAGCCTAGACTTAGCATGGACTTAAACTGAAGGAAACTGACAACCAGCTTGGTATCTTGGAAATCCATGGGTGTTTCAGTAAGCCACTAATATTACCATTCATTGTATCAGGGGGGTTAGGGATTGGATGGGTTGAGTCCAATTAATAGGTGCACATGCATTATTTCTGCATTTAAGACTCATTACAAAGGCTGTGAGCCGTTTAGGCTTTGTGCATGGTGTAGCTGTGTGCTGTGTGCATAATTTTTAAAGTGCGGCATAATTTAAACATAACTGCAGCGTTATACTGGCATTACACTTAACAGAAGACAGAAAACAACAGCAACTCAGAAAATAAAAGGACTGCTTTGAGTGAGCTCACTTCATACTCACAACATACTACTCCTGGCTGCTAAATCTGGCTATTCCGCCGTAATATCACCATTTTTACATCTGCTAAAACTTTCAATATCACTGTTAATGCTTGTATTTGCACTGTCAGTTTTAAAAATGCACAGCTGTACCTCTAATGACTTTACCTCTCCTGATCTTCCATTGATAGTAAGTGTCCCCCAACATTTTATTATTGGTCCTCTTCTTCTCTACCTCTACATGTCTTCTCTGGGTGAGATCTTTTGCTCACTCGACTTCCACTATCACATCTATGCTGATAATACTGAAATCTACTGATCCTTTCCTGATCTCTCCCTCTATCCTCACTCATATCTCTACCTGTCTCTCTGCTATCTTCTCTTGCATGACCCAGTGCTTCTTTAGACTTAAAATATCAAAGACTAAGCTAACCTCTTCCCACCCTCCTGCATAAAACCCAACAATCTCTCATCCAAACCTTCTGTCTATGCTCAATTCTTCCCCTTTTGTGTCACCCCTGTCTGTCTAACCCTCCCCTTTAGAATGTAAGCTCTCACAAGCAGGGCCCTCTCTCCTCATGTGCCTTTCTTAGAATATATAAACCTCTGCCACCCTGATGATTGTTTCAGTGTCCTGTCCCCTGATGCAACTATCCGTATTTATCATGTACAGTACTTGTCAAAAATTGTCTTGTACTGTAATTTGTTATCTGTTTTTGCTCATTAGTGTATTGTTAAGCGCTGCAGAACCTTTGTGGCACCATATAAATAAACGATAATAATAACAATAATAATAATAATAATAATAGTATTAATGTCCTCATTTCATTGCCAATACTTAATGAGTTTATTCCATTGCCATACCAAAGTGACATCACAGCAAATGCTGTAAGCAGCCAATAACTGCAGTTGATAATATAGTTTACCTGTACACAAAGGATGCTAGATTATTATAATGTCAGTATATCTGCCATTGACAAATGTATTTATATATTCATAAATATACAGCATGTTTTAGAAATATAACATTCTCTTTCTGAGCTGGACGGAGGACATTTACTTACTTATGGAACTGGGTCCGGCACACCTGCAAAATGCCCCATTATGAAGGATGGTGCTGGTTACTGCCCCGTTCCACCACCCACACACCACAGCATGTCAGATCATGCTGCGGATAATTGGGGTAAGAGATATTGAAAGATCCATTCTGCAGATGCACAGACCTACAAATATAGGATATGTAAACCCAGGGCCTGATTAAAGGTGCACTAGGCTAATACACATGTAGCTCCCCTTGTAATGCTTTTAAACACATGTGTATGTGCCTTTAGGGACTCACCAGTTATACTGCCCATGTGCATGTAATGAAAGGTATACAACTGGCATGTAGGATCTAATGCTTGTAGCACGGGAAGAAGGCTTTGGCTTTTGGATTCCCAGCTGGCACTGTAGCACAATGTACATAAAGTAATGGTTCCATCATGTAAGAACTTCATCCCCCACAGTACAACGGGACTGGTGATACAGTAGCTAAGATGCATGAAATAAATTAGCACCTCATTTTATTCCTCGGCTGTCACCTGCATGGCCCTTTGTTCTTTGGTTAAAATCTAACTTTCTACTCTTTCAGTATTGCAAAATAGACTTAATTAGCAGAAGTTGAACAGATTGGATATGAATAGTTTATTGAGTGAGATAAATGTAATATACTGTTTGGGGAAAGGTCAGAAGTAAGTTTGTTTTATATAATTTATGTTACAACAAAGTTTACATAGTAATAAAACTTACTTGCAAGGAGATGTCCTCAAATATCCTGAAAGAAGGCATATGGGAATATAAAATAATAATTTGTATTTATAAGTTGAATATGTCATATGATACACTGTTTCACAAGATTTGCTTAAGTTAAGAACCACACATAAAAATCAGGGCTGAAATGGACCCGGCGGGGTAAGACAGCAACAGCGTACTCCTCAGAGTGAACACAATCCCGGCGACGTGAAGGCAGCAGCAGTGCAGTGGACGAGATCAACCACAGGATGAGACAGCAGATGAGGAGACCATGCCCCAACGCGTTTCATCAATACGGGTTTTGTCAGGAGTTGGGGCGTGGTCTCCTGACGTGCTGAATCGCTCATCTGCTGTTGCTGCCTTACCCCGCCAGGTCCATTTCAATCAGTGTGCTGTGTTGGGACAGTGTTGGACAGTGTTGGATAGTGTGATGCGGTGAATACTCCTATGCTGATACTTTTTTATTGAAATGTATGTGAGCTTATTAAATTTTTTAGTAAAGATTCTTACATTATTGCTCATGTGTGCGCTCCTTCTGTTTTCTTCATACATATATATATATATATATATATATATATATATAAAACAAAGAGAATGGAAGAGGGTGCTTCATGGTGCATTAAAAGAGATATTTTTTATTGGATCCACAAGGACAATGATCCACAGTAAAAGGCAATTGCTCGTACTGATTATAAAGACAGTGTGGGCTGGTTACCACATGGCATAGATATAAGCACAAATAGGCAGGGCTGCTCACACGTCCAATACCGGTAAGTTGAACTCCAGGAAACCGCGGCTTGACAGGCGCTGGGTTGCGCTGCTGAGGCGATGGAACTTGAAGACACCGGCGTCAGATGTAACAGACGGATGACGGGAGACAGCACACAGGTCGGGTAGAAGTCACAGGCCACGCCCTGACGCGTTTCGTCACTGGGACTTCGTCAGAGGGCGTGGCTACTGTGACTGACAACCCGATATTTAACGTGATAGACAGCCAATGAACTGCTAACACTACAAATTAGAGCAAAGGCAGCAGCTGAGCTCCATAAAGGTACAAGCATACATAAAAACTTGGCTTTTAAAAATACTCCGCATATTCATACATCAGCGGTAGCAGCAAGACATATATATGTCAATCACATGTATACAATACATGGACCAACTAAAATACATTTTACATAAAAATCACAATACAATCAATGATAAAAATACAAAGTATAAAAAATACATGAAAAATGACAAAAAAGACAGCAGATAAAAAAAGCATATTTTTCTATTAGCAAGACATAGAATTCATCTAAAAATTGACAGAAAATGACAGGGATATGGCGCAAAATGCAAAAAAGTCGGCTCTGTTGAAGAAAAGAGAGACACATTAGAAAAATGAATAAAACTCAGTTTATGAAGGGGGTGATCTCGTACCCTTCATTTAACCCTACCGGGGTCAATGTATTGAGTTTTAAAATCCACTGCGTCTCTCTCCTAAGCAGACGCCGCTCAATATAACCTCCTCTTTTGCCCTGTTTAATCAAATCTATACCTTTGAAAATCAGGCCAGAGGGATCGCAATTGTGGTGTTCCTTAAAATGCTTAGATAAGCTGTGATTGAGTATGCCATGCTTAATATTGCGAAGATGTTCTAATATACGGATTTTAAGGCATCTTTTAGTTTTTCCAATATACCTCAATCCACAGCTGCATTTTATAAGGTACACCACATGTGATGAATTGCAATTAATAAAATCATTAATTCTGAATGTCCCCAAAGCTGCATCAATTACAGATCCTTTTTCCATATATTTACAAGTTTTGCAACTGTTACAAGGATAACTGCCTTTGATGGACAGAAAAGTACTCTGACTCGAGGTGGGTTGAATATTTTCAAGCTGACTTCTAGACACAATGGATTTGATGGTATTAGCCTTTCTAAACACCATTTTCGGTCTAATGGGAATATGTACATTAAGTACCGGGTCCATCTTTAGCACATTCCAATGTTTATTAAAGATTTTCCTTAATTCGCGATCTCTGGTGTTAAACTGCGTAATAAACATTGCATTATTGTTAGCTGGATTGTGGGCTTCAGACTGAGAATCATTGTTGTATTCTAATAGTTTAAGTCTGTCGGTATTTCTAGCCCGCTGTAGAGCTCCATTAATGATCCTGGAAGGGTAACCTTTCTCTTTAAATCGATTAATGTAGATGTTAGCCTGCTCGTCAAACAGGGACACATCAGAACAGTTCCTCCTCAAACGTAAGAACTGTGAAAAAGGAATGTTATCCTTCCACGGGCCATAATGGCTACTACTATAATCAAGATAGCTATTAGCATCCACCTTTTTAAAAAAGGTGGATGTCTCGATGGAGGGTACTTTAGGGAAATTTTTAACCGTGAGTAAGATGTCCAAGAATTCAATAGTGTCAACCTGCCAATTACAGGTAAACTTAAGATTGAAACGATTATTATTAATCCTTGACATAAAATGATTGAAGGAATTCTCATCATCATTCCAAATCACTATGATATCATCAATATATCTTTTTATTAATATCACATGATCTAGGAGGTCAGAGGAAAATGTCTCAATCTCCCATTCTCCCATGAAAATATTTGCCAGGCTGGGGGCGCATATCGTCCCCATCGCGGTCCCACAGACCTGCAAGAACCACTCCCCCAAGAATTCAAAATAGTTGTGTTTAAGCACAAATTTGAGACAGTCACAGATAAATCTTGTCATTTCATGGGACAGTGAAACATCCCTTAGCAACCTCTGTTCAATTGCCCATATGCCCAACTCATGTGGGATGCTCGTATAGAGTGCTTGAACATCGATGGTGGCGAATCGATAATTTGCCTTCCATTCGACACCCTGAATAAGTTTAAGTAAATGAGTTGAATCCTTTACATAGGTGTCGATCAACGGTACATATTTCTTGATAAATGTGTCGACATATTCAGAGAGGTGTGAGGTAAGTGACCCCACACCAGCAACAATAGGCCTGCCTGGAGGAGCACATCGATTTTTGTGCACCTTTGGCAGGTGATAGAACGTGGCTATATTAGGAGTGGTGTTATATAGATATCTATATTCATCTAAATTTATATGTTTAGCATCTAAACCTATTTTGAGTAAAGCCTCAAGTTCAATCAAATACATACTGGTGGGGTCTCTTTCAAGTTTAGTATAGGATTTGGTATCGTGAAGGAGATTATAGGCTTCAGCCACATAATATTCACGGTCCAAAATTACTATACTCCCACCTTTGTCTGCATTTTTAATGACGACAGATGTGTCAAGAGCAAGATTTTTAAGAACGTCAGATTCCTTTTTACTGAGGTTAAATTGTCTGCTATTTTTAATGTTCATTTTATCAATGTCTTTTTTAACAAGTTCGGAGAAAAGATCTAGGTATGGTCCCCGTGATTCCACTGGGTAATACGTCGACCTTTTCTTCAACCCTGATTGGGAGGATGGGGGACATATAGTGGGATTAGCATTATCATTTTTACGAAGAAAATGTCGCTGAAGAGTTAGTTTCCTAACAAATAGATTAAGGTCAATAGTAAGATCTACTTTGTTAGGTTCTTTCGAAGGAGCAAACGAAAGACCTTTAGTCAGGACTGCCTTCTCAGTTACTGTAAGAACTTTCTTAGATAAATTGATTATAATATTATCTTTACTCTCAGTATTACTGAGTACATCACTGGACACTATGTCTACACAATTCTCATTTTGGGTTCTCTTCTTGGAAGACCCTGTTCCCCGTTTTCCCCTAGCCTTCTTTTTAAGCTTTGGGGGGTCTTTTGCAGAAAACCCTGTAAGCGAGATTCGCGAACAGGGGTTCTCATTCCTAAAAAAGTATTCTGGTTATCATCTTCTCTATTTAGTGTCCTGAGCCGTTCGAATCTGTTGTTGTGAACAAATCCCTTTTGTTCACTAGGCTCATAGACCGTTTGATGCCAGAATTTTTTAGGGTCTCTCATGCCTGGAGAGTTTCTATTTGAAAATTTATTACGATTTCTAAACGGAACTTTCTGCCAGTTCCCTGATTGCTCATTAGCATATACCGACCTGTTACCATGGTTATGGGCTCTAAAGGGCCTATGATTGGGAGCTGCAGTGTTATTAGGCATCGCAGGAGCAAACAAATGTATTTTCTTATTTCTAGTTTTATTATCATTTTTGGTGGTTTTGGACTGCTGCCAAGTCCTCACTCTATCAGTTTCATAATCGATTTTATCGCGTAGAAACTTCTTTTGTTTGCTTTCTACAATTTTGCTCTCAATGAGAGAAACCTTTTTATCCAAATCACTTTTAATTGAATTAAGTTTCTCGCTCTCGAACAATTGTTCAAGTGCTGGGCTCAGAATGCAAATTTCTTTTTCAACCTCTTTAAGAACTTTCTTTTTTTCAAACATAAGCAATTTCATAAGACCCATGGAGCATTCATCCAATATATGGTGCCACTCCTTCATAAACACAGCATTATCAAGACCCGTGGTAGGATTCTTATTGATGCGGAGACCTCGGGGGATACGGTTGTGTGTGACATAGTTGTCCAACCCTTTAATGTCCCACCAGGTCTTAGCCTCTCTAATAAGAAGTCTCTCAAGGGAAACCACAACATCATTAACATCAGAGAGGTTATCAGTCCCAATTTTAGTGGGATTATTCTCATTAAAAATTCTAGAACATTCCTGTGACCGCTTATTGCTTAAATCTGTATGTCTAAACATATCGATAAGAAAGATTTATAACAGGTACACACAAAAATCTGCAGCTACCAAAACAACTGAACCCTGTATACACACAGAAAGATATAGCCAGAAGCGTTGTTTTAGAGCGCTGATTACAGACTCAGACCAGCTGGGTTTAGACCAAAGTCCAAAGGTCTTAATTTGGCACCAAAGTTCAAAATGCTGAACTGCAGCTCCTCCTCTCGTGAAACCACGAATGCCCAGGGTTCCAAAGGCACAGAAAGATCTAAAACAAAGAGAATGGAAGAGGGCGCTTCATGGTGCATTAAAAGAGATATTTTTTATTGGATCCACAAGGACAATGATCCACAGTAAAAGGCAATTGCTCGTACCGATTATAAAGACAGTGTGGGCTGGTTACCACATGGCATAGATATAAGCACAAATAGGCAGGGCTGCTCACACGTCCAATACCGGTAAGTTGAACTCCAGGAAACCGCGGCTTGACAGGCGCTGGGTTGCGCTGCTGAGGCGATGGAACTTGGAGACACCGGCGTCAGATGTAACAGACGGATGATGGGAGACAGCACACAGGTCGGGTAGAAGTCACAGGCCACGCCCTGACGCGTTTCGTCACTGGGACTTCGTCAGAGGGCGTGGCTACTGTGACTGACAACCCGATATTTAACGTGATAGACAGCCAATGAACTGCTAACACTACAAATAAGAGCATTATCTGTGACTGTCTCAAATTTGTGCTTAAACACAACTATTTTGAATTCTTGGGGGAGTGGTTCTTGCAGGTCTGTGGGACCGCGATGGGGACGATATGCGCCCCCAGCCTGGCAAATATTTTCATGGGAGAATGGGAGATTGAGACATTTTCCTCTGACCTCCTAGATCATGTGATATTAATAAAAAGATATATTGATGATATAGTGATTTGGAATGATGATGAGAATTCCTTCAATCATTTTATGTCAAGGATTAATAATAATCGTTTCAATCTTAAGTTTACCTGTAATTGGCAGGTTGACACTATTGAATTCTTGGACATCTTACTCACGGTTACAAATTTCCCTAAAGTACCCTCTATCGAGACATCCACCTTTTTTAAAAAGGTGGATGCTAATAGCTATCTTGATTATAGTAGTAGCCATTATGGCCCGTGGAAGGATAACATTCCTTTTTCACAGTTCTTACGTTTGAGGAGGAACTGTTCTGATGTGTCCCTGTTTGACGAGCAGGCTAACATCTACATTAATCGATTTAAAGAGAAAGGTTACCCTTCCAGGATCATTAATGGAGCTCTACAGCGGGCTAGAAATACCGACAGACTTAAACTATTAGAATACAACAATGATTCTCAGTCTGAAGCCCACAATCCAGCTAACAATAATGCAATGTTTATTACGCAGTTTAACACCAGAGATCGCGAATTAAGGAAAATCTTTAATAAACATTGGAATGTGCTAAAGATGGACCCGGTACTTAATGTACATATTCCCATTAGACCGAAAATGGTGTTTAGAAAGGCTAATACCATCAAATCCATTGTGTCTAGAAGTCAGCTTGAAAATATTCAACCCACCTCGAGTCAGAGTACTTTTCTGTCCATCAAAGGCAGTTATCCTTGTAACAGTTGCAAAACTTGTAAATATATGGAAAAAGGATCTGTTATTGATGCAGCTTTGGGGACATTCAGAATTAATGATTTTATTAATTGCAATTCATCACATGTGGTGTACCTTATAAAATGCAGCTGTGGATTGAGGTATATTGGAAAAACTAAAAGTTGCCTTAAAATCCGTATATTAGAACATCTTCGCAATATTAAGCATGGCATACTCAATCACAGCTTATCTAAGCATTTTAAGGAACACCACAATTGCGATCCCTCTGGCCTGATTTTCAAAGGTATAGATTTGATTAAACAGGGCAAAAGAGGAGGTGATATTGAGCGGCGTCTGCTTAGGAGAGAGACGCAGTGGATTTTAAAACTCAATACATTGACCCCGGTAGGGTTAAATGAAGGGTACGAGATCACCCCCTTCATAAACTGAGTTTTATTCATTTTTCTAATGTGTCTCTCTTTTCTTCAACAGAGCCGACTTTTTTTGCATTTTGCGCCATATCCCTGTCATTTTCTGTCAATTTTTAGATAAATTCTATGTCTTGCTAATAGAAAAATATGCTTTTTTTATCTGCTGTCTTTTTTGTCATTTTTCATGTATTTTTTATACTTTGTATTTTTATCATTGATTGTATTGTGATTTTTATGTAAAATGTATTTTAGTTGGTCCATGTATTGTATACATGTGATTGACATATATATGTCTTGCTGCTACCGCTGATGTATGAATATGCGGAGTATTTTTAAAAGCCAAGTTTTTATGTATGCTTGTACCTTTATGGAGCTCAGCTGCTGCCTTTGCTCTAATTTGTAGTGTTAGCAGTTCATTGGCTGTCTATCACGTTAAATATCGGGTTGTCAGTCACAGTAGCCACGCCCTCTGACGAAGTCCCAGTGACGAAACGCGTCAGGGCGTGGCCTGTGACTTCTACCCGACCTGTGTGCTGTCTCCCGTCATCCGTCTGTTACATCTGACGCCGGTGTCTCCAAGTTCCATCGCCTCAGCAGCGCAACCCAGCGCCTGTCAAGCCGCGGTTTCCTGGAGTTCAACTTACCGGTATTGGACGTGTGAGCAGCCCTGCCTATTTGTGCTTATATCTATGCCATGTGGTAGCCAGCCCACACTGTCTTTATAATCGGTACGAGCAATTGCCTTTTACTGTGGATCATTGTCCTTGTGGATCCAATAAAAAATATCTCTTTTAATGCACCATGAAGCGCCCTCTTCCATTCTCTTTGTTTTAGATCTTTCTGTGCCTTTGGAACCCTGGGCATTCGTGGTTTCACGAGAGGAGGAGCTGCAGTTCAGCATTTTGAACTTTGGTGCCAAATTAAGACCTTTGGACTTTGGTCTAAACCCAGCTGGTCTGAGTCTGTAATCAGCGCTCTAAAACAACGCTTCTGGCTATATATATATATATATATATATATATATATATATGTAGCGAGTAGTCGGCACTTACTCTCTGTTGCAATGTGAAGGTGCCCGGAGGGGGTAATGTCACATGAAGTAGAACACCGGCACTCACTCCTTCCAAAATAATTTCAAGGACACTCAGAGGTGCATATTTGCAACGTTTCGGGCTTTTTTATTCAGCCCGTCGTCAGGCAGTACAGAATCAAAAAAGTAATGTACAACACATACCATTATACCAGTTGCATCCCCCGTTCGCGGTCCGTCCAGGTCCCTGACTTCCGCCCTCCACAGGAAGCATGGGGCTTCAGACACTCCCACCTGCTCCCGGAGTATGACGCGTCGTCATGGTTACCAGATGCGTTCAGCCGGGTTTTGCTGCATACAATACATACACCTGTGAATAATTACAAAAAGTGTAGACTTATTTAAAGGAGACACGCTGGATTTTACGATTTCACTGGCTTGTACATAGTGAATTCACAGTTTGGAGATTATGGGCGGTATTCAATGAGAATACCTGCGAGGTGCAGCGAATCCTTTTTAGGATTCGCTGCACATTCGCCACGTTCCGGAGCCGGCGGGCTCCGTTATTCAACGTGTCAGGGGCTCGCTGCCCCTGACTGGCGAATATGAGCTCCTGCGGCGATTGCCGCAGGGAGCCTGAGGACGGTGTGTAAGGAAAGAGAAGAATGTCCTTTTGTTAGGTGCACCTCAAAGAATAAGATTCTAAAATATAACTTTTAATAGTTTTATTGATAAAAGGCTGCGAAAATTTAAAACCATATAACAGACAGGGGTGGGTACATACACATATAAAAATGGGGTGGCAGGCAGGTGTTTGCTGACAATACACATAAGTTAGTGTTCTGTGAGATAGCAGTGTTTAGGGCTAGTACAATATGACCACTATAACCCTGTTAGGCGGAAACAAGTGTTAATCCGCTGACAGGGTCTGGGTGGGTGCCTATCTCATAGATGACTCACTCTACTTTATACATAGTACGATGTGCTTCATGTAATAAAGACCTGCTGCATATGCTGTGTTTATACTGATCACAGACAATGCTGCAGCTGTAATGACAAAGATTCATCCAGTGTGCCTGCTCCGTATAAATGTCGGAGAGGCCTCAACACCGGTGAAACAATGTAAATCAGCAGATATTACAGAAGATGGTATCACTGGGGTTAATTATACACCCAGTATGTGCTGTAGGGGCATGTAAGCCTCCAAACCGGTACCACTCTATATAGAGAAATAGAGACCCAATGGTGGGCGTCTCTACTGAAAGCACATCAGTGGGTAGGAGCCCTGATAAGGGCTGTAGAGTCACTACACCGCTAAGACATCAATCAAAATACATTAATATGAAAAATAATAAATCAGCTGAACAGGACTGCCTGCACACCGCTAGCCGGCACGCGCTTCGCAGTTAAGCTTCCTCAGGGCCTGAGGAAGCTTAACTGCGAAGCGCGTGCCGGCTAGCGGTGTGCAGGCAGTCCTGTTCAGCTGATTTATTATTTTTCATATTAATGTATTTTGATTGATGTCTTAGCGGTGTAGTGACTCTACAGCCCTTATCAGGGCTCCTACCCACTGATGTGCTTTCAGTAGAGACGCCCACCATTGGGTCTCTATTTCTCTATATAGAGTGGTACCAGTTTGGAGGCTTACATGCCCCTACAGCACATACTGGGTGTATAATTAACCCCAGTGATACCATCTTCTGTAATATCTGCTGATTTACATTGTTTCACCGGGGGTTGAGGCCTCTCCGACATTTATACGGAGCAGGCACACTGGATGAATCTTTGTCATTACAGCTGCAGCATTGTCTGTGATCAGTATAAACACAGCATATGCAGCAGGTCTTTATTACATGAAGCACATCGTACTATGTATAAAGTAGAGTGAGTCACCTATGAGATAGGCACCCACCCAGACCCTGTCAGCGGATTAACACTTGTTTCCGCCTAACAGGGTTATAGTGGTCATATTGTACTAGCCCTAAGCACTGCTATCTCACAGAACACTAACTTACGTGTATTGTCAGCAAACACCTGCCTGCCACCCCATTTTTATATGTGTATGTACCCACCCCTGTCTGTTATATGGTTTTAAATTTTCGCAGCCTTTTATCAATAAAACTATTAAAAGTTATATTTTAGAGTCTTATTCTTTGAGGTGCACCTAACAAAAGGACATTCTTCTCTTTCCTTACATGTCTATAAATCTTGTCCTGAGGTAGCACACCCCTAAAAATACGTATCCAATATTGCTACACAGGGGTCCTCCTTATATCTGAGTCTTGTGCGATCACACCCAAACCCTCCCCCTTCCAGCCTGAGGACGGTGGCAGGCAGAGAAATGAAAGTCTCTCTGCCTGCCCCAGAACTTTGTGGGGGGTAGGTGGGCTCCCCGGGTGCCAGGCAGCACAGGCTGCCCCCCGGGGGTGCCAGCAGGGGACGGTATATTCACTATACCCGATCGTAACGATCGGGTGCAGTGAATATATGAATATGTAATGAGCGGCTCGGCTCCGGCGCCCCCTGCTGGCTGCTGTGTAAAAAATATATATATATATTTTTTTTAATTAAATATATATTCACTAGGTGATTCATCGCGCCCTACGGGCGCTCTTCACACCGTCGTAAGGGGCTGCGCCCCCTTAATTTGTGAACGTTTGTATATGAGAAATATGGTTAGAATTGTATGAAAGATGCCCTGTATTGCAACTTAGGTGTCCGCGAATCGCGGGAGGGGGGGTCGCGGAGGGTGCCGCGAATTGCAGGAGGGGGGGTAGCGGGGGGTGCCGTGAATTGCAGGAGGGGGGGTTGTGGGGGGGTGGATGCTGCGAATCGCGGGAGGGGAGGGATTGCAGAGAATCGCAGGAGGGGGGTCGCGGGGTGGGTTGCCGCAAATCGCGGGAGGGGGGTTACGGGGGCGGGGGTTGCGGCGAATCATGGTAGGGGGGGTCGCAGGGTGGGGTGCCGAGAATCGCGGGGGGGTGTGTGTGTGCCGTGAATCGCAGGAGTGGGGGTTGCGGGGGGGGGGTGGGGGGGGTGTGACGCGAATCACCACAAGAAAAAATCAACACAGAAAGGTCAACACATGTAAATGTTGACATAAGTGTGGCACTTCATTGGTGTCCATGTCGACACATGAGAATGAATATGAAAACATTCAAAAAATAAAAAAAAAAAACTTCAAAAACTCATGTCAACCTTTTTCATTGTCGACCATAGCCATGTCAGTGTTTTCCATGTGCAATTTAATTCTGGAGCTGCCGCGAATCGCGGGGGGTGCCGCGAATTGCGGGAGGGGGGGTCGCGGGGGTGGGTGCCGCGAATCGCGGGAGGGGGGTTACGGGGCGGGGGTTGCGGCGAATCATGGGAGGGGGGGTCGCGGGGGTGTGCCGTGAATCACGGGAGGGCGGGTCACGGGGTGGGGTGCCGAGAATCGCGGGGGAGGTGTGTGTGTGTGTGTGCCGTGAATCGCGGGAGTGGGGGTTGTGGGGGGGGGGGTGTGATGCAAATCGCCACAAGAAAAAATCAACACAGAAAGGTCAACACATGTAAATGTTGACATAAGTGTGGCACTTCATTGGTGTCCATGTCGACACATGAGAATGAATATAAAAATATTCAAAAAATGAAAAAAAAACTTCAAAAACTCATGTCAACCTTTTTCATTGTCGACCATAGCCATGTCAGTGTTTTCCATGTGCAATTTAATTCTGGAGCTGCCGCGAATCACGGGGGGTGCCGCGAATCGCGGGAGGGCGGAGTTCCGGTGGGGGGTTGCCGCGAATTGCGGGAGGTGGGGGGTCACGGGGGGTGCCGCGAATCGCGGGAGGGGGGGTTGCGGGGGGTGTGACGCGAATCGCCACAAGAAAAAATCAACACAGAAAGGTCAACACATGTAAATGTTGACATAAGTGTGCCACTTCATTGGTGTCCATGTTGACACATGACAATGAATATGAAAACATTCAAAAAATGAAATAAATCTTCAAAAACTCATGTCAACCTTTTTCATTGTCGACCATAGCCGTGCCAGTGTTTTGCATGTGCCATTTAATCCTGGGGCTGCCGCGAATCGCGGGGGGTGCCGCGATTTGCGGGATGGGGGGGGGTTGCGGGGGGTGGGTGCCGCGAATCGCGGGAGAGCGGGGTTCATGGGGGTTCCGGTGGGGGGTTGCCGTGAATTGCGGGAGGGGGGGGTCGCGGGGGGTGCCGGGGTGCCGCGAATCGCCGGAGGGGGGGTTGCGGGGGGTGTGACGCGAATCGCCACAAGAAAAAAATCAACACAGAAAGGTCAACACATGTAAATGTTGACATAAGTGTGGCACTTCATTGGTGTCCATGTCGACACATGAGAATGAATATGAAAATATTCAAAAAATGACAAAAAAACTTCAAAAACTCATGTCAACCTTTTTTATTGTCGACCATAGCCATGTCAGTGTTTTCCATGTGCAATTTAATTCTGGAGCTGCCGCGAATCACGGGGGGGTGCCGCGAATTGTGGAAGGGGGGGTCGCGGGGGTGGGTGCCGCGAATCGCGGGAGCGCGGGGTTCACAGGGGTTCCGGTGGGGGGTTGCCGCGAATTGCGGGAGGTGGGGGGTCACGGGGGGTGCCGCGGATCGCGGGAGGGGGGGTTGCGGGGGGTGTGACGCGAATCGCCACAAGAAAAAATCAACACAGAAAGGTCAACACATGTAAATGTTGACATAAGTGTGCCACTTCATTGGTGTCCATGTCGACACATGACAATGAATATGAAAAAATAAAAAAAATTAAAAATAAATCTTCAAAAACTCATGTCAACCTTTTTCATTGTCGACCATAGCCATGTCAGTGTTTTGCATGTGCCATTTAATCCTGGGGCTGCTGCGAATTGCGGGGGGGGGTGCCGCGAATCGCGGGAGGGGGGTCGCAGCGGGGGTGCCGCCAATCGTGCAAGGGGGGGTCGCGGGGGGTTCTTTTTGCCGCGAATCGCGGGAGGGAGGTCGCGGGGGGGTGTTTTTTCCGCGAATCGGGGGGGGTCACGGGGGAGGGTTTGCCGTGATTCGCGGGAGGGGGGGGTCGCGGGGTGGTGGTTATGCCGCGAATTGCGGGAGGGGTCGTGGGGGGGTTCTTTTTGCAGCGAATCGCGGGAGGGGGGGTCGCGGGGGTGTTTTTGCTGCGAATCGCGGTAGGGGGGGTCGCGGGGGAGCGGGTGTTTTTGCCGCGAATCGCGGGGGGGGGGGGGGGCGCTTGGGGGGAGGTTTTGCCACAAATCGCGGGAGGGGGGCGCTCACCTGGTGGCTGTGGAGTAGCAGTGCTGGGCAACATGGGAAGGCAGTGGGTGTCTGGCACTGTCTGTGGGCTTACTGGGCTGGTTATCTGTCACATACCTCCCAACATGACCCTCTCCAGGAGGGACACAATGCTCTGTTTCTAGACTTCCCCTTAATGTATGATTGCCATCACCTGTTTTAAACAGGTTAATTTCTCAGAAAGGTGTTCAGCACAGATGAAGGCAATCACACATTAAGAGGAAAGTCCAGGAACAGAGCGTTATAGACACAGACACCCACTTTGAGTGACAGATGTAGCCAAATATATAGGAGATGTGCTTACAGCACATGAATGAAAATAGCATGCCCCTCCTCAGAATAAAATTCCTGATTTTTTTACACCAAATGTAAAAAACAAAACACTTTATTTTAAAAGTTCACATTCCACTTCCCCATAAAAAGATAGCGATTGTTACTCGGTGAATCATGGTGAAAAAAACCTTGAAATGTATTCGCCATGTGGTCATTGAATAGGGTGATTCACCGTTTTAGTCAGAAATTCGCCAAATAGCACAAATTCGCCATAAAAACATGGCGAATCAGGCTCATTGAATACCGCCCTATATCTACAAGTAACGCTTGTCTGTAACACCATAAGAGGTTCCCTGCTCCAAGTGAGTGTACGGTTCAGAACCAGCAAAAATGGATGAAGCAAGCGGTTTCAACTGGCATGAGATACCAATAGGCGAAATGCTCAGTTTATCGGAAAGTGAGACGGAATCACTACTATTTAAGGAAAGACTCAGAGATCCAACGGAGACCATTGATAAAGATGAATTTTTTAACACCTTGCTGAAATATAAAAAGAAAGAAGTGGATTTCCTACTCCATTGAGTGACGTTATCTGAGTACATTAGGGAGAGATTTAGGGTAAAAAACTCCCCGACAATTGGGAGGTACAATAAGGACTTTGTTCGCCGGTGGATAGCCGTGATGAACAAATGCTCAATTGATCTTATGGCACTGGTGGTAGAAGAGTCGGCACGCGAGTTATCTGTGATTCACAAGCCATAGAGCACCCCAAAACTAGGAAAGGTGAGTGCCGATGTTAAGTGTATATATTGTTTATTAGATAAATTTTTTAAATTAGTCTTATTGTGGTCACATTCTCTCATGCACCCTGCTTTAACTAAAATTCCATAGCTTATGTTAACCATTTCCCTAGATGATTAGTGACAGGTGTGTTGGTAGCTGCTCACCTATAAAAGCAAAGTGTGCTGTGAGCTTCAGACCAGATAGCATGCCTGGAATCAAACATTGATGTGATAGCTATGTGTATTGTAGCCATTTTCAGCGATAGTGTCAGGACCTGCAGAAAGGTGGGGACCCGTGACGGGGGCTGCAGGCTTAAATGCATTGATCAATTCATGAACCAAATCTCCACTATTTATTATCAGTTAATTTAGTGTGTGCAGAGCCCCTACAATGTCTGTTTAAACAATGTGGTCACAAGCCATAGGGCACCCCAAAACTAGGAAAGGTGAGTGCCGATGTTAAGTGTATATATTATATATATCTATATATATATATACATATATATATATATATATATATATATATACATACTGTATGTTCTACATGTATATGCACCAATCTTAAGAAAAAAAATATATTGTTATTATTTTCAGGCTTTGATATTGTTTTTATTTTCAGGCTTCAGATAATTGAAGTTATTTTCTAGATATTTTAAAACTATACAAATGATTGGGAACCGTGTGACTATAGATGGGCTGTGACAGTCTGCACTGATTTATTTTCCCTTTATCCGGAGACTTGGAGGTCCTAGTATTATATGGATGATTACAGTGATCCGGCATTACACTCTGTGCAGCTGTTTAAAGTGTATTTTCATTTCATCCAGAATAAATAGATCTTTGCAAAGGAGTGTTCTTGATTTTTCACCCGATGGAATAAAACAGAGGTGGTTAAAATACAGCACTTTCATTTGGAATGAGTCTGAGGAGAAAAAGACATTTCAAGCTCATCCAGAATATTCAGAATTAAATTGTAGTAAAAACAATCACACCAGTGCAAGGGACAGCTTTTGAGTTTCTATGAGGTTAAATATCAATTATACTTTAAGTATAAAGCACCTGAACTATTTATTAAAAATGCAGCCTAGAATGATCAAACAATATAAGCTTCAGTTATGAAATGATAATTAAATGATGATAATGAAAATTATAATTCTATCTATAGAGGGTTATTCAGCCCAGATCACACTGCTGCTACAGTACTTTAGATTCACCGCCCAACCAGAGTGAAATCCCACCCTGTGCAAAACAAAAATTAAATTAGCTGCAAATTCATTCACAGTCACTCACCATCAAATTATTTTTCCAGTGTAGGCCGTCTGTGTGTAGCCCATGACTTACTCGGCAGCTGGAATAGAAACAGGCTTTTCATGACTTCACTACAAGTACCTGGACATGCCTACGTTTTCCCTGGCACACCCAGAAAACAGCTGGTTACCACTCTCAAATACCAGCTTTCCATCAATCAACTTGCATATGACCAGCAATAAAAGGAAAGCCTTGCACATGTGTACTACGAGCTATATGCATGTGCAGTCTAATGATTATCTCCCGTCCTGCAACTTCACATTCATTCAAACCTGTCTGAATAACCCCCATAGTTAGAGAATGAGAGAGTCAAAAGATACAGTGTTTCGAGCTGGCGCCAAGGACCATAATAATAACAATTTTATACATTCATTATACATTCGTCCAAGGTGAAATACAAGAAGAAGTTATGGACCAGCACTCACTATTGTTATGTACAACAAAGAAGACACTTTTAAACCATTATAGGAATGTAGAGAAGTAGAGTATGATGGCATATTATTAATAATAATACTAATACTACTAATAATAATAATAATAAACTAGCTGATGTGCCTGGCTTTAACTGTGTTTGTTGGGCAGAATATTTTGCATCTTTTAACCCCCTTAGCAGTCAAATTTGGAATAATCCCTGCTTAGCGGGTGGCTTCAGATAACTGTCATAGGGGCAGATGTATCATAGCAGCGCTTATCGCGCCGCTATGATACTTCCTGCTTCGTCTCAATAGCGAGGCGAAGCAGGAAGGGACATCGACAAGATGTATTAACATCTTGTCTGCCGAAGCGGGGGAGCGTTAACTCCCCCCTTCGGCGATGTCCCTTTCTGAAGATAGCGCATCAGTTAATACTGATGCGCTATCTTCTGTCCCCCGGCCGGCAGCACTGGGCATGCGCGGGATCTCGCTGTTCACGCGAGATCCCCAGCGCAGCCCAGATCTAACAGCAGGGACAGCGCTGTCCCTGCTGTTTAGATAGGGCTTCGCTAGCCTGATGCTGGCGAAGCCAAACCCGGCTTCGTGCGGAACGGTCAGCGATGCTGACCGTTCATACATTCGGCCTGCTATCATTTTGATAGCAGCGCCGATATGGACAGGGGCGCATAGCGCCCCTGTACCGCATCCCGGCCGCTTCATACATGGGGGAGAAGCGGTATCAGTGCACATAACTTGCGCTAATACCCCTTCTCCCCCATAACGACCGTTCATACATCTGCCCCATAGTTTCCAGACCACCCAGCAAGTCATAGGTCAACCAGCAGGTGCACAGGGAAAGTTCACTAACTGTCACTCACAATGATGAAGAATTATAAATGGCAGGAGGACGTTTAGCCAAATAATGCTGAAACTAATCAACCAATTGCAACATATTTCTGCAAATCTATGGCCCAAGAAATTTAATTTAGTATATGATGTGCCCTTCTGCTATTAATATATATTTAGTATATGATGTGCCCTTCTGCTATTAATATATATTTAGTATATGATTTGCCCTTCTGCTATTAATATATATTTAGTATATGATGTGCCCTTCTGCTATTAAAATATACTGTATTTAGTATATGATGTGCCCTTCTGCTATTAATGTATATTTAGTATATGATGTGCCCTTCTGCTATTAATGTATATTTAGTATACTGTGTGCTCAAGGCCATCTTAACAGCAGTGTGGGCCCCTGGGCAAAGCAATGCACTGGGGCCCTTACCCATTCTCCCCTCCTAGGGGTGGCGGGTGCTATCAGCAGCAGCTTTGATGTCCCACGGGTGGCAGGGGGTGCTCTATCTTCCATTCAACATGTAGGACCTGGAGCAGTAACTTCTGCTAATTACTCCTTTACTGCACAGGTGATGGGAGGGGGAACACTAACGTGTGGAAGGAGGCACTGAGCTGAATGAAGGGTCCTTTGTAAATGACAGTACTTCCAGGGAGGTAGGGGGTGTTTTATACGCAGGGGAGGGTTGGATAATGGAGTGGCCTTAATATTCGCCATTTTTTCGGTGGAAGGGCAGCTTGTTTGACTGCAGATATCGCCATTATCTGGAAATAGATTTCTTAGCCTTCAATAGTATGAGTCCCAACTTTCAGGAGGTGCTGTGAACTTGGGGATCAGGGATCAGGAGCCAGAGCAATCCATTGACAAAAATATAAAACTGTACACCAAAGTTTGGAGCTGGAGCAGGGATCAGTTGCTGGAAGGCTGATATCACTGGTTCTGGGCATGATAGAGACAAGCCGCTAGTGTCGACAGAAAGGTGAGAGTCCCAGCTTTTGGAATATCATTTTAACTTAGAAAAACTCTAAGTCAGAGAGAACCTGAGATGACTGGGAATTGCAATTAACAGGTCGGATGTGGACTGCTGCTTTGAAGTTGGAAATCTCCAGTTCCCCAGGGCCGATTTTCTAAATTCTGGTATCCCTGGAAAAAGGGGATCCTCAGCTATCAGCATAGGGCCCTTATATACCTGAGGCCCCTGGACAAGTGCCCATTAAGCCCATACGAATAGTCGGCCCTGTGTATGCTATGCCCTTATTCTATTCATAACAATAATATGAATAATAATAATAATAAAAATAATAGGAGCCAGAGCACTGAGTGCCTCAGGTAGTATTTATTTATTATGGTATGTTTAACCTTTTCCTTACTACTTATTTATATGTTTGATATAGCCTATACCAGCGGTTCTCAAACTGTGGGTCCTGACCCCAAAGTGGGTCCCGACCTGCTCAGGATGGGGTCACGACTTTAATTTAGACTCCTCCCATCATTTTGTGCCTCCACAAAGCTGCCATATATGTGCTGTCTGATGACTACACATGTGATGTGTTTACCTTCTGCAGTAACTTGCTGAGGTCCCGTAAATATTTTTTTTGTCTGATGGGGTCCCAGAGCAAAATAGTTTGAGGACCGCTGGCCTATACTAAACAATCTATAATGGTAAATATTAATAATGTATTCTATACAGTATCCAGTGCATAAAAACACCAATGTTTACATTAATGTCCATGGTCATTACTAGGTTCTTCTTCTGCTCCCCCAGACTCTTAAGCTGTGTACACATATTGCCAGTGATTTGTTTGTGCTGCAGCGATCAATCGCTGGGTGCATGCTTCCGTGTTCAGCCCGTGTTCAATGGTCGCTGTTTACCTCTTCGCCTCCCCTGCCAGAGTCTCCTGTTCATCAGAGACTATCTTTGGTCACTGATAAAAACTGGACACTGATCAATATATTGCACTGTGTGTGCACAGCTTTACACTTGTTCCAATGTTCCACAAAGTAAGAGATTGTGGACACGAAGTCCTACATTTTCCACTGTTGTCTCTGATCTGGTGATCCCCACGCTACATGATAATAGAACTATAATTGAGTAATATATCTTTATGGCTCATACATTTTAAACAAAATATATATGAGTCATATGTATGAAATATCTTTTACGGTTTTATGGATTTCAAATAGAATTTTAATGTAATAGGAAAACTATAACACATAATTATAGTGTAGTGATACAATTGCAAAATGTATATAATCGTGCTTCAAATAACACATTAATTTTATTGCATCAAATTTAATACTAGTTAAAAGCCTGTAAAAACAAAGGCTTCTGCAATGTACTTTAACTTTGCGCTGTGACAGTTTTTACTTTATTTTTGAGCTGTGACACTTACGTAACATAGTAACTAAGGTTGAAAAAATACATTAGTCCATAGAGTTCCACCTATAATATTGAATAATATTTTTCCAAAACGCCCTTGAAACTCTAGCGCCCAAGCTCCCGAGCACTCCCGAGTCCCCCTGAGCCACGCTGAACATCCCTGGGCCTGCCGCCTGCTCACTGCAACTAGTGTCAGCGGGGGCCACCGCACGTGACCTCCGGCATACGATCACCAGAGTGGAGGGGCAAGGGGGAGCAACAGGAGGGGTTGCTAATACTGAAGTGGGTGCCTGGAGAGGTTATGCACCAATGGCGCACAGCTGCAGGCACCACTGATGCACACCTTCATATTGGTGGTATGCCCATAAACTTTCCGGGACAGCCCACTGAAGTGGTTCATTTAATTTGCATAGTTATTATTTACAAAATTAGTTCATTTACAAAACTGACAACTTTGAGACATATTATGTAGCCACACATGAATGTGCCAAGGGCAGCAGGCTAGTCTCAGCCTTTCATGTAAAGACACAACTGTAGCATGTCACTCTACATGTGCCTGTCTGGGGTGCAATGAACGTGTTTACATCAGTATTTGGATAAAATTATTTTATACCACAACTTTCATATACACACACACACACACACACACACACACACACACTAGACATATAGTAAATATTTATTATCTGTGCATTAATAAAAAGTATTTTTTACTGTACAAAACTACTTTCAGGACTCCTGAGAATTGCCCATCACTGCTGCAGCTGTCTTGTGCCCCTTTCAGACCGCACAGAAAAAATGTTATTTTGCAGATTTTTAACCATTTTAAAACCGTAATCTGTGAGGTCTGAAAGTTCCAGAGTGATTTTATCGTTTCCAAAAAAAACGGTTTTTGGAAACGGTAAAAGCAGGGTCCTACACGTTTCAGACCCTGTATTTTGGCACCAAAATCTGGTCTGAAACGGTATTTAGGACACAGCCAATAGTGGTCCGCTCTGTTCATATCTAATGAGCCGACCACTATTGCCCCCCCCCCCCCCAACTTGGGCAGTGCAGGAAGGGAATGATTGTGCTGGGGGCAGGGGGTCCCTGCAGTGTATGTTAGATCAGTGGCGGGGTCCCTACAGCAGATGGGAACTAGTAGTCCTAGTACCCCCTGCCCCCAGCGTGATCATTCCCTGCACAGATAGGAGAGGGGGAGGGGGGACACACAGCCCCCCCCCTGGCTGTTGCGCGGGTAGGAGAGGGGGAGGGGTGGACACACAGCCCCCCCCCCCTGGCTGCTGCTTATGTCTTGAGATACCAGTCTTTTACAGGCAGCCCATATCCAGGGACAGGCAGCTGACAGACGGCAGCCGGGTCCAGCGCTTTGTGCGCTCATAACTGCCAGGGGGGATTAAGCTCCGAGACACGGCTGACACGGCCAGGGGGGAGCACTACTACAAGCGTCCTCTGTGAGACATATGCTGCAAGTAATATACCCCCCCCCCCCCCCCCGGCTGCTGCTTATCTCCACCAGACCAATGGCTTTGGCCATGTACTTGAAAACTTTCCAAAAAATGGGTCTGCCAGGTATGTAAAAAAAACGGCAGTTTAAGAGATGTGGTGTGAAAGGGGTTTTACCTGGCAGACCCGTTTTTGGAAACATTTTCAAATACAGGGTCAAAGCCAGTTATGTGGTCTGAAAGCAGTATTGGAGAAGAATAGATGGGTAACAGAGAGAAGAAAAGGCTTTAGATCTCAGCTAGGATTAATAATCACAGCCTGAGTTGGTGTGGCTGTCCCAAGCCACGGCTATCTTGTGTTGTGAGAGCCTAGGTGTGGCTGTAGGATGATAGTCTTTCTGCTGCCACAGCTGGGAGATAACCAGTACATTATATAAAGCAAGGGAGTATATAAAATCACTGTGCTCTCTAGCAGTTCATTATGTTGCTGGAAATTGAGAAGGGAACAAAGCAGGAATATCAACTTCCAGTAGCCCCTAGTGAGCATTTCTGACATGGTCACCTTGGACACAACTGTGTAAGGGAAAGCCCAGCTTGGCAGGGTGACAATGTGGCAATGCCAGGAAAGAGTTCAAGTAGTTAATTGTCATTGAGCAGAGTGGAGCTCAAACTAGTGGAAGGATGTTTGAGCATTGATTGTACCTGACTTAAATCTTAAGGAAATCCATTATCTAAAGGTTGAATTAAGAGACTATAACTAGTAAGCTAATTTCCATACATTACATCATAATTAACTAAATTGTTTAATATTTTTTTCCTGACTGATTAATGCAAATGCAGGATAAAAAGGCTTCAAATGGATAGAAGGGTTCATTAACAACTAATAGTAAGTTACAGTACTTACAGCATGTCTTATTAATCATTGTGCATCATTTTATCATTTTATCCATTCTTTCAAATAATTGTAATCATGCTATTATGTATAAGTAGCGACCAATTTACAGCATTTTACATTAGATGTTACAGACTCCTGAACAATTATCTAAATGCTTGCTATGTTGAACATGGAAGCTAGGCTCACATCTCACATGAATAACTGTAGTTGTGCAAAAGAGCAAGATATATGCTGTCACTCTAAAGTAAATTTGAAGACTCCGCAAACCAATTAAAATCTTGGTTCCTTTCATATTTATAATATTGGAACAAAGCAGATCTTAAAGCACTGACATGGTTAAAATTCCACATCACAGTTTTTTTTTTTTTTTTTTAAATACATGTGGTGCTCTAGTCTGATGGTGACTACTTTAATACTAAGCAGAGGGGAGAGATAAGATCTGGCAGAAATTAGTCCCCAATAAAAAAAAAAAAAAAAAAAAAAACATTTTAATATTTTTTGAATGGGTGCCAAGGGGTAGGGTATTAGAGTATATAGGGTTGTCAATGGTATTTACAAGAAATTTTGTGAATGACAACATCAAGTAGAAATTATTGTAATCTATTAATTATAAAACTAGTTAAAAGCCTGCCAAAATGACCGCTTCTTCGATGTATTTTCACTTTGAGCTGCAACAGTTTTTAGGTCACAAACTCTCCACCCCACCCTCAGTCCCTATCTGCTCCTACCTCCAATCTCTGTCTTCACAGCTCCCTCTCTTCATATCCAGCAAGTTTGAAACAGATCAGCGTCCCTGCAAAAATTCCACTTTCAGTTATGACATCTGCAATAGCCGACGTTTCAGTTCTATTGATGGCCTAAATCAAGGCATCCATAACCATCGAAGAAAAAAGGCAGATTGGCAGATGCCTTTAACGTTCCCCTTATAAAGGGTAGAAATCAGCATAAATCAATTATACCTGTGGCATCTAGTTGATCAGGCCAAAAGTAGGCTGCAAGCTGTTTATCAACTCAACGGAGTTCAGCTTGCTTTACATACTAAAATCACCAGTACCAAAACACACACATATATATATATATATATATATATATAGAGAGAGAGAGAGAGAGAGAGAGAGAGAGAGAGAGAGAGAGAGAGAGAGAGAGAGAGAGAGAGAGAGATGTGGGTATAGCGGCACTCCAAGGGACTTTTAAGAAATGATGCACACAAGGCAAACAAAGTTTCCGACGTTTCGGATTTTACTCCGTTTTCAAGGAAAAGAACTCTTTTCCTTAAAAACGGAGTAAAATCCGAAACGTCGGAAACTTTGTTTGCCTTGTGTGCATCATTTCATCAAAGTCCCTTGGAGTGCCGCTATACCCACATCTCTATCCATACCCTTTGAGCAGTAAGCACCCGGGCAGTTGTACCACTGTGATTCTTGGAGTGCCAGTATTCGTGCATATATATATATATATATATATATATATATATATATATATAGATAACTTACCCCGTGAGGTGTTCTAATCTCAATCCCCATAACAGAGCAGCACTGTCCCACTTCTGCGTTCCATACAATGCGGAAGTCGGCTCTCCCGACTACAATTGCAAGTAGTAGCAGTAGCAGGATTTGTCATAGTACAAGTCATACAGCCGTGTGATCGGGTCTGAATAACCCCCTAAATTGCAGTAAGAGTCTGTGATTTCTCTTCTCTTAACCTTCTGTAAATTGTGGGAAGGCAACAGTACATTTTGCAAGCACAAAACTTGTGACTTATTAGCAAGGTTACTTATCTGTTACTGGATTTTTATAAGGGATTCTTCATTGAAGCTTCAATGATTTTTCAATCTGGTCCAAGATGAAGTTGTATTCTATAATGAGGGAAACACACGAAAATACATGGACAGACTACAGAGCTTTTTCTTTTCCACTTTGCATAGAATTTCCTCCAATGTTAACAATCTCTATGCTACTCTACTTACTAGCCTGCAATTCTAAAGACACTGTACATATATTATTTGTTGTCTACCTCATTAACCCTTTAACTGTTTATTTAACCTAGATTTCTAATCTATTGTCCTCTTTCCTATTACATCTGTCTTTCTCTTGTTTTTCATCCTGTCTTAGAACCTGAGTTCGGCACTCCTGGTTATCTCTGTTTTGACTTAACTACCTGTATGTGGCAAATTGCTATCCCTTATAGGTACTAAGGATACTTACTTTAGATCAGGCATGTCCAACGTTGGCCCTCCAGATGTTGTGAAACTAAACATCCCCCAGCATGCTTTGCCATAGTTTTAGCATTCTCTAATAGCAAAACTGTGGCAAAGCATGCTGGGATGTGTAGTTTCACAACATCTGGAGGGCCAACGTTGGACATGCCTGCTTTAGATTCACTGGAGCATGGTAGATAAAGAGGATATTATTTCTCTTATATTTTATCTTTCTTCTCTAATTTTATTTGTATAGTTTGTAACAATGACAAAAAGCAGAGCTTCCCTATTGTCATTGTCTTTTATCTACACAGGTTATTGTTTCTCTTTTAGGCTTACCTTTACCTTTAAGGTTTACCTGGTTGGTTGGGTTTTTGCCCTTTCTTGACAACTACAGTAACTTTGTTATCAGGTCTCAAATACACAAGTATAACAAGCCATCAGAACTAAGGCCCTTATTCTGGTTCACTCGCAAAGGCAAATTTCTTCTCAAATGGACAAAACCATGTGCACTGCAGAGGGGCAGATGTAACATGTGCAGAGAGAATTAGATTTGGGTGGGGTTTTACTTCAAAGTGAGAACTATATTGCAGTGTAAAAATAAAGCTGCCCAACTCTAAATTCCTCTGCACATGGTTTAGTCCATTTGAGAAGGAATTTGTCTTTGCGAGTGAACCAGAATAATGGCCTAAATGCAATCAGTTTTTACATTAAACTTCCTAACAACTCTATATCCAAGTTAATTATATTTTAAAAAGGGTTTACCATACTATTACAATATGTTTCTTAATATTTTTAGTTTACAAAATACTGCAGAATAAAATTTCCCTTTCTACAGTAATAATTTTCTCAGTATACTGTATTAAACCAGGTTAACATTGGTGGTGCACAATTCTCACTTCCTGGAGAGTGTTGACTGATGGTTCTAGTTTGGGTTCATTTTATAATTCATTGGATTATAGGATTTACTATTGCAATTTAACATGGGTTATGACACTCTTTCCAGTGGTGATTGATTCCTCAGTAAATTAACTGTAGCAATTGTAATGGATAATTGTTACAAAATAATTATCAGTTACACACTGCGGCAGCTGCAGCCCCAGCGCTGGATTAGGGAGGGGGGTTTGTTAGACAAATATATACACTGGACACATATATGCATACATGTAATAATGTATGTATTATACAGTATGTTGTGAATCTATGCCCTGTGAGACTAACCAATTGGAGCGCAATGCTTTCAGCACTAGTAATCCCTAGTGATCCCCAGGGATCGATCCATCACCTACTGTATATTACATACATGATAACATGTATGTTATTATGTTTCTAGTGGTCCCCCCCTCTGGATACACGGTTATAAAGTATGGGAATTGAGCCAACATGTACCAATATGTATGTTGTTATGAATTATTATTTCAATATGTAGTGTGTAGTGCATGGTTCTGTCAAATTCACCTGGTTTATTTGTTTGGCGATTTTTAGTAATGTTTACCAAAAATCCCATCCCATTCAATTTGCTAGTTGTATACTTTATAATGGGAAAGCATCTGGATGCGAATTGAAGTGTTAAAATACTTTTCGGGTCAGAATGTGCGAATTCGCTGCAAATTTTCAGAAAAAGTGTGAAAACTGAAAACTCAATTCCTATTAAATGGCACCCATGATGTGAATGGAGATAGCACGAACTCAAACGCTAAGTTATATAGTAGCAATAGCAGGGTCCCTCAGCAGCACAGAGTATATCAGGAGATTTTTAAAGTTCCTACTTTAACATACATTAACATAACAACTAATGTTATTTATACTATGTGTTAATATTTTAATTGATTTCTGTAAAAAAACATTCTTAAAATCCTAGGTTCAGGTTTCAACAAAATTCCCTTTCTTCTCTGGGGTGGCTGGTCTAACATGTAAAATGAAATGTATTTATTATTATTATTATTTTTTTTTAAGTAACCATATACAGTATATACCGTATATATTAAAGTAACCCAAATTCATTAGAGTATAAAAAAAAACTAAACATACTGATCTCATTTCTCTTTTAAACAACAAAAAATTATTAACTTTTTTGAAATTTGAATATTAGTATTCAAACTTCATATTTCACCAAGGGTGAATGTTCAACAGTGACATTTAACTGACATTTTAACTGGAGCAGGATCAAACATACTGTAGTTGATAAGATTAAAAAGCACCCAATCCTGTTCAACTTTCCTGAATTTACCAACATTTTTTGGACTGATCTACTGTAAAAGTAAAAAGTACTGTCATACAAATGAAATATTATGTGTCCATGTACTAGTTTAATGAACCAGTTAGAGAAGCTCTTCAGTATGGCTAGAACAACTCTACCAAGAACCATTACTCATTCATTACTGGCAATGCAATCACTTTAGATAGAAAAAGGATTTTACTAAGCAACCCACAGCGCAGATAGTAACACTCTGCCCAGGAAATACAAAAAGCCTTCACCAAAAGGCTCAAGAAGACACAGAATACACACAAAATTATTGTAAATCCACTGGCGAGTGTTTTAAGTAAGATAATAAAGACCACTTACACAATGGTATAAATACTTAATGGTGGAGCTTCCTTTAGATCTAAAAAGAGAAGCTCAAACACAGAAAGAAACCATAGTGTGATATTGTTGGGATATGGAATGAAATGGTGCTGTTTAATCAGGTAACTCACATTTCATAAGCAAGGTATGCGCATATCAACAGGGTCTTTATCTTTCAATCCAACATGTTCTTCCAAATAACGTTCCCTGGGGACTCGATAAAACGGTATATAGTGCAGCACGGTTTGTTATAATTAAAAATAACAATTTATTAGTTACACTCACATGTGATCGATAAAAACAAGGCAAAATACCCATACAGGGTGACAGGATCCAAAATACTGTGCCGCGAAGATCATACAACCCTCTGGATACCCGACCAGCGGTCCTCAGCGGGGAGTGCTGTTCCTTCCAGTGGCCTCAGAATGGGATCCGTTCGGTGGTGTTCACTTAGCTAAGTGAACACCACCGAACGGATCCCATTCTGAGGCCACTGGAAGGAACAGCACTCCCCGCTGAGGACCGCTGGTCGGGTATCCAGAGGGTTGTATGATCTTCGCGGCACAGTATTTTGGATCCTGTCACCCTGTATGGGTATTTTGCCTTGTTTTTATCGATCACATGTGAGTGTAACTAATAAATTGTTATTTTTAATTATAACAAACCGTGTTGCACTATATACCGTTTTATCAAGTCCCCAGGGAACGTTATTTGGAAGAACATGTTGGATTGAAAGATAAAGACCCTGTTGATATGCGCATACCTTGCTTATGAAATGTGAGTGACCTGATTAAACAGCACCATTTCATTCCATATCCCAACAATATTACACTATGGTTTCTTTCTGTGTTTGAGCTTCTCTTTTTAGATCTAAAGGAAGCTCCACCATTAAGTATTTATACCATTGTGTAAGTGGTCTTTATTATCTTACTTAAAACACTCGCCAGTGGATTTACAATAATTTTGTGTGTATTCAATGCAATCACTTTAAACAATACTTCTGCAATGGCAAGGGGAAATTTCTTGAGGTCACGACAATATTACTAAGAATTTCTGTATGTGATTTCATCTTTAAATGAAATAAATGTAATGATGCTGTAAATGTGTTAAAGTATATTTGTCACAATGTAAATGACATCAGTATTCAAAGCATTATTAAGTAAAAGAAACTTATAAATATTCAGACTGTTTCCAAAAATGTAAATCTAAACTAGTTTTTATAAAATCCATATTGTTTTTAATGACCTTTGAGCATCCAGCATATACTATAGTAGCTCCAAGAAAAACACATATGTCATAATTCCTAATATGAAATGTTGTAAGCACACTCCCATTGGCAACTATCAAAGTAAACTGCATCATCTGGTACAAAACAGCTACACCCTCAAAGGGGAATCATTCTACAGATAACTATAAGGAATATGGTTTAATTCTTCAAAATATACAGTAGGTGTGGTCAGTATTCCACGGAATAAGGCTACAACATATTAATACAATAAAGTAGTGGCTCCCAAATGCAGTCCTCAAGACATTCCAACAGTTCATGTTTTAAAGATGTCCAAGCTTAGGCCAGGGCTGCCGAGAGGGGGGGGTGGGGGGAGAGGGTACTAAGTACCCAAGCCCAGGCTTGCTGGAGGGGCCCAGTGGGAGCCCTGGTATGAACCCCCCCAACCCCTCCCCTTCCATCTCTCCTGGGAAGCAGCAGCACACACGCACAGCACATGCTGTAGGTATGTGCTGCTGCTTCTGGGGGGGGGGGCAACATTAACACTACCCCCTCGACTTTAAAGTGTGTTTTCACCCCCCTTAACATTTTGGGGCATGAACTAATCGTGGGAGGTGGCCATGCCCCCCGATTAGGCCACACCCCAGAAATGTTACCAGGGCCCCGGCATACGTCTCGGCTGCCCTGGTTTAGGCACAGGTGACTTAATTGGGTATGGGTCATTGGGTCAACCCAATTTAGACTGACATGCATTGGGTCCACCACTGAGGGTCAACAGGGCACCTAAAATAGCTTGACAGGGTTGGAAGGTCCACACAAGCATTACATTTACAATGACAAGGTCAACATGAGTTTTTCATAATTTTTTGCCCCAAATGTCTACATAGGACACTCAAAGTGTACTGCGTCCCCTTGCATGGCTTGCTTCAGACACGGTGCCTCGCTGCTCTTGGTACACTATTTCATTCTACCGCCATGCCATAGTGGATGGTAGGGCATGAAATACCGCCTGCAGGAACATGTTGGCTCAAAAAAAAAGAATTGAAAAACTCATGTTGACTTTTGACTGTTGACCTTGCCACTGTCAACCTAATGCATGTGTCCACCTTCCCATTGTTAACCTAATGCTTTGGACCTTCCAACTCTGTCAACCTCAGCCATGTGGACCTATTTCATGTGTAAAACAAAGCCCTGTGGACCTTCATTGGTCATCCCAATGCATGTCGACCTAAAGAGGGTCAACCTAGTAACCATTTCCCACTTAATTAGTACTGTACTGCACAAAGTACAATTCCTAAATCTTTAAAGACTTCATTTGGGAACCAGTTCTACAAAATATTAAACTGTATTTATCAGAGGACCTTTGGGAATGCTTACTAAGCTTTCAGGAATCTCTGCTAAATATTGAAATATTATTTAAACAAAAGAGATAAAAAATTATTCTGGAACATGTGTTAAGTAAAGCATTACAACCTTTGAGTATGAAAATCAGTGTATATTATATCATACTAATGCATAATTAGAGTATTTACATACTTCACAAAGTCACAGTAACTGCATATTTAAATGTGTTTCATAATTCAAGTCAATAGGAGACAGCAGGACAACCTGTGACTGGTGTGCAGTGACTGTAAAGATGTATGCCAGAGCATGACCCTTGGGTTGTACATCTGTCAAGCTCATATGGAGCATAGCTATGAGTATTGCTTTTAGTAAAGGATCATTCCTAAATGGGAAAAGAAGAAATCACATTACATACTTCTGAGATACATTAGCCTCCCTTATTAGCAGCAGGCATGGATAGCAACATCTGTTAAAACACTGCCTTTAAAGGTTTGTGGATTTCAGCTCCAAGCTCATAATTATTAAAACTAATATAACACCAGGTGAACAAAAAAAAAAGCATTACAGTGTATTTAAAATTAGCAAGTTGTCTTTAAAAATCAGTTTGTGACAGGTCCCATTAATAGAATATACATAACAAGAGCAAGTGGCCAATAGAGCACTCTGCTGCCATCGGTGCTGCATATCAGGCCCAATCTCTTCTGGGATTTCCCCTAGAGCGGAAGAAGTGGGTCACAGAGGCAGAATCAATGATCATCAATCCTAATACAATTATACAAAGAAGAGATGCATTTATAAAAAGACATTTGCTATAGAGGAAATTACATTTAAAGACACAAATACAGTACAGTAGAGAAGCTGTGCGTTTTGAACTTGATTGCATTGCATCACATTCGTTTTGAATGCAGTGGGATGCAATCTAGTTCAATGTGATGTGCACAGGAGTCCGCATCCCATTGCACCCGATAATTGTACAGTTTATGGGCACCTTTAGCTTTCTTGGATGTGAACTCACATTTGGAGAGATGCAGCCTAGCTCTCTATGCTACCGTGTATACATGCTGCTGCTATGTGTGTATACCATATTACTCATACTTGTTAACTGTGTCATATCAGACTTCACTTGTCTTCATATTAATGTTAGAAGTTTTATTAATAGATATTATGAATAATATTAGTTAAATGAGATTCTATTAAAAAATATTTCTAGCTTTTTGATATGCATTCTATATTACAGTACAGTATATTATTCTATATCATCTTGTCTGAATTAAGAGCCAATAAGTATCATGTTGTATTGCACATATTCCCCATACAATTTGTTATATTAATGCATTCTCAAGTCCCTGACACTAGCTAAGTCTGGATTCGCGAAAGGGCAAAGGAGCATAAGCCTAGGGTGACTTATTATAGAGAATGGTAATAATTATATTATTTAGATATTAAAGGCTTTCACCCATGCATTTTTTTTTAGATCATTGAACCTTTTTAGGTATGGAAATGAAAAAGAGGCAGTGAGCAAATGAAGGTGTAAAAAATTATTAAAGGGGCAGAGGAAAGCTGCTTGGGGGGGGGGGAGGGGGGGAGGCCCAGGACTCTTAAGACAGGGGGGACTGTTCCCCACATCTCCAACACTCTATAACTTGTCAGTACCACAGCCACTTGTCATCCTATGTTGTGGGGCAGCATATTAAAAGGTAATCAGTTTGCTATGAAGAGGTGTGGGGGTGTATATTGTACTGTGTATATCAAATGACATTCTTGTGACATGCAAGAATAGCAGCAGCCTCTGGACAAAGTACTGATTCCAGTTGATAGGTCAACAGCCAATAAGTCGACCATTATTGGTCAACAGGCAATAGGTTGACACGTGAAAAGGGTCAACATGCTATAGGTTGGCATTGACCTAAGGTTGACACAAGCAAAATGTAGACATACCAGTGGTCAACACAGATAAAAGGTTGACACAATTTGTTAATAATTTTTTTTAAACTGACGATTTTACATCGCGATCCATGTCGGCATAGAGTGAGATTATAGCTGTATGCAAGCGCAGTGAGGCACAGTGCCCAAAGCATGGTGAGTGAAGTGAGCCATGCAAGGGGACGTATTACACTAATTGGGGTCCATGTCGACATAGACACCACCTTTTTATGTGTCAACTGTTTCTTTGATGACCTTTTGCTTGCATTGAACTTTTGTCCATGTGGACCTTTTTGTGTAGACCTATTGCCTGTCAACCAAAAGGTATTGATCTATTGACTGTTGACCTAGACACTGTTGACTAAACAATCCACACCCAGTAATTAACCCCTGAGACAGGTCTCAGGAGCACGATCCTCTAGCTGGGAAGCTCTGAACTATCCTATTCTCATTCTGGCTGCCAGATTCTACCTCCTCCAGATGCACAAAGGAGAGTAGGCTTCTTTAAAACAAAGAGATGTAGAATATCTCAAAACCAGCAATTTACAGGATCAGAAACAGCATGGGTTTACTGGGGGAAGATCATGTCAAACAAATCTTTTTTGACTGGGTGACTAAAGTAATAGATCAAGGTGGGGCTGTAGATGTAGCTTATCTAGACTTTAGTAAGGCTTTTGACACTGTCCCACATTACAGACTGTTAAATACACTTGAAAGCTTGGGATTGGATTTTAAAATAGTTGAATTTATAAGATCGTGGTTACAGGACAGAAAACAGAGAGTTGTAGTAAACAGAGTACAGTTAAAGGAGGGAGAGGTTACAAGTGGGTTAACCCAGGGATCTGTAATTGGACCAGTGCTTTTTAATAACTTTATTGGTAATACTGCAAATGGAATTGAGGGTGAAATGTGCCGTTTTGCAGATGACGCAAAGGTATGCAACAGGGTAGACACACCAGGAAGGGTAAAACAAATGATTGATGATCTAGGTAGATTAGAGGAATGGTCAAGAGCATGGCAACTACAGTTTAATGCCAAAAAATGCAAAATCATGCACTTAGGTCTCAAAAATCCACAGACTAAATATAGTATAAATGGCACTATAATGGAAACTACTGAGGAAGAGAGGGATCTTTCAGGGGACTTAAAGGCATGTAGGCAATGTAACAAAGCAATGAAGAAGGCAAGTCAGATGCTTGGCTGCATAGGGAGAGGTATCAGCAGTGGAAAGAAATAAGTAATAATGCCACTGTATAGGTCATTGGTACGACCTCATCTAGAGTACTGTGTTCAGTTCTGGAGGCCATAGAAGGGCAACTAAGAAGGGCAAATAAAATGGTGCATGGCCTACATCACAAAACGTACCAGAAAAGACTAGCAGATATTAATATGTATACTTTGGAGCAGAGAAGGGAAAGGGGGGACATGATAGAAACTTTCAAATATATCAAGGGCTTTAACAAGGTACAGGAAGAGGAGCAGCAGAACAAGAGGACATGCACTGAAACTAGAGGGAGGAAGATTCAGGGGAAATTTCAGGAAGAATTACTTCACAGAAAGAGTAGTAGATAAGTTGAATGGCCTCCCATCAGAGGTGGTAGAGGCAAATACAGTAGTACAATTTACAATTACAATTTAACCATGCTTCTGATAGGCATATTGATATCCTTGCAAAAAAATAAGGATCAAATATGGTTTGAGGTAACATGTTTAAAAAGGGGGCATACTAGATGGGCCAAGTGGTTGTTATCTGCCGTCAAATTCTATGTTTCTATGTTTCTAGGATGGTGAGACCAGTGTGCTCCGGCAAGGGACCACCTTGATAGAAGGGGCCAAGAAATACAGTGTCTTCTGTGCCCCCATAAATCTGGCTTTGGTTAGAAAGATGGGGAAATGTACCTTAGGTGTATCTCTACCCTTTAATGAAAAGGCTCCTTGGGGTACAATAAGTTTACTAAGATTTATGGTTTGGCCAAATTTAAATATGCTTGTGATCAATGGAACTTGGTTGAGTTTCCTCCCTCAAATTCAGAAATTTATAATGACCAGTGTTTCTGGAATAGAATTTTGTGATAGTGTATGGATTCATCTTTTTCTGCTGTGTTTTGTTTGAGGCCACCCAAAAACTCACGGTCTGTGCTTGCAAGATATGATGAACAATGAATCCACTTCTAATCATGTTTTCATTGTTTTAAACTGTCAAATGAGCCATTGTCATATCAAAGACATCTAAACATGCCCCAGTTTAAGAGGACCTCGTGGATTTAATGATAGGAGTCTAGAGAGGAGGCAGTGTAGCGGAATATGTGCTGGTGATTTAGATTCAGCTTATTCTTTTAGTGCTGTATTGTAAGTGTAAGTAGTGTTGTGAAATAGTTTTCTTGTTGGTTATTTGTTTGTCTTTCGTTCCCTATTATTTACCTGTTAGTGTTGTGTGTGTGTGTGTGTGGGGGGGGGGCAGTGTTCTTTGTGAAGTGGGAGCGGAAGTTTGTGAGGGTTTGTTTTATTTTTAAATGATAGTCTTAGTGTAGATATAGTAAAGATGTCCAGACTTGAGAAAGAGCTGCTGGAGACTGAGGTGGAGGAGGCAGCATGCCTTTGATCACAAGGACCCTGATTGTGGGGATAATGACTTGTAGGCTTGCCAGTGGGGCAAAATAAAGACTGTGAGGAATGTAGGTTTACATTGGCAGAGAACATGGCTTTGGTGATGGAGGTTATGATGAGCCATCACCTGTTCTTTCTCTGTCAAGCAGCATACACTATGACTCGCTGCAAAAACAAGAGGTGGGAAGAATTTGTCAATGCTGTTGGTGAAACTGTGAAGCACACTTAGAGCACCTTCAAGAAACACTTTTTGGTTAGTCAATGTGAAAATGAATGAAAAGGAAGTGAAAGCTGTGCTGCAGATGATCTGGCTCCCAATAGCAAGTCAACAATCTTAAGTATTTTGAGCAAGTAAAGGGGCTCATCCCTCCCTATATTTATATGGAGCAGACTTCTTAAAGTTGTAACACTCTTGTTATTGTCATAGCCCTCAGCAAGGAGGGACTGCTGGGACTCCAGTCCCAGGCCCAGATAGAAAGGGGGCCCAGGACTGGAGTCTATCAAGTATAATTTCTCATAAACAAAGTTCACATTTCCCATGAAGCAATGTAGAGGGTGTGTAGTGGAGCCAGTGCTCCAGACACCAGAGGTCTTACCAGGCATGCCGGTGCTTCGAGAAGGAAGGAGGCCTTGCCTATTTTGTCAGTACCGGCTTTGCAATTTCTGATGGCAGCCCTGGTTATTGCAATGTAATGTAGGTTGCAATGTACTGTAGCATTATATACACTAATGCTGGGTTCATATTAGATGATATGCTCTAAGAACCATATTGTTACCGTTTTCCCTTGAACTCCCCAATGTACCAGAACAAAAGATATCGTTTGTGAAACCTGAAAGATTTCACAAAATATATTTTGAAAGAAATCCTCAGTGGCCACATCCAGGAGTCTAGCTGTCATTGATGATATAGTCAGGATTGTACTGCATGAAAAAAGACAACAGATGGTCATTAACAATGCACTAGAGCATGCATTATTAACAAAATAGGGGGAAATTTACTAAGAAAACAAATACGACTCAGTTGTATTTGTATTCTGAATACGAACGAATACAACCGCCATCAGTGGTATTCGTGCATAAATACAGTAACTAATCTGCCATTTTTACTGATTCGTATTTGGCCGATGGCATAGGCGGGAGCATTCCGTCGGATTCATATTCGTATATAGCCCCCGTATATATCCGAAGCAGGATATTTTTTCGCTTTTAGCAGGCCGAATTCGGTCCCCCGGCTGATGGTGGGGGTCTGTGCATGTATGAATATATGCATGTGCAAACCCTCAGAGCAAACGCCTTCAGTGAGTTTCACACTCACCTGGACATTTGCTCCATAGTGGGTGGGCACAGAGCTGGAGCAAGGGAACGTCCAGCGTTTTATGGGTGTGACCATAAAAACACTGGGTGTTCCCCTGGACACACAGCCATGTTGATGTCTTTGGCGGGCAGCTGAAGTCACATTACATCAGCTCCTGCACTGAATTCGACCATTTGAGGCCATAAGAAAGTCTTTACTGGATTTAATTAGCGAACGGGAAAAAAATAATTTGATGGTGAGCAACCATCAAATGATTTTTCACTCGTGTGTGCGCATACAAGGGGATATGTCAGGTTACACATCCCCTCGCATGCTAGTTAGGGAATTCACAGAGCATGGGGGCAGGCGTTTGGCAGGAAGATGGGCAAACATACGCAATCTAGCGAAAAGATCTGAATCAGGCCCTGATTATGTGCAAAAGTATATTTTAATAATAGATACATTTTAATTGTAGATCCTCCAAGGGCACCAGCACCACCCATAAGGATCAACAGAACATTTAGCCAAAATGAAGGGATCCTTTCCCCTCAATGGAGTCAGGGTCACAATCTATTCATCTTGCAAGTGAGTCTGCAATTTGAATACAACCATATTAACATAGTACACCACAACATTATCAAAAACACACTAAATACTAAGAATATTAACTGAACTGATGGGAAATGGAAACACAATGGAACAAATAAGGGACTGATGGGTAGATGTAAGAAGCAGTGATAAGGGAGGAGAAGTGATAAAGTGGCTGGTACTTTATCACTGGCCAATCAGCTGCTAACTGTCGCTTTTTAAACCCAGCCCATAACTTAACAGTCAGGAGCTGATTGGCCGGTGATAAAGTACCCGGCACTTGATCATTTCTCCTCCGTTATCACTCCTTCATACATCTACCCCTTAAAAATCAAATTCCATGACACACAGATATTAATGAATAAAGCCAATAATCACTATTATTATTTATTTATTTACAGTTTTGATATATAGTGCAGCATTGTGCTTTACAATTGGATCATCAAAGTATTAAATAAATTACATGATTCAGGAAACCTATGATTCAATACACATTTTTGTGCACTTACTAAGGCTATTGTTATATACAGTAGCATTTTGGATTTGGAAATAAAATGACAGTAATCCAAATAATTTGTTGTTTGTCAACATTTGCCCAATTAAAATAATTTTAATTGGTACTCTTTACCTAGAACGGCGCCCATCGGGGTGATCGCGGGATCGCGGGCAGTACATAAACGGCCGCGACGCGATGCCCGCGATCACCGCGATTTTCCCATAGGGAACAATGTTAAAAAGCCTGATTGACCGCGATTTTGCATTCAATGCCTCAATGCCCGCGATTTTACCATAGGAATCAATGTTAAATGGGCTACAGAGCCCAAATAGGCTCAATTAACCCTTAAATGTCACCCCAATTTTTTGACGCCACCCCACGATCCACGCCAACCCGAAGCGTGGCGAGCGCAGCGAGCCCGCGAGGGGCGGCGGTACGCGTCCTCCGAGCTTTTCATGCCCTACTATCCACGTCGGCGTGGAGTTGAGAATAGAATAGTGTGGCGAGCCCGAAGCGTGGCGAGCGCAGCGAGCCCCGCGAGGGGACGCGGATACCTTCACAGTTATATGCGTCCCCTCGCGGACTTCACAGGTGTCCGTGGCGACGCGGACACCTGTGAAGCCCGCGAAGGGACGCGTTTACCTGTGAAGGTATCCGCGTCCCCTCGCGGGGCTCGCTGCGCTCGCCACGCTTCGGGCTCGGTGGCTCGCTGCGCTCGCCACACTATTCTATTCTCAACTCCACGCCGACGTGGATAGTAGGGCATGAAAAGGTCGGAGGACGCGTACCGCCGCCCCTCGCGGGCTCGCTGCGCTCGCCACGCTTCGGGTTGGCGTGGATCGTGGGGTGGCGTAAAAAAATTGGGGTGACATTTAAGGGTTAATTGGGTCTATTTGGGCTCTGTAGCCCATTTAACATTGATTCCTATGAGAAAATCGCGGCCATTGAGGCATTTTACATTAAAATCGCGGTCAATTAGGCTTTTTAACATTGTTCCCTATGGGAAAATCGCGGTCATCGCGGGTACACGATTTTGATGTACCCGCGATTTACCCGCGATGCCCGCGATGACCGCGATTTTTTACCCCCGACGCCCGCGATTCTGATCGCGGGCGCCGTTCTAGGTAAAGAGTACCTTTTAATTAAAAATATAAGTATACGTAAACATGTACAATCACTTGTGGGCAAATGTTATTTGGGACAAATTTAAACACCTGCAAACACACGGCTAATGAGGTGCTCTGTTTGAAAAGTCTACGCCACTGTATTTTGACCTGAGTTTGCCTCATTCTCCGTAGTGCTTACAAACAAGATTCATTGGAAAATCTCCTGTATTACTGGTGAAAAGTACTTCTTTTTTTGGTTTTAAGTGTATTGATTTCTATTTATATTTTTGGTTGTGTTTTGAAAAATAGCCAAATATACCCAAGAATGCAAACTCAGGCAACTGTAATTCTTACAAAATTTACCCCATGGATTACCCCTAGCTGCTCACAACCAGTAATGTAGATGTAGTCAGGCTTGTCATACTTAAAAATAACATGTAGATTTATCAAAGGAATAGATTTTAATTAGCAGATTAATTTACTAATGTACACCTTTAATCAGACCACATGTGTGAATTATCCTTAATAAGTATAGTCTACATTCTTGGTTGCCCCTTTTCACTTTCAACACATTCACCTCATAAATCTATCAGAGTAGGAGCTGAATGGGCTTCCAATAGGCCCAATATTACTGATCTCTCCCACCACCACAACTGCCTCCCAGGTCACAGAAGTTAAGTTTCGCTGCAGTGTTGTCCAGCAGAAGTGTACTGTAGGTAACTCTGCATATACATCATAAAAGTGTCACTGACAACTCAGGCTGTGCCCCCTGCTGCAGAAGCCTCCCAGCAGATGGCAAATAAGCGAGTAGCCTCATCCTCTCCAGTACCTCCTGCATGCAAATGCCCTTCTCCATTGGTGGTATATGAAATAAGCATCAGCGGCTCTGATGCAGTGGAACCCCTAGGCACTTGCCTCATGTGCCAAGTGTGAAATCATTTAGGTTGGGCCAGATACAACTCGAGTTAGTGAGGATGAAGTTGTTATATCCTCTCATGTACATGCAAAAACCACCCGGTTTTATAGTCTAATTGCTATCTGCAGGTGAATATTATAAATTATTGTACAAATTAGAATTTCACCTATTGGTGGTGCATTTGTAATTTTTTTAAAGCAACTGAAGCATATGTAAAGATAGTAAGAAATGCACATTAAATATATGTTTGTATTTCACATCTGTTTGTTGCAGTGGCATCACATACAGTATGAGTGTCACCCAAGTACCAGCTCCTGCTCAGTGGCAGGAGCTGAGTGCTTCACTGTAATATTACCTTCAGAACATTGCTCCAGTCACTGTGTAGCAGCCGGCACTGCAGCCACAGCACTCCCCAGGGGCATCCTGCACCCCAGAACACCAGAGTGACAACAAATGGGAGTTAGGTCCTCCAGTGATGTCATGCCCCTTTTCCAAAACGTTCTCCTACAGCGCATGTATAGATCTGGGTGTTATAGGGCAAAGGAAGCCCCTGTTTTTTTTTATTAATTTATTTTTAGCTCCTTATTTTGTGTTTTTCCAATCTAGTTCTTTATTTACTTTAAAAGTGTACATTGCTGAGAAACATGTTGGCACTACATACATAATATAATGATAACTCTTCAGCACCTATTGATCTTCAGCTCACACGATTTTGCCTTGTATGTAAAAATGATGACATGTTTCCATAGTAACCATTGTATAGAATGCTTTAAATCAGCCACAAATTTATAAACACTAAATTATTGGGCAGTTTTAAAGTAACGTTTTCTGGACACAAGAACTCAATTAGTTGTACTACTGTGTAATAACAGCTGTAAATTCCCAGGAGGGAGGATGAACAAGGTCTTATTCCACATAGCCCTGGCAGAATACTAAGATGAATAGATTGTAGTCATTGTCTGCACCATAAAAAGGAGTCATAAAAATGACATTACCTTTGTATTTTTCACAGAGTGCATAGGGGATGATATGTAACACTCATTATGGAAAAAAAACCTCCAGTCTCTTTACATCCTCAAGCTATAATCAATTGCACATCATTAACACAAAAGAAAATCTTTACTAATTAGCTTTTTACGATCAAATAGATATCACTATGAATGTTTCATAGCAACCAAGATTAGATTGTTTATTGCTCTACAGGCAGACATTAAAAAGTCCAAACTATATTAATATGTTTTAGAAACATGATAATACAAAACGATTATGGAAAAGATAAATTAGAAACACCAGGTTGTTGTAATACAGTTTAAACCTATTGAGACTGATTCAGTAACAATTATTAAGTTTAGTATGGTCACAAAATTTATAGAATGTTTCTTTTTGGATTGAAATGTCACGGTGAGAGACATATAGTAGAGCACAGATCTAGAACACTGGATTTATATACAGAATAGGTCTATATTCAAATTCATATTAATGCAGTAACACCTAAATATTACACTGCTGTACATGTCTATGCTCAGTATAAAAATGAAGGTTACCTAGGATTCTACATGTTTCCTGAAGCAAAACTGTGGGGGTGATTCCGACCATTCCATCCACAGCATATTCGCACGGGGGGACCGATGGTGCAGCTGTACACATATGCATATTTACGCACGTGCCGGGCAGCAGTACGAATGCCTTCAGTAACTAGCACAGTTGCTGAAGCATTTATAGCGGAGCGGTTGGGTGGGGCAGGCATCGGCCCCGGGCAGGGGAACGCCCAGTTTTATGGACATCCCCATGAAAACACTGGGAGTTCCCCTGGGAACAGTTGTGGGGAATATGACATCACATGATGTCAGAGCCTGCCCCGACTTCGGAGATGTGTTGCCAGGATAAAAGTAAATACAAGTTTACTTTCAACTAAGAAGAGGAAGAAAAATAATTTGATGGTGAGTGACCATCTAATGGTTTCTCTTTTCCATTAGGTCGCATGCGACAGAATGTGTTATCTTACACATCCCAACACATCATCTATGGGGATTTGGCATATGGGGGCAGGCCTTCGGCATTAAGTCACTCGTTAAGCAGCGGTCACCAACTGTATGTGTCTCGTCCTGCAACTTTACTGCTTTATGGCTCTCATGTGCATATACATAGGCTGCAAGTTAGATTTAACATATGGAATTCCAAAATGTGAAAACATCTTCAAGTTTATATTGCCCACACATGATTGAAGCAAAACCAGTGGTTCACAAATTGTAGCCAAAAGGGCAAGCACATAGCACTGGTTCACAAGTAGATGCCAATTCTTAAAAAGGTTCTTGGTATAGAACATGGTCTGCCTTACCAAGTAGACTTTATGATGGATAAAATGGATGTAATCCCAAACAGAATGATTTGTTTTTGCATTGCACTATACCAAGGGTAGCCAAATTCAGTCTTCCAGAGCTATCAACACTACACTTGTGATTCTTTAAAGAGACGTGGAAAATTTTAATTGTTGGTAGCTCTCAAGGACCGGAGTTGACTACCCCTGTCCTATACAATAGGGAATCTGCTAGCAATATCTTTCATTGATTAAACCTAATAATCAAATATACCCTGGTCCAGCAATGTCATCATGTCATCTTCATACAGCATTACTGGAGAAGAAACAAATATATACAGTATATATTTTTATGTATATATATATATATATATATATATATTCTGGAAGCGGCCCGGCACTCTCCCAACTGGGTACAGCTCACCCCGGTTCCCTCTGGAGACAGTGGATAGATGCAGAAATAACCAAGCAGCGGCGCTCAGAGGAGGTTTTTTTCAAAGTGTAATAAATACCATTCCAACGTTTCGGGGCAAGTATGCCCCTTTGTCAAGGTGTGGGTAAACAAATGATAACAAATCTGTGCTTACCTTATATAGGAGGTGAAATCAAACATAATGTGAGTAGGCTGCACGATGCCGCCGGATCACCGTGGTGCCAGGAAGTCGTCGCACCGGAAGTGACCAGTGTGCGGTGTCTCCTGTGTAGTGAAGCACTGCTGGAGCGCAAGCTGGGGCTGCTGGAATGCAAGCTATGTGATGTCCATGGTGATGGGGCGGTGCGCGACGGGATTGTGTTGCCTGTACAATAAAATATGAAATACACATCATGAAACTACTCAAATATTGTGCAGATATACATTGTTTTCAGGTGTAGTGGGATGTTTGGTTGTAGGCTTGCCTTCGCTGTCTGTTATGCGTGCATATGTGAAACCGTAGTTTAGAAGTGTATATGTGTGAAAAAATTGCATATAAAATCTTAAAAGTTAAGTGGGGACAAACTGGTCGCATTTCCGCTTATTGTCTTTATGTTTAACTGAAATGAATTTTATGGAAACATTATGCTATAATATGAAAACATGTATAGCAATGATCTATGTCTGTTGTCTTCAGAATTACAATGCACTGCAAAGAACATAGGAGAGCATTCACACTATTATTAGTGGGCAAAATATCAGTAACGGTCAGCCGTGGCTGGCATAAGGAAAATTTAAAGGGATAGCGAGAGTTCAAGAGGAGACAAAGGAAAAGCACACAATATGGTCGTTGCCTGCACAGAAATATGGCTCTAAGCAGTGACCATGGATTAAGGAAAATTTAAAGGGATAGCGAGATTTCAAGCGGAGAAGAAGAAAAAGCACACATGTTGGTCATAATCGGACCATAACTTAGTCTTGATACGTGTGGTGGTCACGGCTGTATCAAACTGTAACCGCTGTAACAATTGTTGGTGGACCTGGCATAAGGAAAATATAAAGGGATAGCAAGAATTCTACTGAAGTAAAAGTCAGAAGACTTCATCAGTCGCACCCCACTGACGAAGTCTTCTGACGAAACGTGTAGGGGCGTGGCCTGACTGACGCAAACGTGTTCGGAGCAGAGGAGAGTGGAGTGTGTCCCCGGAGTACTGTGCGGCGTGGTGTCCCCATCCCTGCACACAGCCAGTGTGTAGCCGGTAACCGTTAGTGCACAGCAAGGGTTCACACACCCACCATTCTTTCCTGCTTGCCAGTGTGGATTAATGCTTTGCCAGGTGGTTAATTGAGTCCACCGCTGATGAATCAGTTGGTACGCAATATGTACAATGAAGTATTTTTAAAATTCATTTAAAAATAAAAACAAAAGATACTGCACTATTGGGTGCCCTTTCGTCTGTTGTTTGTAGAGAAGTTTTGGTGATCTCCCCGTGGGAATCGGGAGCAAAGAAGAGGAGCGACGGTCCATGAATTGAGGACAAGTGCTGATAGACTGAGAATTGTATTTCAGCTCTGATTGAGCAAAGGTGCCAGCGCACCTATTCCTGCCTTTTCTATATATATATATATATATATATATATATATATATATATATATATATATATATGCACATTCAGCCTGGCACTCCCAGAACTTCTAGCAGCTGCTGTGGGTGCCTCCTGGCACAGTAGGATAGGTAACGGTATGAATCATACAGCGGCCTTCCATAGACGATTTAAAAGAGGTGCTTTATAGTGTCCCAACGTTTCGGGGGATGGATACCCCTTTATCAAGGTGTACAAAGTGCAACAGAACCACACAGAAAACGAACTTAAATACTTACATACAATGCGCTGACATCTCATCACCTGGCGTGGGGCGGCCGCACAGCTTCCAGCGCGTCTTCCGGTGCGTGCAGACGTCTCTGGACTCAGCCGGATGACGTCATTCCGCAACCCAGCAAAGTTGTTCCGTTGCCTGGAGACCCTGGAGCGCATCTGGAGCGCACCGCGCCGCTGTCCACTTCCGGGGAGATCTGCCAATACACATACCATAAAATAAACATAAACATAAAATAAACAACATGCAGTGTGAAAACATATTCGTGCAATATCAAGGATAAAATACGATGTCCAGAACTTATCTGGGCAAAATTAGTGCATAATTAAGATGTCTTTTAGAACAATACTAAAAGGCAATATATACAGTGCAATAAAGTAATCTGAAAACTAATACAGGTTAATGAATGGGCAATGGATGGGCATATCACTTTTATCAGGACATAATTTAAACAGCACCTAGCATTAACTGAATCATAATTTATGGTGCTATGGAGCCATAGATATAAAGTTGCCATGTGATGTCATCTGTAAGTATGGTAGGATCTAGTAACTACACAAGATGGCCCACTTAGTATCCAAATGTATTGAGGTTGAACCTCTCGTTTAACCCATGTGGTTTACATGTGTTAAGTTGGAAGATCCAGCGTGCTTCCCTTTTTAATAGGGCACCTGCCCTATCGCCCCCCCCCGCTTGGAGGCTGGGATGCAGTCTATTGCCATATGTTTGAAATCACTTAATTTATGCCCACTTTCCACAAAGTGTTTTGCTATGGGCTGATCAATAGATTTACCCCGAAGTGCATTACTTATGGCAGATCTATGAAGTGCCATGCGCTCCCTCATGGTTCTTATATGTTGGTAAGACAATAAGAACCATGAGGGAGCGCATGGCACTTCATAGATCTGCCATAAGTAATGCACTTCAGGGTAAATCTATTGATCAGCCCATAGCAAAACACTTTGTGGAAAGTGGGCATAAATTAAGTGATTTCAAACATATGGCAATAGACTGCATCCCAGCCTCCAAGCGGGGGGGGGGCGATAGGGCAGGTGCCCTATTAAAAAGGGAAGCACGCTGGATCTTCCAACTTAACACATGTAAACCACATGGGTTAAACGAGAGGTTCAACCTCAATACATTTGGATACTAAGTGGGCCATCTTGTGATAAGTTCTGGACATCGTATTTTATCCTTGATATTGCACGAATATGTTTTCACACTGCATGTTGTTTATTTTATGTTTATGTTTATTTTATGGTATGTGTATTGGCAGATCTCCCCGGAAGTGGACAGCGGCGCGGTGCGCTCCAGATGCGCTCCAGGGTCTCCAGGCAACGGAACAACTTTGCTGGGTTGCGGAATGACGTCATCCGGCTGAGTCCAGAGACGTCTGCACGCACCGGAAGACGCGCTGGAAGCTGTGCGGCCGCCCCACGCCAGGTGATGAGATGTCAGCGCATTGTATGTAAGTATTTAAGTTCGTTTTCTGTGTGGTTCTGTTGCACTTTGTACACCTTGATAAAGGGGTATCCATCCCCCGAAACGTTGGGACACTATAAAGCACCTCTTTTAAATCGTCTGTGGAGTGCCGCTGTATGATTCATACCGTTACCTATATATATATATATATATATATATATATATATATATATATATATATATATATATATACAGTCCAGAGATCCGCACTCCCATCCAGTTATATTTGCAGAAATTGGGGTGCTCCCCTAAGGAAAGGGAAATTTTCCAAAAGTAGCAAACAGTCCAGTTTTTTAAGCCAGAGAGGGCACTCACCACCACAGTAGGTACAACGCTTTTTTATTCAGGAGTAGTAGACAGGCATAGTCAACGTTTCAACCCCGGAGGGCCGTTTTCAAGACAGCTACAGAGATCAGTGTGTCACCACAGCAAGCCAGGCTTGGCTCCTGAATAAAAAAAGCGTTGTACCTACTGTGGTGGTGAGTGCCCTCTCTGGCTTAAAAAAACGGACTGTTTGAGATATATATATATATATATATATATATATATATATATATATATATATATATATAGAGAGAGAGAGAGAGAGAGAGAGAGAGAGAGAGAGAGAAAATATAGAACAGAGGGGCGCTCCATGGTGCATGTAAACGATATATTTATTATGGAGGAACAAACACTCCTTAAAAAGGATAAAAGCAATTGCTCGTACCAATAAAAGAACAGTGTGGGCTGGTTACCACATGATAAAACAAACAATACCACGGCAAATCTGCTCCAACCGCATCTCCACTGGCATCAGGTCGACAGGGACTCGCAGACGCTGGGTTGTGCCGACAGGCGTCTGCGAGTCCCTGTCGACCTGATGCCAGTGGAGATGCGGTTGGAGCAGATTTGCCGTGGTATTGTTTGTTTTATCATGTGGTAACCAGCCCATACTGTTCTTTTATTGGTACGAGCAATTGCTTTTATCCTTTTTAAGGAGTGTTTGTTCCTCCATAATAAATATATCGTTTACATGCACCATGGAGCGCCCCTCTGTTCTATATTTTCTCTAGATTCATACGTCCTGACCCTGGATGCTTGGTCATTTTCCAATTGAGGGAGCTGCAGTCTATATCATTGGACTTTGGTGAAACTTCTGTGCCTCTTTGTTTAAAGGGCTAACATTGCTGGACTCATTATATAACCTTGACAAAGGGGTGTCACATACCCCGAAACGTTGGAAGCTTTTTTTGCTGAAAATATATCTTTTCAAAAAATCCCCAGAGTGCCGCTGTTGTCTCTTCACTATCCTGTACTTCTGTTCCTGAAGGCACCTGGGTTACCTGTACTGCTGGAGGAGTGCCAGGCCTACACCTCTACCTCTATATATATATATATATATATATATATATATATATATATAAATCTTGTAGATTATGCACTCACAGCCAACGTATACAATGAGGGGGTGCTCCTTTATAGTAACACAGTGTGTCCCACTAATATGCAGAATGGGACGAATCCCAATAAGGGCACTCACCAGAATTTTCAAGTATTTGACAACTTCTTTATTGGTTATCCAACCAGAATTACTTATCTGTAGGTCTACGTTTCGGCCACTAGAGGGCCTTTCTCAAGACACTGCAACAATGACATCCACACAGCACAGAGGTCAGGATACACTGGCTCTGTTCCTCCAGCTCCCTTATATAGCACTAGTGAATCAAAAACTTAATGCAGCTGTGTGTGGGAGTTACGGAAGCCCCACAGGCACAGGCTTGCTGGGTCACATGATGTTTAGGGGTACTTCTGATAGGCTAGAAAACGGAGTTCAGAAAAATCCAAAATGGCCGTGCGTTCCACGCACGCTCCAGTGCGTTCCACCGGACAAACGGTGGTTTAAACTTGTTTATAAGGTGCTGTACATAGCGATCCTTATGTAGGGGTACAGTATGTCGCTTACCCTCTAGGCATAGTGGTTAAATGCCTGAGGAGCTGGAAGGTACTTTAAAACAGCGTGATCCATAGTAGTGATGGCGGCCAAAGATGGCCGTGCGTGTCATTACTCATCTGGGAACGATTCAGCTGATGACTATACGTTTCACCAGTATTTTGCATAAGCATGACAATTAGTCTGTGATAGTATAGCGCTACCCCATCTTCATCAAATAAACTATAAGTATGGAATTTAAGGATTTTAACACAGATTGCCTGGGAGTTTCATTAGGTGCCTCTAAACATAAAGGTGGTCACTATGTTCTATTGCTGTGACTTATATATAAGGGAGTGTGGTCAGATGTCAGTTTCACAGGTTGTAATCAGCTACAGTTTGTAAATACATGTTTATATCATTATATTTCTTATATACATTAGAAAAAAGGGGGGAAAAAGGGGAAAAAAGGGGAAACGAATAATATAACAATAAAATTGAACTTGAATCTCTCAACTTCATCATTATAGTAGTTAGGTTCATTTTATCTGGTTTATAATACTACACTCTTACTTATATGGGCTGTTTAATCCAACCAAGATGTCATTACATTAATACTTCGTTGGTATTATTCCCCATATAGTCATGTGGTCATAACAGAATGCTTTATATACAAAAGAAGGATAAATAGAAGAAATGCAAGAAAAATGGGCGAGATATTTTTCAGAGGCAATAAATCTATCCTACGAGATGTACCTTGGATCGATACCTCCGTATCATTCCCAATCTAATCAATCACCAAACGTTCTGTTAGTCCTAGATTATAGGACTAGAGCTCATTTCATCGTGGGTTCTTTCTGGCACGTAGTAGAGAAATCATAGTGTAGCGTCTCAAAGGAAACAATTCAGAGGGTTGTTCTCGTTCAGACCCCTTGGGGCCACAGTGTCTAAATTATAGATCCACTGCGCTTCCCTTTGTTTCAGGGCCTTTACTCTGTCGCCACCCCTCGGGGGTAAAGGGATATGGTCGATCAACATTGATTTTATAGATGCCACCTGATGTCCGTACTCCATACAGTGTTTTGCCACTGGTTTATCCGTTTTACCGGTCTCGAGTGCTAGTCGGATAGTGTACCGGTGATTTGCCATGCGATCACGGAATGGTCTGGTGGTCATCCCTACGTAGTAGGATCCGCACGGACACACCAAAATGTAGATTACAAACGCTGACGTACAGGTTAGGCGATGTTTGATCTTTATGCGCTTTCCGCTGTGTGGATGTGCCACTGTACTGCCAGTTAGCATTGCGTTACAGGTCGTGCAACCGTTACATCGTACACAACCTGGTTTACCTGACCGTAGCCATTGTGTACCCTTCGAAGATGGTCGGAGGGTTGGTCGCATAAGAAGTTGTTGGATATTTGTATTTCTGCGGTAGGCCATCATTGGAGGTGGGCTATCATGGAGTTTAAGTGAAGAATCACTGGTAATTATCGGCCAATGTTTTTTGTAGATGGCCGCCCCATCTTGTGATGTATAGTCAAACGTGTTCACCTGGACCATACGTTTATTGTCCCTCTGCTTCAATTTATTATCTTGTGGTCTAAGATGGCGTGACTTTGCTTTCATTAGGCATCTTTCCACAATCTGTGGCGAATAGCCTCGTTGTAGAAAACGAGTTTTCATTTCGTCCAATTGTCTCGCTGCTGTTTCTGCTGATGAGTTGGTACGGAGTACTCGCAAAAACTGGGAAATAGGTAAGCTTTCCTTTAGTTGCACTGGATGCTGACTTGTTGCTTGTAAGAGGGTATTTCTATCTGTACTTTTTCTATACAGTGTGAAACCCAGCAAGTCCCCCGTTTTATAAATTGACACATCAAGAAATGTAATCGTTTGGTGATCGATAGTGTGGGTGAATCGGATGGGCTCTGGTATCGTATTCAGATCCTGTAACATCTCCAAAAACGTCTCTCTTGTTCCAGCCCAAACTAAAAAAATGTCGTCAATAAAACGAAAATAACATAACAATTTATCACTGTAGTGTGAAACAATGTACTTTTTCTCGTAGGAAGCCATATACAAATTGGCGTATGCAGGCGCCAAATTCGACCCCATGGCGGTGCCGTTTACTTGTAAGTAATAATCGGCACCGTACATGAAGTAATTTTGTGTTAAGACAAGCTCAATCAATGTCATAAGGTACTCAATTGGGGGTTGTGTATGTTGATTGTCCATTAAATGTTCTCTAATGGCCTGCATGCCACCGCTGTGCGGTATCACCGTATATAGTGATTGGACGTCCAATGTGGCTAACCATACTTCTGTTTCCGGAAGTTTAATTTGTTTTATTTTTTCAAGAAAATCCGGTGTGTCCCTTATATAGCTTGGTGTCTTGTACACAAGCGGTTGTAGATATCGATCCACAAACATCGCAAGAGGCTGCAACAGTGAGCCCCTGGCCGATATAATTGGTCGGCCAGGGGGACTGTCCAGCCTCTTGTGGATCTTTGGTAGTGTATAGATAATGGGGGTCACCGGGTGGTCCACCACAAGTTGTTTAGCTGTTTTATTGTCGATCCAACCCGCTGACACACCCATATCTATAGTCGTATCAATTACTGATTTTAGGGACATAGTAGGATTACTACTCAGTTTTTTATAAGTGTCTATGTCGGTCAATTGTCGTAATAGTTCTCTGTCATAATCACACCAGTTTTGGACAACGACCGCCCCGCCCTTGTCTGCGGGACGTATCACTATCTCTGCATTGTTTTTTAGTGTGGACAGAGCTAACCGCTGTTTGTAGGTCAGGTTCTGGTATTTCGGTTTAGCCATCGAATCCCGTGTCATCTCATACTCAGTCATACGGACAAATGTGCTGATGCTGGGGTTCGTGGACGGTGGGTCGAAGGTACTGGTTTTTATACCTTTGAACTGAGGGTTGGTCTCTAGATTAGGCTGTGTATCAGAGAAGTGTTCAATTAATCTGAGTTTACGTCCAAAACGGTAATTATCCACAACCCAATTAAATTGGTTGTGGGGAGTTGTGGGGACAAAGGATAGGCCTAATGATAAAACTGATGTCTCCTCGTCAGTCAGTTTGTACTTTGAGAGATTAAAGACTAGGTCTGTACACGGGGTTTTCTCTCTCTTTTTCCTCCAACCGCCCCGCCTCTGGTGGGTCCTGTAACGCTTCTGCCGCCCCTGATGTATTGTGGGCGTGCGTGATCTAAAAAATGACCTTGTTCACCCCTAGTATCACTCGAGTCGGTGAATTCACCTTCAGATGAGGATTTTGTCAAGTAAGTGTTTGGGTTACTCCGTTGTCTACGGTACCTCGGAGGTCTACGTCCTATCGGCCTATGTCCTTCCCCCACCAACCACCTGTACACTGTATGGGTTTTATAATCAGTGTTGACCGTCTCCAATTTTTTTCTTTTAAATTGGAGTAACTCCTGATGATAGGTCTCTATCTGCCCCTTAATCTTGTCCAACCACGCCTCAGATTTGTCGCTTGTCAGTTTTTTAAGAGAGGTGCTCTTAAAATTCTCAAGTTCTGCTCGTACTTTAGCCAGCTCACTCCCTACCTCACCTACAACAAGTAATAAGAGATCTGCAGAGCACTTATTGAGTACGCCACACCACCTTGAACAGAATGTTGGATTATTTCTGCCCAAGGTGGGTACGTTAGCAATTCGGAAATTCGTAATTGGGTTGTGGATAGTTACCGTTTTGGACGTAAACTCAGATTAAGGGAACACTTCTCTGATACACAGCCTAATCTAGAGACCAACCCTCAGTTCAAAGGTATAAAAACCAGTACCTTCGACCCACCGTCCACGAACCCCAGCATCAGCACATTTGTCCGTATGACTGAGTATGAGATGACACGGGATTCGATGGCTAAACCGAAATACCAGAACCTGACCTACAAACAGCGGTTAGCTCTGTCCACACTAAAAAACAATGCAGAGATAGTGATACGTCCCGCAGACAAGGGCGGGGCGGTCGTTGTCCAAAACTGGTGTGATTATGACAGAGAACTATTACGACAATTGACCGACATAGACACTTATAAAAAACTGAGTAGTAATCCTACTATGTCCCTAAAATCAGTAATTGATACGACTATAGATATGGGTGTGTCAGCGGGTTGGATCGACAATAAAACAGCTAAACAACTTGTGGTGGACCACCCGGTGACCCCCATTATCTATACACTACCAAAGATCCACAAGAGGCTGGACAGTCCCCCTGGCCGACCAATTATATCGGCCAGGGGCTCACTGTTGCAGCCTCTTGCGATGTTTGTGGATCGATATCTACAACCGCTTGTGTACAAGACACCAAGCTATATAAGGGACACACCGGATTTTCTTGAAAAAATAAAACAAATTAAACTTCCGGAAACAGAAGTATGGTTAGCCACATTGGACGTCCAATCACTATATACGGTGATACCGCACAGCGGTGGCATGCAGGCCATTAGAGAACATTTAATGGACAATCAACATACACAACCCCCAATTGAGTACCTTATGACATTGATTGAGCTTGTCTTAACACAAAATTACTTCATGTACGGTGCCGATTATTACTTACAAGTAAACGGCACCGCCATGGGGTCGAATTTGGCGCCTGCATACGCCAATTTGTATATGGCTTCCTACGAGAAAAAGTACATTGTTTCACACTACAGTGATAAATTGTTATGTTATTTTCGTTTTATTGACGACATTTTTTTAGTTTGGGCTGGAACAAGAGAGACGTTTTTGGAGATGTTACAGGATCTGAATACGATACCAGAGCCCATCCGATTCACCCACACTATCGATCACCAAACGATTACATTTCTTGATGTGTCAATTTATAAAACGGGGGACTTGCTGGGTTTCACACTGTATAGAAAAAGTACAGATAGAAATACCCTCTTACAAGCAACAAGTCAGCATCCAGTGCAACTAAAGGAAAGCTTACCTATTTCCCAGTTTTTGCGAGTACTCCGTACCAACTCATCAGCAGAAACAGCAGCGAGACAATTGGACGAAATGAAAACTCGTTTTCTACAACGAGGCTATTCGCCACAGATTGTGGAAAGATGCCTAATGAAAGCGAAGTCACGCCATCTTAGACCACAAGATAATAAATTGAAGCAGAGGGACAATAAACGTATGGTCCAGGTGAACACGTTTGACTATACATCACAAGATGGGGCGGCCATCTACAAAAAACATTGGCCGATAATTACCAGTGATTCTTCACTTAAACTCCATGATAGCCCACCTCCAATGATGGCCTACCGCAGAAATACAAATATCCAACAACTTCTTATGCGACCAACCCTCCGACCATCTTCGAAGGGTACACAATGGCTACGGTCAGGTAAACCAGGTTGTGTACGATGTAAGGCTTGCACGACCTGTAACGCAATGCTAACTAGCAGTACAGTGGCACATCCACACAGCGGAAAGCGCATAAAGATCAAACATCGCCTAACCTGTACGTCAGCGTTTGTAATCTACATTTTGGTGTGTCCATGCGGATCCTACTATGTAGGGATGACCACCAGACCATTCCGTGATCGCATGGCAAATCACCGGTACACTATCCGACTAGCACTCGAGACCGGTAAAACGGATAAACCAGTGGCAAAACACTGTATGGAGTACGGACATCAGGTGGCATCTATAAAATCAATGTTGATCGACCATATCCCTTTACCCCCGAGGGGTGGCGACAGAGTAAAGGCCCTGAAACAAAGGGAAGCGCAGTGGATCTATAATTTAGACACTGTGGCCCCAAGGGGTCTGAACGAGAACAACCCTCTGAATTGTTTCCTTTGAGACGATACACTATGATTTCTCTACTACATGCCAGAAAGAACCCACGATGAAATGAGCTCTAGTCCTATAATCTAGGACTAACAGAACGTTTGGTGATTGATTAGATTGGGAATGATACGGAGGTATCGATCCAAGGAACATCTCGTAGGATAGATTTATTGCCTCTGAAAAATATCTCGCCCATTTTTCTTGCATTTCTTCTATTTATCCTTCTTTTGTATATAAAGCATTCTGTTATGACCACATGACTATATGGGGAATAATACCAACGAAGTATTAATGTAATGACATCTTGGTTGGATTAAACAGCCCATATAAGTAAGAGTGTAGTATTATAAACCAGATAAAATGAACCTAACTACTATAATGATGAAGTTGAGAGATTCAAGTTCAATTTTATTGTTATATTATTCGTTTCCCCTTTTTTCCCCTTTTTCCCCCCTTTTTTCTAATGTATATAAGAAATATAATGATATAAACATGTATTTACAAACTGTAGCTGATTACAACCTGTGAAACTGACATCTGACCACACTCCCTTATATATAAGTCACAGCAATAGAACATAGTGACCACCTTTATGTTTATAGGCACCTAATGAAACTCCCAGGCAATCTGTGTTAAAATCCTTAAATTCCATACTTATAGTTTATTTGATGAAGATGGGGTAGCGCTATACTATCACAGACTAATTGTCATGCTTATGCAAAATACTGGTGAAACGTATAGTCATCAGCTGAATCGTTCCCAGATGAGTAATGACACGCACGGCCATCTTTGGCCGCCATCACTACTATGGATCACGCTGTTTTAAAGTACCTTCCAGCACCTCAGGCATTTAACCACTATGCCTAGAGGGTAAGCGACATACCCCTACATAAGGATCGCTATGTACAGCACCTTATAAACAAGTTTAAACCACCGTTTGTCCGGTGGAACGCACTGGAGCGTGCGTGGAACGCACGGCCATTTTGGATTTTTCTGAACTCCGTTTTCTAGCCTATCAGAAGTGCCCCTAAACATCATGTGACCCAGCAAGCCTGTGCCTGTGGGGCTTCCGTAACTCCCACACACAGCTGCATTAAGTTTTTGATTCACTAGTGCTATATAAGGGAGCTGGAGGAACAGAGCCAGTGTATCCTGACCTCTGTGCTGTGTGGATGTCATTGTTGCAGTGTCTTGAGAAAGGCCCTCTAGTGGCCGAAACGTAGACCTACAGATAAGTAATTCTGGTTGGATAACCAATAAAGAAGTTGTCAAATACTTGAAAATTCTGGTGAGTGCCCTTATTGGGATTCGTCCCATTCTGCATATATATATATATATATATATATATATATATATATATATATAGATAGATAGATAGATAGATAGATAGATAGATAGATAGATAGATATATATACATAGGGAAAAAAGGAAGTATAGAGGTGCGCTGGTGTAGGTTTCATCCAAATTATGTACACATTGGTAGAACAATATATAAAAATTTATTTTGTACAATGATATAAAAATAATTGGTTTTCACACAAATAATCGTATCACATTTAATCCGATGTTTGATACCACTTTTGACAAGTATTTTTCCCGAAAGACCCTATGCGTTTCGTCCCGGAGGGACTTCTTCAGGGGTGACAAGGTATCAATCAGAAATGTGTTCAATCTTAATTGGTAGATGGACCTACAAGGGGTGTTGACTGTCTGGGTATCCTCAGCTTGGGGAGATAAACAAAAAATCCAAATGATACCTTCACTAAATATATATTCAACAAAGAGGTATGGTGTGTCCCATCAGTCACTCGCATTCTGACTGATGGGACACACCATATCTCTTTGCTGAATATATATTTGGTGAAGATATCAGTTGGATTTTTTGTTTATCTCCCCAAGCTGAGGATACCCAGAAACCAAGGGCCTTATTATAGTTCACACTTAGAGGCAAATTCCGTTTCACACATTCCATAGCACTTTTTCTTTTTCTTTACAGTTACCCAATTTTCATCAAGCTTACTTCCTTATCTCATTGTTTAACTTATATTTTTCAGTAACCCCCTATCAAACTAATCATTAAGCTATGCATACTCAGTCAATGACCATCATCTCTTTATGACTAAATCACCATTGTCATTAACACACCTTAATCAATATCAATCACCTCATCAATGATCAGCCATCATTATAAATAAACCCCTAACAATCATTCTCTAATCACACCCTTCATCTTTAAATACATTTTCAAAATGATTAACTCCTTCAGCCTTATAACTACATCTTTAACATCATTAACACCTTCATCTTCTATTTTAATTAACCCTGCATTATTGTTCCATTTATATTCATTAACCAACTATTATCTGCGTACTTGACATCAAATTAACATTTTCATACTGTAAATAACTGTATTAAGCTCCTCACCCCCATAATGGGCAGTTACTGTAACTGTCAGTAGGAATTTGTGGAGGATAAATCAGGAGCACTTGAGTCAAACAAGTCAATTTTGAAGAATATGGGCCAAATGTAATAGGGTGAGAGTCTCTCACCCTATTACATTTGGCCCTATCTGTCCCAATGTAGATGAGTTAATTTTTTTCTTATTTTAATAGTTCCACTTTCTTTAAAAAACAAAGCACCAAAGTATGAAAAAAAACAAAAAAATACAGAGTCCAGATACATTTATAGATCAAAGTTCACTATGTATCATACTGGGTGGGAAAGACACAGTTCATGCCTTCACTCCCCTAGTTCAGATCTCTCCGTGCAGCGGTGATTTAATGTCCGCACCAGCCGCCTGTCTAATACCCCTTTCACACTGCAGCTCTTAAATGGTAAATTGACCTTTTTTAGCCTTTTAAAGTGGGTAGAGCTGGAGTGTGAAAGCTTCAGGATGCTTTAACCCATGGGTCCTCAAACTGCGGCCCTCCAGATGGATTCAGTATTGAATCCCGGCGGTCGGGATCCCGGCGTTCAGAATACCGACACCGGAATCCCGACAGCCGAAATGCCGACAAGGGGGGGACGTGGATCGCCCCCCCTTGCGGGCTCGCTGCGCTCGCCACGCAGCGGGCCCGCTGCGCTCGCCACGCAGCGGGCCCGGTGCCTCACTACGCTCGGCACACTCATTTATTCTCCCTCCAGGGGTGTCGTGGACACCCCAGGAGGGAGAATGTGTCGGCATTTCGGCGGTCGGGATTCCGGCGTCGGGATTCTGAACGCCGGGATCCCGACCGCCGGGATTTTAACTGCATCCCCTCCAGATGTTGTGAAACTACAACTCCCAGCATGCCTTGCCACAGTTTTAACACTCCCTTATAGCAAAACTGTGGCAAGGCATGCTGGGATTTGTAGTTTCACAACATCTGGAGGGCCGCAGTTTGAGGACCCATGCTTTAACCGTTTAACAAATACCGGTATTTGTTAAATGGTTAAAAAGCAGTGTCCTACCCATTTCAGACCTTTTTTTGGCAGTGAGAAAGGGTCTATTTCTATGGCTTGAAACATGTTCCTTGGGGGTTAAACTGGTTGAATGCAAAAACCTGCAAAGTATTGAACCAATCAGTGGAGGAGCAAGGGCCACTGGGCTAGGTGCACCTGAATCTAATCTACACACCACACTGCATACTGTAATTGTCATACATAAACCATTCCTTATATCCAAAATCATGTTTTATCAGGTAACACATTCCATCAGTCTCTCTTCCACAACTCTCCATGTGTCCTTCTCATTGCGTATGGATCATTAGGTCGACCAACCGAAGGTTGACATGCATTGAGTCAACCACTGAAGGTCTACATGACCTTAGGTCGTCACATGCAAAGGTCGACATGGCTGTAGATCAACAGGGTAATTAGGTCAACACAAGAATTAGGTTGACATTGAGTAGGTTGACAGTCAAAAGGTCGACATGAGTTTTCAAGTTATATTTGTGCCAGTTCTCACTGGTACCTTTCAGAATGCTTAGGGGCAGATTTATTAAGCTTGGAGAAGAGATAAACTGGAGATAAAGCGGAGAAAAGGTAAAAGGAGATAAAGCACCAGCCAATCAGCTGTGTTTGAAAAAGACAGTTGGGAGCTGATTGGCTGGTGCTTTATCTCCTTTTACCTTTTCTCCGCTTTATCTCCAGTTTATCTCTTCTCCAAGCTTAATAAATCTGCCCCTCAATCTCTAACATTCCCTGTTTATTATCCCAATAACGTTATCTTCTCCATACACCTTCCATGCCTTTTTCCAAATATGACTATTTCTTTTATTTTGAAATACTCTACACCCTCTACTTCACACCTTTAATCAATGGCAAATGTTATATTTATTTTATTAATTAATTAATTAATTAATCAGTTGTTACCCAATGCGTTATGGATCTCTGGTTGATTCTACAATGCTTGATCACTTTTCCAAAACATGTCAAGTAGCCACGTGTCTAGCCAGATGGTAATTCTGCATTTGTGCGATTGAAATATTAGAGAAAAAATCACCCATTTTTAAAAACTGAAGAATGTAAATGTGTAATACATATTTTGGAAAACTAAATAATTGCTTTTAAGCATTGACCTTTATCTCTGGCAATGGCATAACTATCATAATAATTATAATCATTTACTCCCATTGGCAGAACTGGACACTTTTTGAGTGCAGAGGTTCTGAAATATATGCCAGTGCACACAAATGGGATGTAGAATGAAGGAGACAGGCATTGATGTGTTTACAATTATCTTACGCTTCAGAACCCATGACAGTTCAGTAAAAGAAGTTCTATTCAAATTATATTTTGTTTTAATTGCAGACTGCTGTTGAACCAGTTAAATTAAGTCTAAATCACATATAATCAATCAGATAAAATAAAAAAAATGTACTTGGTTGTGTTGCAAAAGTACAAGGGAAAGCCAATTTTGTATAGAAAATGTCAGGGGCCCTGTTTACAATATGGGCTGACCTGTCATTTTGCCATTTTTATTTTTTATGTTTTACCATTGTTTTCTACACTTTTCAATACTATCCCATCTCCTTCCTCCACATCTCCTCTTGTTCACATCTCCACTTCCCACTTCCCATTCTGGCATGGGCAGGGCTGCCAAAGTGGGAAACTTGGGCGGGGGGCCTAAATTAGGGTGGCATGGTGATGCACCTGCAAAGAAATCTATGCATGAAACCATGTGTTGGGGAGAGAGGTTGCTGTCGCCCACTATAACTATAACTGTGCAGAGTTTGTATATTCTCCCCGTACTTGTGTGGGTTTCCCCTGGGTACTCCGGTTTGCTCCCACAATCTAAAAATATACAGATATCTTAATTGGCTTCCAACAAAAATGAACCCTAGAATGTCTGTATCTATATGTGGTAGGGTGTTGTAGACAATTGAGGCAAGCACACCAGAGATTGATTAAAAAAGTGAAAAAATCTTTATCGAAGTGAAGGCATAAATCCAACTTGCAGTGCAATCATCTTTAAAGATAAACAGCGATCAAGGACAAAGATATCCATACTTTACAAGGGTCAGGAGACTGCAGGGATGCCATATTCAAGCTCTACAGCTGTTTCGGTGTGAGTTCCACTGTCATCAGGCGCATGCTGAAAAGGCTTACAATGCACATCTTTATAGTAGCCAACATTAGAACAATAAATGTTATCACCTGTGTACCTGGCTCAGGAGCAAATCAGCCTGTGGGAAGCTCCGTTTAAGCAGCTCACAAGTTCTGTGATCCGTGTGCCCCGGAAGTGACGAGGCGCGGCCATATGTGGTAGGGAATATAAATTGTAAGCTCCACTGGGACAGGGACTGATGTGAATGCTCATACATTCTCTGTACAGCGCTGTTACATAAATAACTGGTAATATTATTATTATTAATAATAATAATAATAATAATAATAATAATAATAAGGTAGTGATGGTGGTGTCTAAACAATCACCAGTAATATTACAGCATGCAGAGATGCAGAAGGTGGACATATTAGTCCTGTCACATTCACACATATGCTACTACACAGGAGAAGGACTGATAATAGCATTTACATATTATCTCAGCTGCAAACCCATCAAAAGACGCAAGAAAGAGCATAGCTGCAACCATATCTGAATCATGCCATGTTTTCAGCAACAATGTGAATAGGAAAAAAATTGGTACTTGTGAGTTATCCGGGCTGCCGATTTTGTCCTTAAGTTTGGTTAACTTAAGGACACCCGACCGACGCGATGCCCGCGATTTAGCCCCAAATCGGGGGCATCGCGTCGGTCGTGGCCGTTATAAGGGGCCGCGACGCGATGCCCACGATTTCCCATAGACAGTAATGTTAAAAGACACGATGGACCCGATGTCCCATAGACAGTAATGTTAAAAGACGCGATGGACCCGATTTCCCATAGACAGCAATGTTAAAATAAAATGACAATGTGAAATTGGCCAATATGTTTTTAAAAAAAATGTTTCATGGCCCCCCACCACCGTTAACGCCACCCCACTATTGACGCCAACCCGAAGCGTGGCGAGCGCAGCGAGCCCGCGAGGGGCGGCGGTGCGTGTCCTCCGACCTTTTCATGCCCTACTATCCACTAGGGCGTGGAGTGAGAATAGAATAGTGTGGCGAGCGCAGCGAGCCACCGAGCCCGAAGCGTGGCGAGCGCAGCGAGCCCCGCGAGGGGACGCGGACACCTGTGAAGCCCGCAAGGGCACGCGGATACCTGTGAAGGTGTCCGCGGCCCCTCGCGGGGCTCGCTGCGCTCGCCACGCTTCGGGCTCGGTGGCTCGCTGCGCTCGCCACACTATTCTATTCTCACTCCACGCCCTAGTGGATAGTAGGGCATGAAAAGGTCGGAGGACGCGTACCGCCGCCCCTCGCGGGCTCGCTGCGCTCGCCACGCTTCGGGTTGGCGTCAATAGCGGGGTGGCGTTAACGGTGGTGGGGGGCCATGAAACATTTTTTTAAAAACATATCCAATGTGAAATGGCCATATTGGCCAATTTCACATTGTAATTTTATTTTAACATTGCTGTCTATGGGAAATCGGGTCCATCGCGTCTTTTAACATTACTGTCTATGGGAAATCGTGTCGGAAATCGGGTCCATCGTGTCTTTTAACATTACTGTCTATGGGAAATCGTGGGCATCGCGTCGCGGCTCCTTATAACGGCCACGACCGACGCGATGCCCACGATTTCGGGCGCGATGAAAAAATCGGCAGCCCGGATAACTCACAAGTACCAAAAAATTTAATGTAGTGGATTCTGCTTTTTTTTCAGTTTGATCTGACCAAACTGGGTCTGCTTTTTGTTGTGGCAGTGCTTCCCCATGCTGTGTGTCTCCATGCTATAGCATTATCACCCCCAGCTGGTTCAGCCCAGTGCTAGTCTTTGAAAAATAGGAGGAACCCCATGCCATTTTCCCCCTATTTTCCAATATTAGCCCAGGCCCGCGGGTTGGATTAGAATGGATGGTACTTGTGTACTTTCACGGCTCCCATCGCATGCCATCGCATGCCATATGTAATGGCATGCGATGCGATTTTCCCGTGTTTTCATGCATTTTTTCTAAAATCGCATGCGATCACATCGCATGCGATCACATCGCATGCGATCGCATTAGATCGCATGCGATCTGATGCGATGCGATGTCATTTTTCACAGAAATTATGGACATGAGTTGAAATTATGTAAAATGCACCCCAAATGTCATTTTTCACACTGTACCACCCCCACTATCAACGCCAACCCGAAGCGTGGCGAGCGCAGCGAGCCCGAGAGGGGCGGCGGTACACGTCCTACGACCTTTTCATACCCCCACTATCCACGTCGGCGTGGAGTTGAGAATAGAAAGTGTGGAGAGCGCAGCGAGCCACCGAGCCCGCGAGGTATCCGTGTCCCCTCGCGGACTTCACAGGTATCCGTGTCCCCTCGCGGGGCTCGCTGCGCTCGCCACGCTTCGGGCTCGGTGGCTCGCTGCGCTCGCCACACTTTCTATTCTCAACTCCATGCCGACGTGGATAGTGGGGGTATGAAAAGGTCGTAGGATGCGTACCGCCGCCCCTCACGGGCTCGCTGCGCTCGCCACGCTTCGGGTTGGCATTGATAGTGGGGGTGGTACAGTGTGAAAAATGACATTTGGGGTGCATTTTACATGATTTCAACTCATGTCCATAATTTCTGTGAAAAATGACATCGCATCGCAGAAGATCGCATGCGATCGCATGTGATGCGATGCGATTTTTCCCTGTACGATGCACATCGTGGGAGCCGTGATTGTACACAAGTACCGAATGGATTTTTATTTTGGGAGGGGAAGAGAGGCTGGAGACATTATTCCTCATACAGCTCATAGTGTAGATCATAGTGATATGTGAAGTCTTTAAACCTGCTTCTTATGGCAGCTTCTATTAGAAATAGGGGTTTTTGGACATACAGTATGAAGTGGTTTTTGGACATTGAGATCCTATGGACAGTGGCCTCACTACAGTGGTGCAGACATCACCCTCCGAGCGGTGACACCAAAGTGTTGGATTCTCATCAGTGACAGGAATCTGGTGCAGTGGCACTCTCTGGGGGTCAGCTTGCATTTCCGGGAACCTGCAGCAATTAAAATGGGGGGTACTTGTGTATTTTGGCGGCGCCCATCGCATCGCATACCATAACGCATACGATGGTATGCGATGCGACGCGATATCGTACGATAGTGCACGATGGCATACAATTTTGAAATTGTATGCCATTGTACATGGCATACAATGCCATACGATGTGATGCGATGCAATTAAACATTGTATAAGCACCCTAATGGGTGCTTATACAATGTTAAGCACCCAAATGGGTACTTACAATGTTAAATGCACCCCCACGCCACTCCCCCACTATAAACGTGAACCCGAAGCGTGGCGAGCGCAGCGAGCCCGCGAGGGGCGGCGGTACGCGTCCTACGACCTTTTTATACCCCCACTATCCACGTCGGCGTGGAGTTTAGAATAGAATAGTGTGGCGAGCGCAGCGAGCCACCGAGCCCGAAGCGTGGCGAGCGCAGCGAGCCCCGCGAGGAGACGCGGATACCTGTGAAGCCCGCGAAGGGACGCGTTTACCTGTGAAGGTATCCGCGTCCCCTCGCGGGGCTCGCTGCGCTCGCCACGCTTCGGGCTCGGTGGCTCGCTGCGCTCGCCACACTATTCTATTCTCAGCTTCACGCCGACGTGGATAGTGGGGGTATGAAAAGGTCGTAGGACGCGTACCGCCGCCGCTCGCCACGCTTCGGGTTCACGTTTATAGTGGGGGGTGGCGTGGGGGTGCATTTAACATTGTAAGCACCCATTTGGGTGCTCAAAAGCACCCTTTAGGGTGCTTATACGATTTTTGGTCGTATAGGGGGTCAAAATCGCGTCGCATCGCATCGTATGCCATCGGGTGCATGGCATGCGATGCGATCTGTTCGTCGTACGACGGACATCGGGGGCGCCGCCAAAATACACAAGTACCAAATGGGGTTCAGGCCATGAAGTTGTACCCCTACCCTGTAAGAAAGGTTACCTTTACTGTCTGGGATTACTCCGGACAGTCTGGTTATTAAGACCAGAGTCCAGAGGGGTGGTGTTCCTGAACAATACAATGTCTGGGAATAGGCAGCTATTGGTAGGCAGACATTGTATAGTCAGGAAACGCCACCCCTCCAGACTCCGGCTGCTGTTCTCAATTACTGGAATGTCCAGAGTAATCCTAGACAGGTGGTTACCCTACCTGTAAGGCTGCACCCCCTGCCCTACAAGCCATACTGGGTGTCTGTAAAGGTAGGAACACCACTGCCTATGGACACTTAATTCCATGGTTACAAAATACTTTGTTTTTAGACAGCAATCCGAAGGCAACGTCCTGCAGAATGCTATGGACAGCAAACCCAATACTTAGTAAATATGCTGCTAGCTACGCTGAACAATCTTTTATGTGTCTGAAAATTTTATATTTTTTTTATAAATCTGTAACAGTATCAACATTTGACTCTTCACCAAACATATAGGTACATTATATAAATATTTCATTCTAATGAGTTGTTTCCCTTTTTTGGAAAGTGACCGGTTAAAAAATAAAGATAAGAATATTTCAGTCTTCAAAGATACATTAAAAAAAGGAAAAAATAAAGGAATCTGTCACGATATGCTTTCTCTGTATAAAAACAGCATGCAGCTATACACTGCTTGTGCTAAAGTGTCAGATTTCTCAGTGATTTGATGCAGAGAGACATTTCTCATGTATTGCTTATATGATGTGACAATAACTGAGATGTTTACATCTAATTCAATTTTCATTGTGAAAATATATTCTATTTCAGTGTTTCTGAAATTCAGTCCTCAGGGCCTCAAACAGCTCACATTTTCCAGGTCACCTTGCAGGTGCACAGGTGTACTTATTAATTCATTGACACCCCTTTCAGACCGCACTTTTTACCCGTTATTTTGCAGTTTTTTTTTACCATTTTAAAATGGTAATATGTGCAGTCTGAAAGGTGCAGAGTGAATTTACCGGTTCTATTGAACTGGTATTTCTATACGGTAATAAAGCAGGGTCCTACCCGTTTCAAACCCGTTTTTTCTCATCCACTGTTTTCTATGGGTTAAAACGGGTTCAGTGTTGTGAAGGAACAAAAACTGCACTGAAATACTGTTTAAAGACATGCGGTGTGAAAGGGGTTTTAGCTGGCAGACCCGTTTTTAGAAACGTTTTAAAATACCTGGCCAAAGCCAGTTTTGCTGTCTCAAAGCTGCATGACACATTTTGAAAGATTCACAGGTGAAGCTAATTAGTTGTGCGGAGATCTGGGATACATAAACTGTTTGGGAGCCAGAGGACCAAATTTGAGAACCAATGTTCTATTCCATTCAATAGTGATCAAATTATGGCAATTTTTAATTATCGATATATATCCAGCTTGCATGCACTGAAAACAGTAGTTATACAACATTCCAATCGGTACAAAAAAGCTATTCATAATTTTTGTAATAAGAAAACAAAACAAAGATAAAAAAGACATGTTATCTAAGTTAAAGAGTTTGTGTGCATGTCTGTTGCATTGCTGAGACACCCTGGCACTCAGAGCCGCCAAATTCATCAACAAGGTACCTCCGGACCTGGTGGTGTGCACCTCGAAGCCGTTTTTTGGGAAATTGCACTTAGAAATTTAAAAAGCACCAAGGTTCAATTGGTCTTGATTGATGATCTGGAAAAAAGATAGACGATCTGGGAAACTTATGATTAAGGAACAACACCACATTTCATTGCAGTCATTGAATATGAATGCAAGTACATTCTAACATTATGGTGGAGGCTTTAAACAATTAGGAATAATTTTTTATATATATATATATATATATACCACATTTGACACACACACACACACGTACACATTGCACACACTCACACATCACAGAAACAAAACACCACATACTCACACACAGAACAGTACAGACACATATATAAGTAGCGCACTTAACACACTTACACTTTGTACAGATACACACAACACACACACATAAAAATAACACACCACATGCAGTACAACATACACCCACATACACTATAACACACACCTAAAAACAATACAACACATGAACACACAATAACACACAGGACACACATACTTAAACATTGCACAGATACAGAAACACACTGAATTCACACACTTTAACATTGCACAGATGCACACAGCACACTACTCACAAATATATACAGATGTAGCCTGGCTCATCTTTGCAGGGGATGGCGATTCTACTGCCATCCCCCACCAGCGGCCAGCTACCTCCAGGGGCGCGTGCACACAAGACACTCACGCACCCCGTGGAAATGGAGCTTGGCTGGGGTCTCAGCTGCTTCCCCTGCTGTCACTGCCAGTCCCCCTCGCCGCCTCTACCCCCCATCCCCCCCGACCTGGGTAGCATCTCCCTGAAGCAGAGATGGGCAGGGAGACACTGCCCAGCCACGTGATACTGGGACCCACGTGCGCATGAGACGCACGCGCGTCCCAGTCTCTATCACCGGCGCTCGCCAGTGAAAGGGATCTGGCGAGCGCCAGCCAAGGATGGCAGCAGCTCCATCTGTAGCGCACCTCACACACTTACACATTGGACATATACACACAACACACACCCAAAAATTGTACAACACACACAAACACCCAGAACACAAATACTTAAACATTGCACACATACACACAGCACACTACATACACATATACTGTATACGTAGCGCACCTCAAACACTTATACATTGCATAGATACACACAACACATACACACACATACATAATACACCACACAGTAAAACACACACCCACATACACTACAACACACACCTAAAACCAGTACAACACACACAAACGCACAAAACACACAAAAAATAAATGCATCATACAGTAGGTGCTAAATCTCAGGAGTGGATATGGAATTCATCAACCCACACAAGCTATCAGGTCATTCGAAAACATGATTAATTAAAACACAAGGATATAGTAAAACACCCATATCTGATCAATCTCACTGTCATGCTCTGGAGATTTAAACTTATTTTCCTACCTATGAAGTCTTGTCTGGTGCTGAGATCGGCTTATGTTGCACATTGGTCCAGACTAGCTCACTGTCCCCACACAGCAATCCCAGCTTGGAATGGATGTTTCAGCTTCCACTCAGTGCCATAAAGGAGACTTCCTGTCAGAAGCAAATCACCAATGCAACTAAGGAGACTACTCATATATATATATGCTTCTGCGTACTGTGTTTTCTCACAGCTCCATTCTGTTAGCTCCAGTGTGTACCTGCTACAAGTCCGGTCTGGTAACCTAGTCACAATGTGCTCCAGTTTCCAGACTTAGTCTGGTAATTAAAAGACGTATGCTCCGCAACACCTGCCCAGTTCCAGTCCGGTTGCTTATTCAAGTTCCAATCTGGTTCCAGATAGATTTCTAGTTCTAGTCCGACTCTAACTAATAATCTGGTTACAGTCCAGATACAGTTAATATTCTGTCTCCTTTCCGGTTCCATCTGATATTCCAGTTCTGGTTTAGTCCCATATAATACTCCAGTTCCAGTTGGTTATAGCTAATAGTTCAGTTTTAGGGCCTTATTTTAGTTTATTCTTTCTGACAAAATCCTTCTTAGATGGGCAAAACCATGTGCACTGCAGGTGGGGCAGATGTAACATGTGCAGAGAGAATTAGATTTGGGTGAGTAATTTTGTTTCTGTGCAGGGAAAATACTGGCTGCTTTATTTTTACACTGCACTATAGATCTCACTTTGAAGTAAAACCCCACCCAAATCTAATTCTCTCTGCACATGTTACATCTGCCCCCCTGCAGTGCACATGGTTTTGCCCATCTAAGAAGGATTTTGTCAGAAAGAATGAACCAAAATAAGGCCCATAGTGTGGTTCAATTTGTCTTCTGGGTCCAGTCCAATTCATTTCCAGCTTGATGCCTGTCCCTGTTCAGTTCCAGTTGTTCTCCAGATCGTTTAATCTCAGTTCCTATTCCAGTACAACTAAGTTTATCTCTACTGAGCAGATGCTTCGGGAAATCCATTGCTAGAACAACTACCTCAATGAGCTGGCTCTGTGTGTTCAGTACTACTCTGCTGCTGCCGAAGGCTTCAATAAGAAGCAAACCTGGGTCAATCTGATGAAAAAATGGCTTACTCCACTAGGACTCGCTTCAGGATTTGTATTGTCTGATCATAACATTACATTGTACAAAAATTACTAGCGGGTAAATTTCACCATGTAACATGTTTTGGGCATGCAAATACAAATGTATTTCAAAATAACAGGTGCTTACAGGAGTGATCTCAGTTTATTTTCAGAATTGCATGTGCCATGAAAGCAAAAGGTGGTTACCAGGTGGAATTATATGCTTCAATGCCTTGATGAATATCAATAAGCAACACAATCATACACATAACACCATAGTGCATGGGGGATATTTTTCCTTAGTTCAATGTACTGGAGAATACTCTTTTATGCAGGTTAATGAAACCATTTTAAATTGTAACCAATAAAGTTAGTTCAGACACTGCCAGTTGGTTCCCTTATTTAAACTACAAAAAGCAGCTAGAGAAGGTGAAGGAAGAGCAGAAACAAAGTGGTTCCCCTAAGTCAGGCATGTCCAAACTGTGGCCACCCAGCTGTTTTAAAACTATACATCTTAACATGCCTTGCCATAGTTTTAGCCTTCCCTACTTGCAAAACTGTGGCAAGGCATGATGGGACTTATTGGGGGAAATTTAATAGGATGAGAGATTCAGAAAGTGAGAGATTTGGTAAGAAAGTTTTTTTTAAAAAGCGGCAATCATTTACACAGCAAAACCAGTGTGATTTTGAAGTGTAAATGAATGCTTCTTTTAAAAAACTGGAGATTTCTTACCAAATCTCTCACTCTCTGAATCTCTCATCCTATTAAATTTCACCCACAGATTAACAACAGCTGTAGGGCCATATTTTGGACATGCCTGCTCTAAGTAATTTGGAGTTGTAAATATAGTTGTTTATTTACTTTTTCAGTACACAAGTGGATGCAATTTACTTTGCCAGTACAAAAGGGGTTGCAACATATTGACATTGGATTGTTACATTTAAGCAACCATGATCCTACTGTAGGTTTAAGATTTATGCAACATCTTCCTTTCCAAATGACACAGATCTTTAAAATATGAAGAGCTACTTTGCAAGCAATATGTCAGCTGACTAGACACAATGATGTATTCTGCTTCAGCTTGTACTGCAAATGTTGTTGCCAGGAAAAATCTGACCATTTCCAATAGACCCACCAGTGTTGGCCAATCAATTCAGAGCACTGGAGGGAATAAATATATAAAATATGGTCAGGCTTAAATGAAATTGCCTACAATTACTGACACCTCTACCATGCAAAGAATGACAATGTACACGTTAACATGTCACACATTCCATTTGAATACAGCAAGGAAGCAAAATGGTAATTTGGAGCCACCAGTACAAACTCTGCCCACTATCCAGTGTGTACTTGGAAAGAGTGTTTAGCACAGCCAGAAATGTATGTAAATAAGGTTCCCAGTGGGGATGAGCTAATATTGTGTGATGGCATTAGCAGTGATGAGGGTCATGATGAATAAGATAATGACATCTACCAAGTGTGATGATGATAATTAATGACAACACTTTTATCAACCTTAAGCCTAATGGTAGCTTCTGCCACAAAAGGGTGGGCGGTAGGGCTCAAAGACAATTTCACATAGAACCACTTTAAATTTAATTTTACTATACTTCACTGGGCTGTACTTTACTGATGTATTGTTGATGTTCTTCCAGTTTGCAAGGCCCATGTCTCTATTTTTATTTTCTTCATAGTTATAACTTCTTCTTTGTGAGTAAAGCCCCGTACACACGGGGGAGATATATTGCTCAGCCATATATAGCTAGCAATATATTGCTGAGTAATATATTGCTCAGCTTCTCCTTTTCATTAGCGACCAGAGATGGTCGCTGATGAAGGTGAACCTCTGCCGGCGGTGCCGCAGAGGTAATCAGCTGGTCGCAGGAGCAAGCTCCTGCGACCAGCGATTAGAACGGGCTGAAAACGGAAGCGCGCCCGGCGATTTATCGCTGGGGCACACTCCCATCACTGGCAATATGGTCGCCAGCGACCATATTTCCAGTGATTTCAAGCCCCTATCGCCCACATGTGTACACAGCTTAATTGTATAATCATCAATCAATCAATTCAAATCAATCAATCATTCAATGTTATGCTTTACCTGACTTCTACAATACATATTTGCAAGTCCCAGGCCTATGTTTTTTTTTTTCTTTTATATAATCATTAATCAATCAAATCATTCAGTGACATGCCTTATCTTTGTCCAAATGGGATACGGTCATTGGGTCTGCAGCAAATTGGTCGACAAGCACTGGGTCGACTTGGGGATAGGTGGACATGGGGAAAGGTGGACATGGGTCAAGGTCAACATGGGTCTAGGTCGACACAAGCGTTAGGTCTACAGTGTCTAGGTCAACAGTCAAAAGGTCGACATGGGGTTTTTCACTGTTTTTTGAGCCAACATGTGCCGAAGGCAGTATTTCATGCCCTACCATCCACTAGGGCATGGTGAGAGAATAAAATAGTGTGCCCGAAGCATTGCGAGCAAAGCGAGCGATGCTGTACACTTAAAACTGTGTCCATGTCGACTGTGTCGACATTTGGGTCAAAAGCAGTGAAAAACCCCATGCCGACCTTTTGACTGTGGACAATGTCAACCTTGTCCCATATCGACCTAGAACCATGTTGACATTTCCCCATGTCGACCTAACGATGTCGACCTAATGCTTGTGAACCAACTTGCTGTAGGCCAAACGATCCCAACCCAACCAAATGATCATTCTTTATCTATAATCTGGTTACATTTTTCAACTATTCCTTTAAATGTTTTTATATGAATTGATGAGAGTTTCTAATGAGTCAGAAGAAATCACCAGTAGATCAGGAATGCTATAATGTGGTTTATAGTTTATGGTACATAATAATAGGGAAAATGGGGTATTGGTATATGCTTTATGGGAGTTGAATAAGATTATGGGAGATAATTATGGGGTTCATTTGCATGGATATAACTGTATGATTAAGTTGAGGTTCATTAATAATGGTAATTATGCAGATAATCATTATAAATAGGTTAACTGTATTGAAACAAGCCAATTACTAAATACTAGCATGGCACCCAGATTTTCTACGTACGCTAATGTAGTGAAATCGCATCGCATCGCATGCTGCTATATAATGACATGCGATGCGTGCAATGCAATTTCACTCACTCCTGTTCCCGCTCACTGTTTGCCGCTCTCTGTCTCATCTGGATCACTGTTTACGGGCCAGTGCTTCCTGTGTATGGTGCCTCGAAAAGATGCTGCCACATTGATGGTGGCGATTGTGGACAACATCGAGGCAGGCACCACTATTTATAGTGACTGTTGGAGGGGTTACACCACAGAGGAACTGCAACGTGCATGGTATTACCATGCACAAGTTAACCATAGGTTCAATTTTGTGTATCCTACAACAGGCATGCATATGCAAAATATCTAGCGCATGTGGGGCGCGTGCAAGTGGCGCAACAAGCGTCAGAGGGGTACGGCACGCCACATGTTGAAGTCGTACCTCCAAGAATGTATTTGGAGGCAAACATTGGGTTGGGGGAACCCTTTTGAAAGAGCCCTGTTCGCACTGACCCTCCTTCCTAAAGAGGACTAATGTTTTCATTATTATCTTTTCATTATAAATTATTATTAATCATTCTTTTTTTATAATATTTCAGTAAAATTACAGTTCTTCGTTAACACATGTCGTCATTATTGTTTCAGATGTATGATATGGATGGTGTGAATGTGTTCCTAAAACCACCCCACTATCCACGTCACCCCGAAGCATTGCGAGCGGTGGCGGAACGCGTCCTCTGACCTTTTCATACCCCCACTATCCACATTGGTGTGGAGTTGATTTTATATAGTGTGGCGAGCGCAGCGAGCCACCGAGCCCGAAGCGTGGCGAGCACAGCAAGACCCGCGAGGGGACACGGAATACATGTAAAGTAATCCGCGTCCCCTTGCGGTGCTCGCTGCGCTTGCCATGCTTTGGGCTCAGTGGCTCGCTGCACTCACCACACTATATAAAATCAACTCCACGCCGACGTGGATAGTGAGGGTATGAAAAGGTCGGAGGACGCGTTCAGCCGCCCCTTACGGGGCTCGCTGCGCTTGCCACGCTTCGAGGTGGCGTGGATACTAGGGGTGACACAAAAAAAATACCAGAGGTGCTTACAATTGTAAGCACCCATCACATGCTATACTATGCACATACAGCATGACATGTCATTGCATCACATGGCATAGTAAGCACCCATCTCATGGCATGGGTGCTTATACAATGAAATATTGCATCGTATTTGGTGCCATCAGATCCTATGTGATATTAAATTGTATAAGCACTTCTGTGCACTTAACATGGACATCGTAACGCATCGCATAACACTATACACGGTACGCAATGTGATTTTCCTACGCAGAATAGCCCACTAAGCTGTTTGCTTAGTGGGCGCCATTCTAGGAAACAAGTACCGATACTTGAGCCATTCCCCTTTGTGTCAGAATGCCTAGTTTCACTCCTGTAGAACACTTATTAGAAGACTAGTTAAAGTTACTTTGAGCTGTGACCGTTTTAGCCCATAAATTCACCACAGCCCCAGTTCCTATCTGCTCCTACCTCCAATCTCTGACTTCACAATTCCCTCTCTCCATGGGCCAGATTCTCTAAGCTTCAAAAGTGATAAAATGGAGAGTGATAAACAGCCAGCCAATCAGCTCCTACCTGCCATGTCACAGGCTGTGTTTGAAACATGTCAGACAGGAGCTGATTGGCTGGCTGTTTATCACTCCCCATTTTATCAGTTTTGAAGCTTAGAGAATATGGCCCCATATCCAGCAAGTTTGAAACAGATCTGTGCCCCTGCAAAAATTGCTTTCACTTCACATGAAAGAGTAATTTGGTTTGTAGTTAGCCTTTTATACAGTATGTGTATATATATATATATATATATATATATATATATATATATATATATATATATATATATATATACACAGTACATACATACAGAACACACCTATTCCAAATGCCTGCAGCCAGCTGCAATTATGTAAACAATGCCCCTGCCATAGGAGCCTTGTATACCACAAAAGGGTACTTCCTTTTTTTCTATTATTTTATTTCACTTAGCTGTTTAAGAAATGTTTTATATGCACTTATAATATATTAGTGGAAATTCAGTTATGATGGTGTTCTATTTTTCTACTGAATATTCAAGATGATTGATTAGAAGGCTCTGTAGCAATATTTTCCTATGTGTTATACAAGTGAACTGACCACTACTGTCCATGAAGAAATCCTGGAAGATACTTCTTTGCAACATGATATTTTAGGATTTGTTTTGATATTGTTTTTTCCTCTTGAAAGCACATGTGTAAAACTGTTCAAGTGCGATGGAAAATTCATCAGTGAAAATGTGATATCTTGGATGTTTCCCCACATTGAATCCAATGCTTTGCCCAAAAAGCTTTTAAATTCTTTGTTGACATGTTGTCATAGGAGAGCGCCTAGGGAGATAAATAAATACATACGGATAAACATTTCAGCACAAATTTAGCATTGCACACCACATAATATTAACTAAACATAGTACTGGCTACAATTTTAAAACTACCACTAGGTACAAAGGAAAGTTATTTAGCTTTCTGCATTAAAATATCATTATTATTATTATTATTATATAAATTGTGTGCTACATTACTATTATACAATATATTGCAGTATCCATGTGAATTAATATGGACACTTTTTGAAGGAGAATCCGATCTGATGTGAAACACCTCCGATTTCGGCGGATTTCACGTGATATATCCATTAGAATCGGGTGAAATCGTCCCAAATCAGACATGTCTATGGGCATCTTTAATACAGTTATCCTTTTTGTACCACATGGCATGACTTGAGGGTAAATTTACTAAAGCTCCTAAAAATCAGATTATAATTAGAATTTCTCGTTTGCAGCCTAAAAAATTATAGACAGAATCTGATTGGTTTCTATGGACAATTTTTATAAGCTTTACTAAATATACCTCTTAGATTTTCTGCTACAGGTGGCCCAGGTGTTATTTGCATCATGGCATATAAAGTATAGTAACTTCTAGTTTACATCTGGTGTGAGATGCACGGTGCTGCTTAGTCCATGCCACCACAATCAGTGATCCATCGCATAGTTTCTACAGAAAATAATGAGTGCATCTGTGCACCTGCCAGGTGACCTAGAAAATGTGCACTGAGGACTGAGGTTGAGAACCACTGCCGTAGAGCATGGTTGTAGTTTACCATCTTATACATTAAATCATATTTGCATCACTACTGGTAATAAGTTGGGGGGGGGGTTACAAAATTTTGCAAGGTGACATGGTACACTGATTCAACATATGTAGACATAGACACAAACAAAACGTGAAAAACTCATGTTGAACTTATCCACGTCACCTTCTGTCCACCTTTTGACGAGAGAGAAAGTGAGACAGACAGAGAAACGTACCAATATTCACAGGTCATTAATAGTCATGAAATATATGGTTCCCCCCCCCCCCCCCCAGGTACACGACCCCAAATGACATGTGTTTGGAACATTGGTGTCTCCTACTTATTCTAACACAATAAATCTACATCTTTTCTTATGCTTTGCAGTGTAGAGTGTACAGACAGGGGCAGTGTATTGTAGTTAGCCCATGTTTGAAGCTTCAGTCATGTTTTGCATCTTAATCTTTAACATCATTTTCGTTATTTCTGCATTCAGTAACCTACAGCTACAAGTCATTACATAGATCACATAAATAGAAGTGCATGATACTGTATATGGATCTTACATGGATACATTCTCCCATTGCAGCCAATAACACAATTTTCTTATTATTCATGTACTGACATATGCTACAATTGCAACAGGGGAAACAACCCTTTGGGAAAGGGTGTGGCCCTGCAATGGACCCCCTAGTGCGGGACGGAGGCAGGCGGGGATTCCTGCAGCACCACAGCCAGTGGCGTAACTATAGCACCGCAGCCCCCACGGTCGCGGGGGGCGATGTGCATGTGGGGGCACCGGGGGGCTGCGGTGCTATAGTAGTGCCCCCACCGCCCATCCCCCGCAGGCTTACCTGTCTGCGCGTCCCAGCTCCCCTCCTGGCTTCAAACAATTCTATGGAAACGGACCACGATAAAATGGCCGCCCCATAAAGCAGACAGTTCTCTGAAACTGTCTGCGGTATGGGGGCAGCCATTTTATCGTGGTCGGTCTGCATAGAATTAATTGAAGCCAGGAGGGGAGCTGGGACGCGCAGACAGGTAAGCCTGCGGTGATGGGGGGGGGCACGAGCGGCCGAGGGGGAGGGGGGAGGCCGGCGGGGAGGGGGGCGCCCCCCCCATTAACGGTGGGGGGCGCCCCAAACCTAGCTACGCCACTGACCACAGCAGGGTCCCTACAGCGCTGGGGAGGCAGCAGGTTCCCAGCAGCAGGTGGCCAGTCAGCAGTGGAGTCCCTGGGGCGGATGGGAACTAGTAGCAGTATTAAAACCGCTACTAGTTCCCATCCACCACAGGGACCCCGCCGCTGACTTCCCGTCCACTGCAGGGACACCACTGCTGACTGTGTTTTCAGACTCAGCGGTACAGATTGGTGGCGAGCGGCGGGTGAGCTCCGACCATGGCCCGTGGGTGCTCATCATTTTCCGTGGGTGCTCGGGCCCCGGAGCACCCACGGTTTCAGCGCCTATGACACAGATTGTTTTTCTAGAAAACCCAGTAGGCTCGTAAAGTACATTTTCAAACTAATAAATCATTATTTATCTGCATAATTTTAAAAAAGAGAACTGAAAAATGCTTCTTGACATGTCCTTTGTACAATAATCATTGACCTGCTGAAAAGTGAATATTCTCCCAAGCTTCAGTTTTATATCATAAAAAGGGCCAGATGTTTCAAGCTTCAAAAAGTAATAAAGTGGAAAGTGAGAAACAACCAGCCAATTAGCTCCTACCTGTCATTTTTCAAACCCAGCCTGTAACATGGCAGGTGGTGATTGGCTGGTTGTTTATCAACTCTCCACTTTATCACTTTGTAAAGTTTGATATGGCCCTAAAACAGGTCATTTTGCAGCATCTTCCTGTATTCTGCAGCATCCATCTATCCCTCTATTGAACCAAGATGCCCACTCCCCACTGAGGAAAAGTGGCTTCCCAAACAAGCCTTCTCCTTGCTCTGACATTGAGTTTTGCGGGACAGCCTTGTCTAAGCAGTGCCTGTGTGGTATGTTGCAGCTTCCATTTACTCACATTTGTTCTAGTAGTGTTCTCTGTGATATTCAAACCATTTTTGATATTTCCTATCTTGAACGTGTCTAGAATTTTCCTAAAAATGCTTTTTGATCTTTATTTTCAAAGCTTTCATTCACATTCATGGTTTGATCAAAGTAATGTGAATTAGGGAGTCTTTCATCCATAAAACGTTAACTTTTTATTGACTCACTGGTAGAGGCTAATTGAAACCTAATTGTTAGTGCAAAATCTTTTACTTGGAGCTTCTACAGCACATGGGTTGAACACTTAGCCAGTTATTTTTCAGTTTTCATTTCTTAAAAGAATTCTGAAGATAAATAAGGAATGATGAGTTTGAAGGGTATGGGTCATTGGGTTAGCGTAAGGAATGTTGGCACAAGTCGGCTCAAAATTTTTTGAAAAACTCATGTCGACCCTTTTGACTTTCGACCTTCCCATTGTTGACCTAATGTTTGTGTTGACCATCAGACCCTGTCAACCTTAGCTATGTCGACATATTTCAGGTGTTGACCTAAGCCATGTCAACATTTAGTGGTTGACCTAATGTATGTCGACCTTCATAGGATCAAGTGAGCGCATCCCGAATTTGAATACCTACTTAAAGAACCTACCCATTTGCAATTAACATACTGTCATTTCAATTTGTGACCGAGGCAAATCTTTTGACTTTTAAGCAGATTGTTCACTTTTACAAGCCAAATTTTACACAGCATTTTGCTTCTAAACTATCATTTTATTCAATTATTATTAATGCCTCAGATTGCATAAAGTGAAAGTTTTTATTTTTTTACAAAACAGGACCATAACTAGAGGTGTGCTAATAGTATCATCACACAGGGTGCAGAGCACTGGGGACAGAACAAAAAATGGCATTCTGCAGCCTTTTGCCCTAGTGCAGACCCTGTTACAGGTTGGGTTTAAAAAATGTCAGGTATGAGCTGATTTGTGGCTGTTTGTTTATCATTTGCCACATTTTGAAGCTTGATACATGTGGTCCAGTGTTATGTGCTTTGATTTTTTCGGTATCATCTTTCTGTCTTGCAACTTAAATAAGATGTAAACAAATAATTACTCTGACATCCTGTCAGAGTTCTTATAAATGTTTACATAATAAGTCTAATAAACATTATAATGCATTTATTTGTTATGCCTGGCTGACTGAGGTAGTTACTTGGAGTAAAATGTACATAACTGAATGTGTATAAAAAGAAAAGCACTTAATATAGAATTTTATGAACACAATGGGTGAAATTTAAAAGGATGAGAGATTTGGTAAGAAATCTCCAGTTTTTTAAAGCGGCAAGCATTTACACTGCAAAACCACTTTGATTTTGAACTGTAAATGATTGCCGCTTTAAAAACAACCTGCAGATTTCTTAGCAAATCTCTCACTTTCTGAATCTCTCATCCTTTTGAATTTCACCCAATATATATTTACACTTTTAATGAATCAATGAAACAAAGAATCTCTAACATTTAAAGTTTAAATATTTGTTTAGTACAATATCATAGAGCAACCATATATATATTGTGTTTTCTCGTTTGAAACACAAGTGAAAACATAAACAACATCAGAAAAAAAAAGCCCAGCAGATTTAAGTGGAATACTTGTATTAGGCAATATAAATACATGTCAAACATTTCTATTAATGTATTCTACTGAAGATTTCTCAGAGTACACTACTTTGTTCAGCGTAGCAGATATCAGCCACAGTGAGGAAGACAGAACTGTCAGGCAACCTATTGCAGTCTGAAAAGGCTCTAGCTGCTTAGAATGACAGTAATTACCTTGGCTTTTGTTTCTGTAGCTGAACTGATAAAGCGTACCATATTGTTCCTTATTGCCACCTGCAGATGATACCTGCAATCCAAATGTCAAAAATAAATCTATTGCAAAATACCTAATGAATCCCAGAATATACGACTGCATGTAATGATGCTAACATTATATAATTAACTCTGAGATAAAAGGAATCCATCTTCGGGATTGTCACTTCCCCCCATAGCTCATACAGTTTTAGCCATGTAGAATAGGAAAGATTTTCTTTCAGCCTGAGTTCACCAGTAATGATAGGTCACCAAATTATAAAATATTGTACAATTCTACAATGGCACAAACAGGTCATAGTGTTAGTGTCATTAAATGAACCTTTTCTGCTAAAAGGATTGTAGAGGCTTGTTACTGAAACAATTGGATGTCTAGAAATCTATCATGTAATCTCTTAGACAGATGTTACTGGATTGATTGCTTATTGACTTGAACACAAGGTTTATGGGTATTATGGCCACACACAGCCGAACATTTATGGCTAGACTTATTGCTGCAGCCTCAAGAAAATAACACTTAAATACTGTACATGTTTATAAACAATAGAAAATCGTTTTGTTTTTTTCAAATAACACATAAGACAAGTTATAAAAGTTGGACAAATGCCTATATGTGTGTTAAAAAGCGTCCATTCATGTCCCATTACGCCAGGAGAGATTGTAAATATCAGATACTTTAATCAACTATTGTCTGTGATATACAGTACAGTATGTTTTATAATGTATCTTATTAGGAAGCTTTAATACCATTGAATGTAAATATATTGTATATTGTATTAATGTAAGTAATTTGTATTTATATAGTGCACTTTGGCCCTTATTCAGATCTGATCGCAGTACAAATTTGTTCTCAAAATGGGCAAAACCATGTGCACTGCAGGTGGGGAAGATGTAATATGTATAGAGAGAATTAGATTTTGATGAGTTATTTTGTTTCTGTGCAGGGTAAATACTGGCTGCATTATTTTTACACTGCAATTTAGATTTCAGTTTTAACACACCCCACCCAAAATTCTCTCTCTGCACGTGACATCTGTTCCACCTGCAGTGCAGCATAGTTTTGCCCATTTTTAGAACAAATTTGTACTGCGATCTGGGCCTTTCTCCAAAAGGACTCCAGGCGTTTTAAGACATCAAACAATACACATAATACATTTGGATTTGGGTAGTACAGTAACAGATAAGTCACACAGATATAAAATAAATCCTTAAGAGCATAGCAAACACAATGCTCTGTTGGTGCAGGCAATTTGGATAATAATTTCCATGGGTTGTGTATTCCACCCTCACAAGGTGGTACCAGATGAGGCAGCCATCTTGAGTGCACTGCATAGGAAAATCCCCCGGGTGGAATAAGTTACCTCTAGAAGAAATGGCACAAAATGGGGTGATTGCAGTGTAGAGTAGGGTCCCAACAAGACACAAGTGTACAGGATGAAGCAGCCATGTTGGGTGCATTGGGAAGGTTACACTGTGGGAGATGAGCCATACAAGCGTCAGATGCATATATGGGAGAGTGGATGCTTGTGTAATATGATATACAGTGTATGGAAACATCCACATGAATAAAATACTGTACTGTCCACGGAGAAACCATCAGAGGCAATCAGCTGGGGTGTTCTGTGTAGATCACCGCAGGCAGGGTGGGCAATTAGTGGAGGAACACATTACAGGAATAGCACATGGTGGGGCAGAGGTATACTGTTGGAGAAGCACATGATAAAAACACCTTTGCAATGAACAAATGAAAGGGAATCAGTGAAAAAAATTGGGAATCATTATTTTGATGAAGTCATAAATATCTTGGTCTCGTGGGAGCAGTGCAGGTGTGTGCTCAAGTATGCAGGAAGAATTCCTGCTGAGGCTGACCCTGGTGCTCTCCCCCCACAGCCTCCAGCTCACCATACAGAGTAGGCCTGGTGTTCGCATGGCAGAGGTGATTAGTGGCCAAAAAATGATCCTGTTTTCTGTTCTTCTGTAGTAATGTGGGTTTGTTGTTTGTTTGCTTTCTGTTTTACTTCGGTTTAACACCGGTATAATGGTGCTTTCGATTTTAAGCCGACCCTTTCTAATTAGACTCTTCATATAGTAGACCCCTTAGCGTCCTAAAGGACTGGCGTCCAAACCTATGCTGAATAAATAAAACTTCCTGATTAATACTCACCCAGCGAACCTCTCCCACCAGCAAAGGTGTTAATCAATTCTAACAAATGTAAGGTCAGTTATTGACATAGGATAGATATAAATGTTTCTAATTATTTGTACTAAATTATAGCAACCAATTATACACTTGCTTTCATTATCTAATAAGCACTAGGCAATAACAGCTATATGTAATTTGGATAATGTGGACTTATCTGTGAGTCCTAATCAGGACTCACAGATAATCATTACCGAGGGTGCAGGGGGTGCAGATGCTATGGGGCCTGAGCTGCATTAAGGGCCTGCTGCTCCCCCTGCACTCAGTCATTCATGGATTGTGCTGCCAAGCTGCTTCCTGAGCCTCCTCCACACCCACGTACCCCCTTTCCACTATGCTGTCCTGTTGAAAACACACAACAGCCTCCCATTTGTCTATCCTGGTCTAGTCAGTGTACTGACTGCTAAGCCATCTCGCAGTGCAGAGTATTTGGATCCTACCCACAGTCTGCACACTTTCAGTTCTCCCGGGGTCCGTCTGTACATGCGGGCCTCTTCTGAGGGCTTGCACAACCTCCTTTAGCTGCCGGCTCTCAGTAACGCTAGAAGTGTCCGCGTGCGTGAGTCCCTATAAATGCCTCCAGGCTTCTGAGCCCTGAGCTCCTGCAAGCCCACTGCAGCACACCTGATCCGACTACAGCACCAGTACGGGGCTTACAATCAGGCTGCCACATTACATTTGTAAGTATTATCTTCTCTTTGTATGTGGTTGTGTGTGTATGCATGTATGTACATATTCCATGTATCATGTGTGGAAACCACCCACCAAACCCACCCCACAATCGCTGAGTTTGCCCCTGCAATCCATCCCGCTATGTCTATTCCTATCACCTTTCCTTACCTTAAGTCAGTTCCCGCTTTTCTTATGTCTGTGACACTAGTATAATTATATATATATTTATATATAGCTAGGGTTCTCTCAAGGAGACGCAAGCACTCTCCACTTTATCAAAGAATGATACTTTTTGATAAAAGTAAAGACAGTTTTATTTTCAACATAACATGTCAAGTCAATCCTGACTTCACCGTCAGGATTGACTTGACATGTTATGTTGAAAATAAAACTGTCTTTATTTTTATCAAAAAGTATCATTCTTTGATAAAGTGGAGAGTGCTTGCGTCTCCTTGAGAGAACCCTAGCTACATATTGGAGGACGGATTCCTGTCTGGACTCCCTCGCATGCACCCCACCGCTGATCTATCATCCCTAGTGTGAGTGCGGTCTTTCCCTGGAGTATATTTATATATATATATATATATATATATATATATATATATCTTGTATCAATCACCGAATAGGCAGATCACCATTCCTTAGACAGACTGGGCCAGCACACCCTTGCAAATAGTATGCAAACAAAAATTCCTTTTAATGAGACATAGGATAAGATTCAAATACTCATCATAGTGGCAGTAGCTGAAGACAGCAAACACTTCAATTCCACAGCTTTGCCCTGACGGGCTGTTTCGGTATTCATCAACCTTTCTCAAAGGACATCCGGTGATTGATACAAGCTATTGGATTCATGCCTTGCACCCCGGTTATCACATTACTATGAGAGTGTGTCTCCCCTCTACACCTTATATATATATATATATATATATATATATATATATATATATATATATATATATATATATATATATATATATATATATATAACTATACTGATCACTGCAGTACGATGTGGTGCTGATGTTTTTTTTTTTTCATGTGGGAACCAATATGTATTGAGGGTAGGGTGCCCATTTTAAGATTTTTCTATGTGGCCCTCAAAGTTCTAGTTACGCCCCTGCAGTCATCCTTCCTCAACTGTGATCAGTCATAATACCGGCTCACAATTTAAAACAAAATATTAATATTATTCCAGTATGTCACCTCATGTATGCATGGCTATTATTACATTGCACTGTGTAAACATACACATAATCTCTAGACAATGTCATAGCAGAGGTAAGTGTACATTTACTAACAAGCAGCTATACCAGAATTCGTCACATCTCTCCTTTATTCATCACTGCAGTAATTTATGAAACCATTGACAGTCCAATGATAGGATGTGAAGAGCAGCTATGAGCATTAAGTTTGGCCCTGGCAATGTTCAGCATGAGAAGGAAAAATAGCTATTTGCTATGGAATCCCATTGAAATGTAGCCTCTTACTAAACTACAGTGTGAGACTAGTAAGATCTAGCAGCTGTAACTTTGTAGGTTAGTAAGAGTTTCAGATTCTCCTGGCTGCCATAGTAACCAATGTTTCTCAATGTTTCTTTCAGTTTATTAATGAGCATTGCTGGAAATTAGCTTGTTTCTCAATGCTTCTTCGCAGTATTGTAGGAATTTCATTTATTAAGTCAATTAAATCCTGTATCAAACATTATTGTCATAAAATAACAGGTCATTTGCAGTTTTGGATGAGAACACTGCAATCAACTTAGTAGATAGATGAAAAGGGTGAATTACGCTGGAGCTCTGCACACACCAAGATTTCACCAAACAAGGGTATTTATTCTCTCGTCATGGGTCACATATGGAAAAAAGAAAGGATCACCAAACAGTCACTGCAAAAGTGACCCCTCTCTACCGATGCGTTTCGATAGTCCCAGCTATCTTTAAAATAAGGCAGGGGCTATCGGAACAAGGCGGTGGAGAGGGGTGACTTTGTATTGTGGAGGGGTGACTTTGTATTGTGGTATGGACCTGCGGTCTAGGTGAACATGCCAACTAAAAAGGAAGAACCAGATAATACTAAAACTCTATATATATAGAAATCAGATAGATAAATCTCCAGAATAGCTCTGATAATTTACAGAAGAGCATGCAATCACAGATAATTGCAAAGCAGTAAAATCCTCACCAGATCTCCCAAATAGCCAGTTGTACAGTGAAGACATTATGGGGCAGATGTATTAAGCCTTAACAAGAGATAAATGCAAGGGTGATAAAGAGAGATAAAAGGCCAGTCAATCACCTGCTAACTGCCATGCTACAGGCTGTGTTTGAAAAAAGTCAGTAAGGAGCTGATTGGCTGGATGTTTATCTCTCTTTATCACCCTTGCATTTATCTCCTGTTAAGGCTTAATACATCTGCCCCTATGATAGGTAACAGGTTTTCTGAATATGTTGCATAAATTAGTAGAACTGTGGAGACATGCTGGAAGACTTTCCAGATAGTACATGTAAATTAGTTTCACTGAACAGCACACTGCAGATATCCAAGCAATGTCCAGGACTTAAGGAATCATAATGATTACACATCACAAATTAATTCCAATGGGAAATCCCTAGAAAGGCTGAACAACCAATCATCATAAGTCCAGAAACTAAGCAAGGCTCTGAACTTAGCTGCTGCTATAAAGAGTTAAGACACAGCCTATTACGATGACCCCTGGTCTGCACACCTGACTCTTTGCCAGGAGACTGACTGAAGCTATTAGAACCACAAGAGCTACATGCCCTGGGAGTTGCTATTTCAGGTTTATAACAAACTCATAAATTAGGAAATCCACAGTTTCATAATTTTACACTTCAATTTGCCTAACTCCAGACTACTGAGCAGACAGGCTATTACCTGTAAATTTAAAGCAGTTGAATAAACTTTGTGAAAATGTTAATTTTGTGAACATTTAAATATTGTCTATGTAATTAGCCAGACATTTGCAAACTAATAAATATTGCAGTATGTGCTGAACAATGTGCATTAAACAATTGATGCGCTTAATAAAGAAGATGAAGTAATAAAGTAGATGAAGTAAATACAGTATGTCCATTATACTTTTACTTTTCTCTAGTCGTGTTTTATGGTGGCAGGTAAGAATTTCTCTAGCTAGAGCCTGTTCAAAGTTCTAGAATACACTAGAGGTCAAACATATAGGGCCTTATTCTAGTTCACTCTTTCTGACAAAATCCTTCTTAGATGGACAAAACCATGTGCACGGCAGTGAGGCAGATGTAAAATGTGCAGAGAGAATTAGATATGGGTGAGTTATTTTGTTTCTGTGCTGGGTAAATACTGGCTGCTTTATTTTTACACTGCAATATAGATCTCACTTTGAAGTAAAACCCCACCCAAATCTAATTCTCTCTGCACAAGTTACATCTGCCCTACCTGCAGTGCACATGGTTTTGTCCAGCTAAGAAGGATTTTGTCAGAAAGAGTGAACTAGAATAAAGCCCATAGTGTAAAAGGACTCTCTCTACAGGGCAGAAGTGGCTTTTGACTCAGTGTGCAGTATTCAATGCTCCCGATTCACCGTTTTTTTCCGGCAAATAAGGCGGTTTTCATCTTTTTCACTGAAAATCTGATTTACCCTATTCAATGTTCACTGTTCGCCGAAAGCGAACAGTGAATGCCAGCCAGTTCTCCGTTTCATGCTCGCTGCAATTTGCTGGTGTATTTCAATGGGGTTTTCACTGGGATTCGCTGAGAGTGTATTCAATGCTAGGATGGAGAACTGCTTTCAGCATGGTTTTCGCCATGATTCACCGTTTGACATTCAACAAACATTCAACATCTTTTTAACCCCTTCCTGACACAGCCAGTTTTTGCCTTCCTGACAGAGCCCTTTTTTTCAAATCTGACATGTATCACTTAAGTGGGGATAACTTTTTTTTGCTTTTACTTATCCCAGTGATTTTGAGATTGTTTTCTCGTGACACATTGTACTTCAAATTAGTAGTAAATTTGGGTCGATACAGTCTGTGTTTTTTTGTAAAAAATACCAAAATGTCGTAAAAAAATGGAAAATTTAGCAATTTGCAAAATGTTAAATTTTCTGCTTGTGAGACAAATAATCATACCACTCAAAATAGTTAATAACTAACATAGACCATATGTCTACTTTATGTTTCCATCATTATTTCAACTTCCTTTTAATTTTTTTGGACACTAGGAGGCTTACAATATGAATAGCAAATTCTCAAATTTTCAAGAAAATTTCAAACACTGATTTTTTTAGGGACCAGTTCAGTTCTGATGTGACTTTGAGGGACTTGTATGTGAGACACCCCCATAAATGATGCCATTTCAAAAACTGCACCCCTCACAGTATTCAAAACAGCATTTTGGAAGTTTGTTAACCCTTTAGGTGTTTCACAGGAATTAAAACAAAGTGTAGGTGAAATTTCAAAATTTCATTTTTTTTGCAGATTTGCAATTTTAATACATTTTTCTAAGGAACACAGTATATTTTACTAGAGAAATGTGACTAAAAATTGATTCCCCCAATTCTTTTGTTTTCATAAATATCCTATATGTGGCCCTAGTGTGCACGTTGACCAAACCACAGGCTTCATAATAGAAGGAGCACCTACTTGATTTTGGAGCCTCCTTTTTATGAGATTATTTTTTAGGCACCATGTAGGTTTCTAGGCACCATAAGATGCTAAAATTTAGGAACCCCCCCACAAGTGACCCCATTTTGCAAACTACACCCCTCAGAAAATTCATCTAGGGGTATAGTGTACATTTCAAACCCCCAGGGGTTTCACCAATTGTGGTACAACTGGGCAGTGAAAATGAAAAATTAAATTTTTTACACAAAAATGCAGTTCTGGCTCAAAATTTTTCATTTTCACAAGGAATGAAGGAGACAAAGCACCCCAAAATCTGTGCCCCAATTTCTCCCGAGTACGGCAATGCCTCACATGTGACCAAAAAATACCATTTGGGTGCATGGCAGGACTCAGAAGGGAAGGAGTGATTTTTGGATTTTGCAGCTCAGATTCTGGTGGAATGTTGGTGGGTGCTATGTCGCATTAGCAAGACCCCCCAAGCACCAATACAGTGGAACCCCCCCACAAGTGACCCCATTTTGCAAACTACACCCCTCAGGGAATTCATCTAGGGGTATAGTGTACATTTCAAACCCCCAGGGGTTTCACCAATTTTGATACAACTGGGCTGTGCAAATGAAAAATTACATTTTTTACACAAAAATGCAGTTCTGGCTCAAAATTTTTCATTTTCACAAGGAATGAAGGAGACAAAGCACCCCAAAATCTGTGCCCCAATTTCTCCCGAGTACGGCAATGCCTCACATGTGACCAAAAAATACCATTTGGGTGCATGGCAGGACTTAGAAGGGAAGGAGTGATTTTTGGATTTTGCAGCACAGATTCTGGTGGAATGTTGGTGGGTGCTATGTCGCATTAGCAAGACCCCCCAAGCACCAATACAGTGGAACCCCCCCCACAAGTGACCCCATTTTGCAAACTACACCCCTCAGGGAATTCATCTAGGGGTATAGTGTACATTTCAAACCCCCAGGGGTTTCACCAATTTTGATACAACTGGGCAGTGAAAATGAAAAATTACATTTTTTTACACAAAAATGCAGTTCTGGCTCAAAATTTTTCATTTTCAGAAGGTATGAAGGAGAAAAAGCACCCCAAAATCTGTGCCCCAATTTCTCCCGAGTACGGCAATGTCTCACATGTGACCAAAAAATACCATTTGGGTGCATGGCAGGACTCAGAAGGGAAGGAGTGATTTTTGGATTTTGCAGCACAGATTCTGGTGGAATGTTGGTGGGTGCTATGTCGCATTAGCAAGACCCCCCAAGCACCAATACAGTGGAACCCCCCCACAAGTGACCCCATTTTGCAAACTACACCCCTCAGGGAATTCATCTAGGGGTATAGTGTACATTTCAAACCCCCAGGGGTTTCACCAATTTTGATACAACTGGGCAGTGAAAATGAAAAATTACATTTTTTTACACAAAAATGCAGTTCTGGCTCAAAATTTTTCATTTTCAGAAGGTATGAAGGAAAAAAAGCACCCCAAAATCTGTGCCCAAATTTCTTCCGAGTACGGCAATGCCTCATGTGTGACCAAAAAGTGGCAGGACTCAGAAGGGAAGGAGTGATATTTGGATTTTGCAGCACAGATTCTGGTGGAATGTTGGTGGGTGCTATGTCGCATTAGCAAGACCCCCAAAGCACCAATACAGTGGAACCCCCCCACAAGTGACCCCATTTTGCAAACTACACCCCTCAGGGAATTCATCTAGGGGTATAGTGTACATTTCAAACCCCCAGGGGTTTCACCAATTTTGATACAACTGGGCAGTGAAAATGAAAAATTACATTTTTTTACACAAAAATGCAGTTCTGGCTCAAAATTTTTCATTTTCAGAAGGTATGAAGGAGAAAAAGCACCCCAAAATCTGTGCCCCAATTTCTCCCGAGTACGGCAATGCCTCATGTGTGACCAAAAAGTGGCAGGACTCAGAAGGGAAGGAGTGATATTTGGATTTTGCAGCACAGATTCTGGTGGAATGTTGGTGGGTGCTATGTCGCATTAGCAAGACCCCCAAAGCACCAATACAGTGGAACCCCCCACAAGTGACCCCATTTTGCAAACTACACCCCTCAGGGAATTCATCTAGGGGTATAGTGTACATTTCAAACCCCCAGGGGTTTCACCAATTTTGATACAACTGGGCAGTGAAAATGAAAAATTACATTTTTTTACACAAAAATGCAGTTCTGGCTCAAAATTTTTCATTTTCAGAAGGTATGAAGGAGAAAAAGCACCCCAAAATCTGTGCCCCAATTTCTCCCGAGTATGGCAATGCCTCATATGTGACCAAAAAATACCAGTTGGGTGCATGGCAGGACTCAGAAGGGAAGGAGTGATTTTTGGATTTTGCAGCTCAGATTCTGGTGGAATGAATGGTGGGTGCTATGTGGCATTAGCAAGACCCCCGAAGCACGGTGAAATGATGAACCTAATAATCCATAGATGTGTGGTATATTTTAAAACACTCCTTTATACATAGGCCGGGTTTGTCGGGGCAAGTTTCACAGCGGAAAATAGTTTCCTTTCTTATTCCCTTTTTATAGCAAACTTTGCACCTTTTTTGTGTCCTGCCCTTTCTTGCAGTGGAGGGGATTTCGTTAGGAAAATGCTGCCCTGGTACAATACGGGGGCCAGTACTAGAAGTACTGGGGCCCTCTGCCTGCTGGTTCCCAAATATTAGGCCCTTTATGACTTCCTCTTGAAAGTGCATAAATGTCCCCCTCTGGCTGGTAGAACGGAATAGCACGTAAGCGTTATACAGTGCCATCTGGATGATATACACGGCCAGCTTCTTGTACCAGATTTTTGTTTTCCGCAGGGCACTGTACGGCTTCAGTACCTGATCTGAAAGATCCACTCCGCCCATGTACCTATTGTAATCTAGGATACAATTAGGTTTTGAGGTGTGGGTACTTGTACCTCGTACAGGGATGGAGGTGGTACTGTCTCCATGAATTGTTGTCAGTATAAGGACATCCCTCTTGTCCTTATATTTGACCAACAACATATTTTCGGTGCATATTCCCCTGCTTTCACCCCTTCTCATTACTTGGGCAATGTGCGTTTTTGGGAGGCCTCTTTGGTTCTTACGCACAGTACCGCAAGCTGCTGTACCTCTTGAACCAAGGGCCTTAAACAGGGGGATGCTAGTGTAAAAGTTATCCACATAGAGGTGATAACCTTTATCCAGGAAGGGGTGCACTAAATTCCAGACAATTTTTCCACTAACACCTACGAGGGAGGGGGGGGCATTCTGGCGGTTCAATTCTTGAATCCTTCCCTTCATATACCCTAAACCTGTGGGTGTACCCTGAGGTGCTTTCACACAGCTTATACATTTTTATGCCATACCTTGCCCTCTTACTGGGAAGGTACTGGCGGAATTTAACCCTTCCTTTAAAATGTATAAGGGACTCGTCAATACAAATAAATTGGTACTTGTGGAGTATCACGGCTCCCATCGTATGGCATCGTATGCCATATGTAGTGGCATACGATGGCATACGATGCGATGCGATGTTTTACCGATTTTTGAGCATTTTTGCTAAAAAATCGTATGCCATCGCATGGCATCGTATGCCATATGTAGTGGCATACGATGTCATACGATGCGATACGATGTTTTACCGATTTTTGAGCAAAAATGGTCAAAAATCGGTAAAACATCGCATAACATCGTATGCCATATGTAGTGGCATACGATGTCATACGATGCGATACGATGTTTTACCGATTTTTTAGCAAAAATCGTGAAAAATCGGTAAAACATCGCATGGCATCGTATGCCATCGATGCAATACGATGTTTTACCGATTTTTGAGCATTTTAGCTCAAAAATCGTATGCGATCGCATCGGATGCCATACGATGGCATCCGATGCGATGGCACCCGATTTTGCACTGAAATGCATCAGAATGCATTGAAATGTGTATTAAAGTAGTGAAATGCCCCCAAATGCCATTTTTCATAGTGCACCACCCCCACTATCAACGTCAACCCGAAGCGTGGCGATCGCAGCGAGCCCGCGAGGGGCGGCGGTACGCGTCCTACGACCTTTTCATACCCCCACTATCCACGTCGGCGTGGAGTTGAGAATAGAATAGTGTGGCGAGCGCAGCGAGCCACCGAGCCCGAAGCGTGGCGAGCGCACGCGGATACCTGTAAAGCCCGCGAGGAGACGCGTATAGCTGTGAAGGTATCCGCGTCCCCTCGCGGGGCTCGCTGCGCTCGCCACGCTTCGGGCTCGGTGGCTCGCTGCGCTCGCCACACTATTCTATTCTCAACTCCACGCCGACGTGGATAGTGGGGGTATGAAAAGGTCGTAGGACGCGTACCGCCGCCCCTCGCGGGCTCGCTGCGCTCGCCACGCTTCGGGTTCACGTTGATAGTGGGGGTGGTGCACTATGAAAAATGGCATTTGGGGGCATTTCACTACTTTAATACACATTTCAATGCATTCTGATGCATTTCAGTCCAAAATCGGGTGCCATCGCATCGCATGCCATCGTATGGCATCCGATGCGATCGCATACGATTTTTGAGCTAAAATGCTCAAAAATCGATAAAACATCGTATCGCATCGTATGACATCGTATGCCACTACATATGGCATACGATGTCATTCAATGTTTTACCGATTTTTGACCATTTTTGCTCAAAAATCGGTAAAACATCGTATCGCATCGTATGACATCGTATGCCACTACATGTGGCATACGATGTTATGCGATGGCATACGATTTTTGAGCAAAAATAGTCAAAAATCGGTAAAACATCGCATCGCATCATATGCCATCGTATGCCACATGCGATGCGATGCGATGCGATTTTTAGCATACGATCTGCATACGATGCAGGTCGTGGGAGCCGTGATACTCCACAAGTACCAATAAATTTTTCAGGGATGTACATCTCTGCAAATTTGGCACTGAAATGATCAATGACCGGCCTGACTTTGAATAGCCGGTCAAAGGTGGGATCATCTCTGGGTGGGCACAGTGTATTATCGGTGTAATGTAAAAATTTAAGGATTATCTCAAAACGAGCCCGAGTCATGGCCATACGGTAAAATGGGGTGCTGTACAGAACATCTGTACTCCAATATTGCCTAATTTCTGGCTTTTTTACTATGCCCATATGTAACACCAGACCCCAAAACGTCATCATCTCTACTGCATCTACAGGGGTCCACCTAGCAAATGATGACGTGGGGTTTTGAGCAATAAACTGCTGGGCATATAAATTAGTTTGGTCCACCATTAAATTTATAAAATCATCAGAGAAAAATAATTTGAAAAAGTCAATTTCTCTGAGACCTGCTGAATCAAATTGGATTCCTGGGATGGCCAAAAACTCAGGAACCTGGGGCTCAAAATTGTCTGGTGGTGGGGTCCATACGGGATCAATCATTTGGGGGGGGGGTCTCAGCTGCTCTACGGGGGCGTCTTTGAGGGGGTCCCTCATCAGCAGAGGAGGAAGAGGAGCTTAAGGCGAATCCTTCAAATTCCCCGCTTGCATCACTGGCTGTGTCAGAGTCAGAGTCAGAGGCAAGCATGGCATATGCCTCCTCCGCTGAATACATTCTTCTGGATGACTGGGATGACATTTGGGATGACATTTGGGATGACATTTGGGATGCCATTTTTATTTTTGTGTTTCTGTAAGTGTAATGTTTCAACACGTGTATAGTGTAGGGGGGGTACAAACTTTATTTCAACACGGGGGGTATTTAGTGTGTAGTGTGTATGTAGTGCAGAAAAAAAAAATACTTTATACAGGAATTTGATCCCAATAAAAAAAAATTGAAGGGGTTAAAAAAAAAAAAAAAAAGGTCCTGCGCCAAAAATTGAGCACAGATGTTGGTCAGTAACGTCCGTCACTGAACAGCGCTCAAAGGCAACAGGAATTTGATAAAAAAAAAAAAAAAATAGATCAACCCTGTGCCGAAAAAGCTGATCAGTGATGTACGTCACTGATCAGCGCACAGTGGCCACAGGACACCCACAAAATCACAGTGTGTGTAAAAAAAAAAATTAAAAAAAGACCCCACAGCACCCTCAAAAAAAAAAAAAAGGTGATCAGTGATGCGACACTGATTACCAGTGAGGGGCAGCAGGTGCACAACCTTTGGTGCAACTGACAGTGCAACTGGCAGCAACTGACAGGTATACTGTATATAAAAAAAAAAAACCCTGCACCCCCAAAAAGTTGCTGATCAGCACAGATATACTGATCAGCACAAAAGGGGGGGTAGCAGACACAAAATATAGCACTCTCTATCACTCTCTGTCACTATCTCTCTCTATCTATCACTCTCTATCACTCTCTATCACTCTCTATCACTCTCTATCACTCTCTGTCACTATCTGTCCCTATCTCTCACGATCTGTGACTCTATGACACTGCTGCAGCAGCACACACAGAAGTCACAAGATCCAGGAAGTATCCAGCTGCTGGCAGCACGCTACCAGCGGTGATCAGCGGTGATCAGGTAAGTTTCAGGCAAGGATCAGGTATGTATCACGACAGATTGGCACGGTGACCGCTCTGCACGCAATTCCAGACCGGAATGGCGTCTGCAGCGCAGTCACCGTTAGTTTAAATCACGCGCCTTGGCTGTGATTGGTCCGTGGGTCCCACGGACCAATCAAAGCCTTGGGGGCAGGTGGGGTGAGGTGTCGTCGTCACCGATGACCCCCTCATGCCCCCTGACGCCCGGCGGTGATTGACACCTGTGTTACCGAGCGTCTGATTCGCCAGTAACACAGGAAAACGCTGTGAATGGCTGTTCACACTGAACAGCCAATCACAGCGATCGCCGACGGGGGGCGGCATCGCAGCCCCCCCTGGGCATGCAGGGACATGTCTGCTGTCAGGGACAGCAGACATCGTCCCTCTGTCACTGCGTCTCGAGACGCAGTGGCACTTTGAAGTCATGACGTATATATACGTCATGTGTCAGGAAGTACATCCCGGCCATGACGTATATATACGTCAAATGTCGGGAAGGGGTTAAGGTGAACTGGTGAAAAAAAAATCAGTAACTTTATTCTGTGAAGGGGCATGCTATTTTTATTCATGTGCTAGCAGCACATGAATATATATTTAATTTTAAATGTATTTCTTTTTTACACATTCGCCAGCAGGGGGCGGGGAGCCGCTCATTAGATATTCACTTCACACTGGTCCCGCCCATTCCATATGCACGAGCGGGACCAGTGCTCTCTACCCACCTCCCCTGCCAGCTTCTGCTGCCTGTATCCCCGGGAGCCCTCCTTTCTCCCAACACATTCCGGTGCAGGCAGGGAGGCTTCCATCTCCTTGCCTGCCGCCGTCCCCCGGCTCCCTGCGGCGTTCGCTGCACAGGGGCAGCGAGCCCCTGCGGCATTGAATAAGTTGACAGGGAGGGCTGGCAGCGAATGCTCCAGCACTCCAGAACCCTGCGACCGCGAGAAGTGACATTGAATACCTGCCATTGTGTGTCTAGTCTTGCTCAACTATACATATTTGGGGGGCTAATATGTTTATGGAGAAAGCTGGCCATGTAAAATCAAAAGTCTGGATGGTGGCAGGTAAAGGAATCTTGGGTGCCCCAAAAACTTCAGCCAATTCAGTGTAACTTAAGGTGCCCATACATGGTACAATTATTGTATACAATATCGTATCGCATCTCATCTCATCTCATTGCATCGCATAGGTTTTGCAATGCAATGAGATGAGATCTAGTACAAAAATTATGAACAGCACATCATTTTTAAACTGTGAGATGAGATGCATGACGGGAGCGTGCATCTCATCGCACCCAGCAATTGTACCATGTATGGGCACCTTAAACAGATTGTCAGTGCTGTATTGAACACCATATGGAAAGTCTTTCAAAACCCTGGAAAAATTTGACTTTTTTTTTAGTTATTTTACTTAAATTGAGTTAAAAAACTCAATAATGATATTCCCATTTACAAGCAGACTGAATCACTTTTTTATTTATTCAGTTTAGATTCCATCAATATAAAAACAACTGTCTGGTTCTGGTGGTTCAAAAATATGTTTGTTTTTTTCAAATATTCACCTAAGTATACAAAGCATTAACATCCAGGGCTCAAAATCGTTGCATAAAGGATGTTTTCCATAAAACTATAATAGTCCAATATTCACAATCTCTAACACAGTATGTTATTTTTCCTAGGGCTGAAGTTGAATGTCATTGTGTCACAGTCTCACAGAATAATACATTTTATCTTAAAATTTACAATTTTAAGGTAAAGGGGCATATTCAATCCCTGCAGATATTAAAGATATTCGGAAAAATCTGCCAGTACCTATTCGCCGCTGTAAATTTGATTTTGTTAATAGTCGAATCGGCATTGTCAAAAACTGTTTGCAGCCATATTTAGGTAGCGCCCATGTTCATCACAAAAAGTGGATTCACTGATCCACATCTTTTTCAACTGTTGGGATGTTTCTGACAGTCAAACAAATGGCCAAAACATTGAATAGGTTGAATGTAAATTCAACCTTTTATAGGCGAAAACTGATGATATTTCCACCTGCCGGATATGTAGTCAGGTACTGAATATGCCCCTTAGTGGGATTTTAAGTTTCTAGCAATTATTTAAAAAAAAAAAACACAATATATAAACACAATTATCTTCCTATATAATATGCTATTACTCATTTTATTTGTCATAGAGCAACATTTTGCTGCTAGTTTAATGAAGCAAATGGCAATTGCTGTGTCTCCCTAGTTTCTTTATACTGCATTTTGTAAAATCTTTACAGTGATTTTTTTAATCTTAATGTGATCCATGGTATTTCTTAGCTTGGCAGTGTGTTACACTGAGATTAAATAAAATGAGTTGTGCTCTGCCAATAAATAAAAGAAAAGAAAAATAAACTACTTTGCTAATTTTTATCTCAATTTTAAAATAAATCCTATTTTTTAAGTGCACAGTATAAACTAGATGATACTGTATATCTGTCATATGCAAGATAATAGTTCTAGGGATAGCATGCTGATGAAGAAGAAGATTACACTATTATTAATATTAAATCCAGGGACAAAGTGAAATTGGTATAAAAATAACAGGGAGCTTATCTTTGGCAGGCTCACATCTTGAGGCCCCTGATATTGCCCACTTCAAAAATAATGACAAATTGACCTAGGCCTAATGTTCAGGGTCACTTAAGAGGGCTACTTACACCACAGGATTGAGGTCTGACTGCACTAACAAGCCTAGTGTCCAACAATCCTGGTGGTCTAAGGAGGGTTAAATAAGTGAAGATGAAGACTACTGTGGAACTGGGAAAGGCTTCTACTCTCTCTGGCCCTCAACTTCTTGTTTCAGCCACTGGCTTGTCCTGGCCTCTTCTGTCTCTTATGAGAGCTTCTTCTGTGGCCAGCGTTTCCTTTTTTCTTTTCTTGGGGAGCTATTCATCTTTCCGTCTCTGCTTGTCTCATATCACCCCACAGTACCTTTCTTCCATCACTACACAAAACTCTTTCAGCTCCCCTGATAGCACAGTGCTTCTTGCCATAATATCATAGCACCCCTCTTTTATCCTCTCAAAGCACAGCACTGCTCACCAATTACAGCACAGCACTCCTCACACAGCAGACCTTCCCTAACAGTTATGAAGGGCAAAACAGAAATCAATATTATGGAGGCAATAAATCCATGAAGAATAGAACCAAAGTCAGTGAATTAAATAATGCAGATTCATGAAGAACAATGGACCAGATGTATCAAGCTTCAAAAGTGATAAATTGGAGAGTGATAAACAATCAGCCAATCAGCTGCTACCTGTCATTTTTCAAACCCAGCCTGTAACATTGTAGGTAAGAGATGATTGTCTGGTTGTTTATCACTCTCAATTTTTTAACTTTTTGAAGCTTGATACATCTGGCCCAAAGCCATGTTGTATATATGGGATGCGGTTAATTTGCCAGCGGTCGGAATCCCGGCGGTCGAAATACAGAAGACGGAATTCCAACCGCCACAATGCTGTCACTTTGTCCCTCTATGGGTGTACACGACACCCATGGAGTGAGAATAAAATAGTGTGCCAAGCGTAACGAGGCACCAGGTCCACTGTGTGGTGAGCACAGCGAGCCATCAAGGGGAGGACGATCCACGGCCCCCCTTGTTGGCATTGCGGCGGTTGGGATTCCGGCGCCGGGATTTAGACCGCCGGCATTTCATATCGGACCTGTGTATATACATGCCAACAAACATTAATGATCAGAAGAGAAATAAGGTATACATTTGCACTTACTACATAAAAGCTTAATACTGGAAGAGTCTCTCAGTCCTAATTGACTTTGTCTTTCATATAGCACTGATTACTGTAGGAGATAAAGATTGTATAGTTGTCATTGTTGTTATTACTATTATTATATGCTATTGCTATTATTAGTAGGTTTGCATTAGCTTTAGTTGAGTTTTGAGTTTTCCTTTGAGTTTTGAGTAAGCTCTCACACATCAGGGTCCTGTCTCCTGCTGCAAGAGTCTTTATTTACCACGTACATATGACTAGGATAGAGAAAAGAGCATGCAAATAAAATTTGAAGATTTGTTGGACTAAGGCCCTTATTCAGATCTGATTGCAGTACAAATTTGTTTGGAAAATGGGCAAAACCATGTGCACTGCAGGTGGGGCCGATGTAACATGTGCAGCGAGAGTTAAATTTGGGTGGAGTGTGTTGAAACTGAAATCTAAATTGCAATGTAAGAATAAAGCAGCCAGTATTTACCCTGCACAGAAACAAAATGACTCACCCAAATCTAACTCTCTGTACACATATTAGATTTTCCCCACCTGCAGTGCAACATGGTTTTGCCAATTTTGAGAACAAATTTGTCCTGTAGTCAGATCTGAACTAGGCCCATAGGACACACCGGGCCAACCTTTGTCTCTCTCTGAGATCCTGTACACAGTACATATAATAATGCTGTATTCAGCTGGAAATATATTGAGATGCCCACCGGTAGCTTTTCAGGTCCATGCAACTTTGTACAAACACACCCAGCAGTGGTTACAGATCATTTTGCAACCACCACTAGTTATAATCAACCATCAGATTGCACTTATGGTCACACAGAAATTGAGACACTAGCACCACGATTTCTGTGTATGCATGTTGTAGGCTGAAACACCCCCCCTGTCACAATCGTCATGTGTCTTTGTCCCCACTACTTGTTAACTCCTGCAAATTGTCCTGGACTGTCAATCATTTTGTGAATACATACTAACTTTGAGTGTCTTTGCTTACTATAAATTGGTCCACATGCGGTACAAACGTGATGCATGAACAGTCGGCCAATAGTTGCTCAACATTGTGTACACCTCTGAATAAGGCCCTTAAATTCTTGTTGTGTCAAACAAAAACTTCCCTTCACCTTTTCGTTTCCATATGGTGGAAATAAATTCATCAGAACCAGAAAATTACCTCAGGTTTGTACTTCAAATTCAATAGTTTTCATCTATCATTAAGCTAGAACTTTTACAGCTTGGCATATACTATAATTTTTGTCTGTGAACATTACCGTACCAGACCAATAATGTTCTCAAATTCAATTATAATGTTTTTCTATGCTTTACAACTTCAAGAAAAACAGGTTGTGCACTGTGCATATTAAATGTATTATTATTATTATTACTGCCATTGTTATTATTGTTATTATTATTGTTAGCAAAAACAGGATGGTGCTCACAAGACTATTCCATTGCCCTTCTGGAAATAAGCTGTAGATGAACACAAACCATCCAGCGTGATATTTCCTATGTAGCACTCTTTTATTCTACCTCAGCGGGGATATCTCCCCCTGGGTCTTTGGAAACAGAATGTTTTCTTAGTTGCTGATTTACTGTTGAGGGGAAAAGAAAAGATTAATGTTTCTGCCAAGCCCCAACAGGTTCACAGAAAACACTCACTGGAAAGTGGGTCTATTTTGTTGTGTTGTATTCTTTCTGTGTGGGAAGACTGGCATGTTTTTAATCAGATGTGAAACACAGGCTTGGCAGGTCGAATGGATTAGCCTCTCCTGTAAGTAACTCTGTCTACTTTAGTCAACAGCGTAACATTTTTTTCTAACATCTCACACTTAAGGTTGTCGTTTTTAACTTCATCAATTTAATAGACCCTGGAGGTTTTTTGATCACTGAAGATATGAGACATTTAATCATATTTTTCTGCCTATTTCTCCGATATGTCTTGTGTTTGAGCAGCGGACACATACAAAGTAACATATTTCTGCAGATAATGAGATGTGGCAAGTGTAATACCACACCATAGATAAATAGACTCAAACTTTAATTTCCAAAACGTCTTATTTAAAATGTTGAATTCTACACATAAAAGATTTATTATACACCTATGTTTTTGCTTTAATGTAACCTCTGTTGAAATATACCATCCAATCAATAAATCAAAAGAGAAATTAATCCAAATAATAAAAATATATCAGTGTTAATATTTGAGGGTCTTTTTCAGCTTTATATTATCATTGTAAAACACTAAGCTTTTTTGGTGGCTTATGTAATGCTGTGGACATACTGCCATTGGTTTTCGATCCACATATGATCGAAATTAAGAAAATACTTCCAGTGATTCCCTTTAAGTCATTATATAATATATATAAGTGTTGATCCATTTGGGCAAATTATTTTGGGTTGATCCATTGAAAGAGGCATTTTACACTTTTAGGCTGTTTTACACTATGTACACTGTAGATGTTTACGGAATTGCATCAACAGTCACAAAGATCAGCAAAATTAAGGTTGCAGTAATAATGAATTTTAAGTAAGTAAATAACAGATGACCTAACTAAGCAAATGCATTTAATTTGTCTTGAAAAATGATTGCAAGATGCAAATTTCACCATTATATAACATACACAAACAAATACTCTTCTTTATTAAATGTACTGTATGACTGCATGCTTAAAAGGATTTATACAGAACCACTGGGAAGGCTGAAATGTTGACAAGTGTCAGAGTCACTAGGGAGGCAGAGAAGTTGACAATAGTTTTATGCAAGGTAAATAGTAGAATTAGAGATGAACAAAATGATTGGAAAACTTTCAGTCACTACAAATGTCAGTGTTTGATGGTCACAGAGGTCACAGATTTCAGAATTTGATACAAACTGTTATAAAGTGTTGGTTTTGACTATGTTAGATTGTAATATTATTATTCATTTTTCCAAATGGCAAATTTAGATTTTTATTAGGTAACAGTTGCAAAGTATAGAGTCATGCAGTAACTAAGCAACAACATGCCAACAATAAGAGTGACACAGAGTCCTTGTTATAAATATGGAAATATGCCAACACAAACTACACCAATCTGGCATAAAATGTTTGGGAAAAAAAGTAAAATGTCATGATATTGTCACTGGCTTCTCATGAGATTTGGATAAAGAGATATTTTTTCTGTCTATCATAAATTTCTCATAAAGTAACTATTTCCACTGAAACAAATAACTCGGTTTTGGAGAAAGCATCCCACACATAAGCTGCTTGAGCTTTTAATAAAGTAAGTAAGTATTTCTTGACCTCCATCTTCCGAGGGATTGTTTTTTGTTACACATAGTGAACGATCAATGTATTTAATGACAATGAAACATTTTTTTTAAACTACAGTTTTTAACCTGCAGACAAATTGGTCTGGCAGATTCTAAAAATACAGCAATATCTGGAGATCATAAACTAATCGTCTTTCATTAAAAAAAATATGTTTCCAAAAACATTCATTAAGATTTGGTTTGATAACAAACATAATCTGAGTAAAAGTATTTGTTAGTATCATTTTTTGGAATTCTTTGAAAACGTTTTAGTAAGATTTTCCAGTCCTTCTGAGCAAAACTATCAAGTTCTATAAAAAGAGAAATCTGAAATATGTTTATCTTGGTATTTATTTTATTAGTAGTATATACTGGTGCAACATAATGTAGTATTTTTAAGAGTGAAATCAAATTGTTTAACTTTTGTGTAAAAAACAACAATAATAGATTTGTAAATTAACCATAAAGGGTAGTATTCATGCTACAAATGAAGCTTTGATTTTCTCATCAATATTTGCAATAGAGTGTCTTCATGCCAGAGATGTGAGAAACATGCCTATCTTGATGACCAATTACAATCAAGTTTTAAGCAACGATAACATTATGGGGCTGAAGCAGAGTCAACTGTAATTAATTCTGCAATTTGCTCATGAAACTAAAAGTGTATATATGTGCCCTCATGCAGACCACCCTTATTATATGCTTGGCTTTATACTCATCAGAAGTACCAGTGAGCAATTGTTCTTACTCTACATTAGTTGCAAATGAACTGTCTGAAATCAGCAGTTTTACACATAGTCCTATATTCAATGCACATTTATGGAATGTGCAGCGAATCCTGTTTAGGATTCGCTGCACATTCGCAGGGTTCCGGAGGGCGGGAGCATTTGCTGGCAGCCCTCCGTGTCACCCTATTCAACTGGCGGCAAATTTTAACCCCTGCGGCGAATGCCGCAGGGAGCTGGGTGAAGGCGCCTGACACTGAGGAGGGCTGCCAGGACACTGGCAGAGCCCCCCCAGAGCTGGCTGGGATCATCACCGCTGCACTCCCTGGTCCTTATTGGGCATATGTAACGATCGGGATCAGAGTGCAGTGAATAAATGAATATTAATGAGCTGCTCTCGGCTCCCGGCCCCCTGCTGGCCAAAGTGTATTAAAAAAAATGTTACAAAAATAAATACAATTAAATTAAATATATATTAATGTGCTTTAAACACATGATTACAAATAGCATGCCCCTTCTTAGAAAAAAAATCTGATTTTTTGATACCAAACTTCCCCCCCAAAAAAACTTTATTTCAAAAGATCACTTTCCTGTTCACCTAAAAAAGATGTCGAATGCAAAACGGCAAATCATGGAGAAAGCAGTTCTCCATCCTAGCATTGAATACACTCTCGGCGAATCCCAGTGAAAACCCCATTGAAATACTCCAGCGACTTGCAGCAAACATGAAACGGAGAACTGGCCGGCATTCACTGTTTGCTTTCGGGGAACAGTGAACATTGAATAGGGTGAATCACATTTTCAGTGAAGCAGATTCACCGCAAGGAGTGAAAACAGCCCGATTCGCCGAAAATAACTGAGAATTGGGAGCACTGAATACTGGCCATAGACTTAACTCTGCATGGGTTAGGTATGAAATAGTGGCAGACAGGATCCAGACAATCAGAGTCCCAACAGTGGAAACCCAACAGTCACAATGGGTACATATCATGGTGAGCATTCTAACCTTAAACCTAACCCACTCATTCTGCAGCCTTTCACTAACCATCCATTTGGCAGAATAACCCTGACCCTCTCCCTAGTACCTAGCCATAAAACTAAGGATCCATCTGAATTGTGACAATCAGTATTCCACTGTCAGGATTCTGACTATCGGGATCCCAACTACATTCCCTTTATGAAATCTTCAATTCTATTGGCATACCATCACTTCACTCAAACTATTGTACATGAGAAAATCCATTTACGAGTGTTATGATCCGGCATACAGCACTGTTACCTCTCTTGCACTGGAGCACTCCAGTCCACCTGCTTCTAGTGTCCCTGTCCCGTCTTCTACCCAGCAACCATTCCACTGTGACAAGGTCTGTGACAGTCAGTGTGACTCACGCCAAGGTTCCGCCATGACATGGTGGTCTGCTGCTTTGGTGCTGACCAATCCCGAGCATGGAAGAGCCTCCCATGTTCTGCTCAGCCAATGTTTGCAACTTGTAGTCCAAGGCAAGGTCAGCTCTCCCAAGCTAACCTTGCCTTACACTACAAGTTGCTACCTGTACAAATATCCTGGCTCTGTTTCAGTTCAGTTTCCTAGTTCTGAAACAGTTACCTGCTCCTGCTCAGCTCCTAGTGTGATTCCTCCAGTCAGTATCCTCCTACTGGGTATTCCTTGTGTTCCTTTCAAAGCCCCTGTGTCTCTACCCTCCATGGAAATACTGCTCCCAGCAAATAGATTCCAGCTTCCAAGTACAAGTACAAGTTTACGTCTACTAGTGCAGCAGAGATTTCCAGCATGTGCAGTCACCAGGAAGCACCAGAGCAACATCCTGTTCTCTCCAGCCTATTCACCCATCTGGTGCTGAAGATTATTAGTGCAAGCCTCCTGCCAATCAAACCTGGTTGCTTTCCTATTTGAGCATCACTACGATCATTCCCTGTATTACTTACTAGATTTATACCAGGCATGTCCAAAGTATGGCCCTCCAGCTGTTGTGAAACTTCAAGTCCCATCATACCTTGCCACAGTTTTGCTATTAGGGAATGCTAATACTATTGCAAGGCTTGTGTAGTTTCACAACAGCTGGAGGGCCACAGATTGGACGTGCCTGATTTATACTATCGACCTTACTGCTCATATTCTCAGCTTCCATGCTGATTATTTCCATTTGATCATACTATATTCATTGCAATGTTTCAATCAGCGGTGTAGCTAGGTGCCATGGTGCCCGGAGCAAGGGCATATTTTGCGCCCCCCTACCCGGTAATGAATTGGGGGCGTGGCTAACATGTGTTTGCATGTTACATTTGAAAAGAAAGAACTTAAAAAATAAGACACTATATATGACGCTGTAACGGAATCTGCTGCGCTATATAAGACGCTGTAACGGAATCTGCTGCGCTATATAAGACGCTGTAACGGAATCTGCTGCGCTATATAAGACGCTATAACGGAATCTGCTGCGCTATATAAGACACTGTAACGGAATCTGCTGCGCTACATAAGATGCTGTAACGGAATCTGCCGCGCTACATAAGACAGTGTAACGGAATCTGCTGCGCTATATAAGACAGTGTAACGGAATCTGCTGCGCTATATAAGACGCTGTAACGGAATCTGCTTCGCTATATAAGACACTGTAACGGAATCTGCTGCGCTACAAAAGACGCTGTAACGGAATCTGCTGTGCTATATAAGACAGTGTAACGGAATCTGCTGCGCTATATAAGACAGTGTAACGGAATCTGCTGCGCTATATAAGACGCTGTAACGGAATCTGCTGCGCTATATAAGACACTGTAACGGATTCTGCTGCGCTATATAAGACACTGTAACGGATTCTGCTGCGCTATATAAGACGCTGTAACGGAATCTGCTGCTTTATAGAAGACACTGTAACGGAATCTGCTGCGCTACAAAAGACACTGTAACGGATTCTGCTGCACTATATAAGACACTGTAACGGAATCTGCTGCGCTATATAAGACAGTGTAACGGAATCTGCTGCGCTATATAAGACACTGTAACGGAATCTGCTATGCTATATATGCTGACAGCTGTAAATAAATAAATATATGTACAGCACAGCAGGTTAGCAGCAGATGCCAGAGAGATTCACTTTGCACCCTCCCTCCTCCCCTCCCCCAGGACCCACGAATCACCCAAACCCCAAGTTAAACCCCATCAATAATTAGCTGTAAAAAAAAAAAAAAAATCTACCTTGAATAACGATAGCAGGGCGGCAGCAGAAACTTTCTCCTCACCAGCGGGATGGCTGTGGCTGATGACGGAGGAGGGAGTGAGAGCCGAGGCAGGCGACTCTGAGTCTGAGTGCTGCTGCGCTGCGCTGCCCGGAAGCCGGTCCGAGCAGCAGCAGCAGCAATTTAGATTGGACGGAGTGAGTCACTGTCAGCCGCCCAAGCGTCACGGACGAGCAGGCCAGGGCAGCTGGGCAGCTGGGCAGGGGGCAGGCGCCGGGCAGGGGGCAGGCGCCGGGCAGGGCAGCCGCCGGCGCACGCTGCCCGCCGTTAGTACAGATGATCTCACTTGTGCAGGGATCATTTTTGCGGAGGGGGGGCGGGCCGGCGGCGCCATTCGACCAATCGGCGCCCGGAGCAAGAGCTCCAGTGGCTCCGCCCTCCCTACGCCTCTGGTTTCAATTGCCACATTGCTTACCTGCACATTCCATAATAAATACCAGTGCACATGCACAGAAACTTTATCTCACCTCTGTGACATCCTTCCTTCCACCACTTACCCACAGGCACCAAAACTGGGCCCATCACTAAACTCGACCTAAGACCTAACAATGAGCCAGTTAAGCCCTTTTGGGCTCAAGTGGAAATGTGTTTTGTTTGCCTACCCATAGTTTTATATCCTTGGCTGTGGAACACAAGCAAAATGATAACAAGCTCCAAAAACAGCTTGTGCCTAACTCCCTCTGTGGACAAACAGTGCCATACTTTCAGTAGGAATTAATCTAACATTTTTATATTGTATGGTTTTTCAAAGTGATTTGCTTGACTGATTATCTAACCAAATGTTATTTTAAAGTAAAAAGCTTTTATATATGTTAAGCAAAGAAGAATAGAGTAGCTTCAGAAGCTAGACAGCAAGGAACTGCTGGAGAAAGTTTGAAGACAGGATGAGAGAGTGTTAGAAAAGTCTTGCCTTTCGTAAAGGCATTACAAAGAACTCTAGAGCTATAAATGATAAAAGATGTAAGCCTTATACGAAACGAGGTGAGGGACTCCAGGAATAAAGGTCTGGAGACAAAAAAGATGAACAGGTTTTGACTGTAGCAGCAGTATTTCAATTAGAAATAAGTAAAAATGAAATAAAAACTAGACAAAGCTCTCTTACCTTTCCCTATACAGCCTTACAACTGAAATCCTGGCCTACTTTGCTCACAAAATCGCACCACCCTGGGATGGTTATACCAACATCATGTGGTGCTACTGATATTAAATTGTATTAGCATTTAAGCAGCATAGAAATATTGATTACACATTATCATCCTCATGTATAGGTATGGAAATGTGTGAAGGTTGTATTCTTATTTTAACTTTATTATTGCCTAATGTTCAGTATTTATGTAAAGAAAACTCAATAGAATTAAGGCTGGTTAAATGGATGGGTCTTTCTCAAATGTTGGTATACATTTTTATAATAAAAAAAAAATATTAAGATAATTGTCTAACCCTGATTACAATGGAATATCCTGTGAACAGCACCCACCTGATTTCTTTAACACTCTCTTTTTTGGTCCCTAATTACCACAGACTGAGGGATCTGGATGTTTAATCATTCGGTACTTGTGTATTATCTGGGCGCCCGATTATTTTATTGTATGCCTTAACTTAAGGCATACAATCAGATGCGATGGACCCGATATTTTCCAAAAATATCGGGTCCATCGCATCACATGCAACCAAATTGCATGCGATGCGATCGACCCGATTTTTACATTGGATCCAATGTTAAATGGTCCCTGAGACCCGATTTTACATTGGGTCCAATGTTGAATGCCCCCCAGACCCCATTTTCTATTGTATACCCACCCTGGTTATACCCCCACTATCCAAGTGGGCATGGAGTTGACTTTATATAGTGTGGCGAGCACAGCGAGCCACCGAGCCCGAATCGTGGCGAGCAGACGCAGATTACTTAACATGTATTCCGCATCCCCTCGCGGGGCTCGCTGCGCTCACCGCGCTTCGGGCTCTGTGTCTCGCTGCGCTCACCACACTATATAAAGTCAACTCCATGCCCACTTGGATAGTGGGGGTATGAACAGGGTGGGTATACAATAGAAAATGGGGTCTGGGGGGCATTTAACATTGGACCCAATGTAAAATCGGGTCTCAGGCACCATGTAACATTGGATCCAATGTAAAAATTGGGTCGATCGCATCGCATCGCATGCGATTTGGTTGCATGCGATGTGATCGACTCGATTTTTCCGACCCAATAACAAAATCGGGCTTCCAGATATTACACAAGTACCAATCATTCATAACTTGATCCTGTGACTCAGACCAAAAGGTAGATGCTAGTGAGAAGAAAGACAGTATCAACAGCACTGGTACCCAAAAGCGATCCTCAAGGCACCTCAACAGTCAAGGATTTAAGACTATCTATGCTTAAATCAAGTGACTTAATTAGTACCTAATTCAGACCATTTTAGATAGCAATGTGCACTTTAAACATAATACTGTACTGTATTTCTCGTACAATTTTTTTGAACATTTTTTTTCTAGCAATCAGATTAATCAAATGTTTCTGACAGCTAAATTTTAATATAGCTAAGTGACTTCAGCTAATGTAACCCTCAGTTAAAAAGCTGCATGCATATCAAACCAAAAAAATATAAGCATGTTCTTATTCAATTATTGAGATCTCTAATTTGCAATTACAAGTAATTTGCTGCAGGTATGATTTGTATAAATTAAAATTTTAAACTAGGGTGCTGGAATTATTTCCTAGCATTAATAATACCATGAAAATACATAGCCATATTTAAACTGTTATTATCATGAAGGTGTTTTTTTTCTATTTCTATTACTCAACTACAGTATTACACAATTCATGAAAACAATAGATTTTCACCAAGCTATTGTTCGACTGCATCAAAGTAAAATAAAATATGCTAAATAAATTTTTCTAACAGCATCAATGGCACATATAATGTAACACAATTGTTGCATTGCATATACAACTGCACCTTTCCTTTTAATTTGATAAATATAAGTGGGCAAATGTAATAAGCTCTGAAATCGGCATCATGTGGGATCCCGGTCAAATTCTGAGGTTTTTGAAGGGGCAATCATTTACAAGGCATGGTTTTGCCTTGTAAATAACTGCTCCTTTAAAAAACCCCACTGAGTTCAGCCAGCATCTTGCACAGCTACCAAACTCAGAGGCTATTACATTTGTCCGCAGGAATCTGTGTGGGGTACACATTGCTATTTCTGTAAATAATGTGATCTTGAGGTGTCTTTTTCATGAAGGGTAATAAATAGAAAAAGGGTGTTTGAATTTTTTTTTATTGTTATTATTATTATTATTATTATTGTATAAAAAGTCTAAATTGTAAGCTGCCATTTACTTTAAATGTGCAGATCTTCAAGCTTTTCCGGTTTGTAGTTGTTTTTCCTTCTTACAACTGGATGGGTGTTATACCTCAGTCAACCAGATGATTAATCTACCAAGTTTTAAAAACATAGATTCATGGCACAAATGTCTTCCTTACACAGTTACATAGTTACATAGTAGATAAGGCTGAATAAAGACTTGCGTTCATCCTAGGTTTTAATAGCTTTTCCCTTGTTATATAACATATTCTGATGATTTTAAGACAGGTTATGATTCTTATTTGTACCCTTGGATGTTTTTAACGAATAAATGTTTGTCCAACCTTATTTTAAACGTATTTAATGTGTCTGCCGACACCACTTCTCCAGGAAGAGAGCTCCAGTCAGACTGCCCTGACCGTAATAAAATTTTTACTTCTAAGGGAACAAAAACTTCTTTCTTCTAGTGTAAACTTGTGCCCACGAGTCCTAGACTCATTCCTTGCTGTAAAAAGGGTGTTTGACAGTTCCTTATATTGGCCCTTGATATATTTGTACATGTTGAGTATGTCCCCCCTTAAACGTCTCTTCTCTAGTGTAAAGAGTCACAATTTGCTCAGTCTAAATTCTCCATTCCCTTAATTAGCTTTGTTGCTCTTCTTTGTTTTTTTTCCCCAATTCTATAATGTCCTTTTTATAGTGGGGTGCCCAGAATTGTACTCCATATTCAAGGTGTGGTCTAACCAATGCTTTGTATAGTGGAATAATTACTATTGAGTCCCTAGTTTCCATGCCCCTTTTTATACATGCTAGAATTCTGTTGGCCTTTTTTTCTACTATGTGACATTGAGCACTACACCCCAGATTGTTATCCATTTGGACTCCTAGATCTTTTTCAAGTACTGAATTACCTAATGCCTCCCGCTTAGGTTATAACTAGCACACTGGTTATGTATCCCAAGGTGCATAACCTTGCATTTATCCACATTGAACCTCCTCTTCCACTTTTTTGCCCACTCATCTAGTTTGTTAAGATCATTCTGAAGCGCGGAGACATCCTCGGTTGATTTAATAACTCTTCTCATTTTTGTGTCATCAGCAAAGATGGATACATTGCTACGTAATCCTAGCCTAATATTGTTAATAAACATGTTAAATAAAATAGGCCCTAGTACTGAACCTTGTGGCACTCCACTTAGTACTGGTATAATATTTGAAGCTGCACTGTTGTGATGCCATGGACGGATTTCTCAATATTTTTCCTCAATAAGTTCAAAATTACAATACTCACAGTTCCTATAAATTCTACTGAAGTATCACTACAGCCACAAATACATCACAAGTGCTTGTAAGCTAGGCTCGGGGGCAATAGAATTGAAAACATTACCATTACCTGTACTTGTTGAAAACATTACCATCTTTTCCCTGGTTTGGCTCTCTGTTCTCAAGTGGTGAGACTCCAGTGCCTGGCATCCTTTCTCTATCTTTCTTTCCACAGGCTACAGACAGGATCTTGCCATGCCCCCTGCATTGGACCACACACACATGCTGTTGCCAATAATTATTGACTGCTGATGCAAAAGGAGGCACCAGCTACTTTCAGGATTAATCTGTCTTATTACTTATTGTCCATGTCAGAGGCTACATGGTAAATTTACTAAAGGTCATTTTTCGTTGACGTTGGTCAATGGTGATTGATTTAAAACAGCTCTTAATCAAACACACATTTACTAGAAAAACATTTTAAAAATGAATCTGTCAGCAAGTCAGTTTGAGCACTGAAAGCCCAATATTGATTAAAACGATTTTAAATTAAATCAACAAAAAAATATAAAAATAAATAAATCGAACAACATTGATCAGAAGTAACCTTTGGTAAATATACCCCAACATGTCCAAGCTGCTGAACTGTCTGCTCCTGTGTCCTACTATAATGTGCTCTGATGCATGTTACAGGTGTTTCTGTGATCACTTAAATCTTGGACCACAGTCCTTCATATAGTTCATAATTCCAAATGCAGCACCTAATTATGCCCAAAATGCTTAAACAAAATTGTCACATCCTGGCTGATTTATCCCAGTCCACAAATATTATATGCTTTGTGAGTGCAGATGCCACGCTTCTTGTAAATACTATTTATGAATAGGTTAATAGCACTAAAATTATTGGTTACCTGAATTATTTAAATTAAAGCATTAAAACACTATTGTAAACCAAGCAATACCAGAATAGACAACAATAATAATATCAATGTTACCACAATGTGCAGGGGATGATGTTCACGATTTGTATTTTTATTTGAGTATAAAAATGTAGTATTTTATTATACAGAGAGATAATGGGCGAAATGTAATAGGGTGTGATTTTTTAGACATGTGCGATTTTTGGTCAAAAACGGCCGAAATCGCACATTTTCCGAAAATCGCACATTTAATAGGTTGAAAATCGCGGTAAAAAATCGCACTTTTTACCGCGAAATCGCACTTTTCTAAGTGCGATTTTTAGTCACATTTCAATTCGCATCCAGATGTTTTCCCATTATAAAGTATACAACTCGCAAATGTAATAGGGTGCGATTTTTGGTCAATGTTACCAAAAATCGCAAAAAAAATAGACCAGGTTCTGACAGGCGATTTTGACAGAACCATGCACAGATCATTGAGATCTGTGCATGGTTCTGTTAATAAAAATGTGTAAAAGTGTTTTTATAAAAAAAAAACGGCGTGGGGTCCCCCCTCCTAAGCATAACCAGCCCCGGGCTCATTGAGCCGGACCTGGTTCCAAAAATACGGGGGGACAAAAAGCATAGGGGTCCCCCGTATTTCTGAAACCAGCCCCGGACTCTTGGACCGGTCCTGGTTCCAAAAATACGGGGGACAAAAAATCTGGGGGTCCCCCGTATTTTGAAACCAGCACCGGGCTCCAACAGCCCGCGGTGTCATGCCACAGCCGGGGGACACTTTTTATACAAGGTCCCCCGGCCAAAACATGAGCACCGTGGCTGGTCAGCCTTGGACGGGGTACCTGGAGGAGTGGGGACCCCCCCAATAAAGGGGTCCCCCCCCCCAGGCTTCACCCGTCCAGGGCTGAAGCCCGGGGCTGTCACCGGCGTCCGTGGCCAGTGGACGCCGGCCTGATAGGGTTAAATTCATCATACATATCATTACATTGCTTTTTACCGGCGAACTACAAGTGCCAGCAGACCTCCCCCGCATGCTGGGACTTGGAGAACCACAAGTCCCAGCATGCGGGGCATTAATGGGCCCGCTGGGACTTGTAGTCCACCTGTAAAAAGAATGTTTATAAAAAACACACACACAGAGAAGTACAAGTTTATTACACACACACACCTCAATTTTACACCTGCGTTACTTACCATTCCGGGATCCAGCGCTGGTCTGGCTGCTTTACAGCCGCCTCCCCCCGAACTGACAGGCAGCGGGGAGAAGCGGCTGTCTCCGTCGCTTCTAACAGCCTCTGTAGCGCTGTCCGAGTGCTACAGAGGCTGAGAGCGTGATTGGCTGAGCTACAGTATGCGTCTCCATGGAGACGCATACTGTAGCTCAGCCAATCACGCTCTCAGCCTCTGTAGCACTCGGACAGCGCTACAGAGGCTGTTAGAAGCGACGGAGACAGCCGCTTCTCCCCGCTGCCTGTCAGTTCGGGGGGAGGCGGCTGTAAAGCAGCCAGACCAGCGCTGGATCCAGGAATGGTAAGTATGCTGGTGTAAAATTGAGGTGTGTGTGTGTAATAAACTTGTACTTCTCTGTGTGTGTGTTTTTTATAAACATTCTTTTTACAGGTGGACTACAAGTCCCAGCGGGCCCATTAATGCCCCGCATGCTGGGACTTGTGGTTCTCCAAGTCCCAGCATGCGGGGGAGGTCTGCTGGCACTTGTAGTTCGCCGGTAAAAAGCAATGTAATGATATGTATGATGAATTTAACCCTATCAGGCCGGCGTCCACTGGCCACGGACGCCGGTGACAGCCCCGGGCTTCAGCCCTGGACGGGTGAAGCCTGGGGGGGGGGACCCCTTTATTGGGGGGGTCCCCACTCCTCCAGGTACCCCGTCCAAGGCTGACCAGCCACGGTGCTCATGTTTTGGCCGGGGGACCTTGTATAAAAAGTGTCCCCCGGCTGTGGCATGACACCGCGGGCTGTTGGAGCCCGGTGCTGGTTTCAAAATACGGGGGACCCCCAGATTTTTTGTCCCCCGTATTTTTGGAACCAGGTCCGGCTCAATGAGCCCGGGGCTGGTTATGCTTAGGAGGGGGGACCCCACGCCATTTTTTTTTTTACTTTTTTTTTTTAGCACAAAATCGCATTTATGAAAATGCGCACATTTTCATGACTGAAAATGCGCACATTTTCATGACTAAAAATCGCGGCAAATCGCGGCAAATCGCATTTTTTGCCGCTAATTCGCATCTCATTACATATGCGAATTCGCGGCAAAAAACGCGATTTTTAAAGGTGCGATTTGGTGCGATTTTTTTTTAGTCTAAAAAAACGCACCCTATTACATTTCGCCCAATGTGTTTGTGATTTGGGGTTTAACACTACCACTCTAATTAATTTCCCAAGATTCACCACCTTTAGGAGGTTTTTCTGGTTGCTGCGGTCCGTTCCGAATTATTTCGGAGGGCACTTTTTAGCCGTCTGCGCATGCGTAGGCAACGCTATGCGCATGTGCCACGCATGGTCTACATACTCGTTCTCACTAATACCGTACAGAAATGCCCACCGAATTGACTCAGGAAATATAGGCATAATATGGACGTCATTCGGACCTACACAAGGGCGTGGATTCAAAGTGGGAAAAACTGGGCGTAAATATGGGCGTACATGAGGGAGTGCACGAACTCTGGTAGGCGTGCATTCGGACAGCACACCGACTGCAAACGAACCACCACGCATGAAATATGCGGTCGTCATAAGCAAGTTTCCCTTTGCGGAGACCACTTGTTCATGCGCTAGGCATTTGGTTCCCCCAATTAGTACGCCCGCACCTGAAGCACTCTCAGCTGAACACAATACAATCCACTCCTCTACTCATTAGTGATTAATTACACTCTTTTCACAGGTTCAATTGGAACCACTAAGACAGGTAAAGGGGCAACAATGAATTAATACCACTTAACATGATGTAAGGGTTAATCTAAAGTGGTAGTAATGTGTTTAGGTATCAATTAGGAATTAATTGATTACAATTACAAACAATCCCTTTTTATGAGGTTGGCTAATTGCATAAGTGTGTCATGTGGCAGATGTATGAGTTCAGATAACAGTCGTGAGTTTTGCGGAAATACCCCACATTGGTGCGTACGGGCAGCTTCCCGTCCGTTCTGATGCTGTAAGACCGTGCATAATCTTTGTGTTGCCACCTCACAACCACGGTTTGGATGTTGTCCGAAAACACACCCTCTTCTTAGAGAGTGAGTCCGTTCAAATGCGGAGGACTTGTGGGTGTTTGTTCTTACAATCTCCGCACAGCGTGGCGTTCGGTCAGCTCCGAAATAATTCAGAACGGACCGCACCAACCAGAATAAGGCCCTTAGTTCTTCAAGGACTATTTCAGGAGGAAGCACAGAGCGATTGTTCTGCAAAGGGCATAATCACAGTTCGATTCCTGATGGATCACTGTATGAGATTGGCAGTAAACAATTATGCATTCATTAATTTCTGTAAGGAACAGAACACTTGATATTTGTCTGTGTTTGATAATTGACTGCTCAACTTCATAATAAATGAGAAGAGGAGTAAAAATCAGAATTAAAAAGTGATATTTGTACTTCTAATGCCACCCCATGATTTTATCATGTGACAGAATTTAAAATCAGATCATTTCTATCCACCATTTGCTTATGCATTAATTGCAACATGATAGCTGAAATTCTCAGAACAGGACACCTTGAACCGAATATGGTATCATTCTTGTTGTTTTTGTTAATTGCCATACATTTCATAGTATCAGACAGCCATAACACAAACCACACAAAATAAACTAAATTACAAACGATACAAGTACAAATTACAATCACTCATTTAAATTGCAAATATAAATGTACAAAATTCAGTGTCTGCAAATTAAATAGACAAATCACACAAATACCGGGTAAACATAAAAAAAATCTACAAAAAAAGGTATATTTGAGGTACTGTAGTTTAAAGACTTGTGACAAAAATGGAATGGGCATAGGCACATTTAGGAGTCTGGCCACCCTGAGGCACAACATTATTAGCCCCCTCCCCCATAGAATAGAATGTGCCTCCTTATAGTATAGAATATAATGTGCCTCCCCCTCCACATAGTATAGAGTATAATGAGCCTCCCCCTCTTTTAGTGTGAATTGGAACCCCACACTGTATTTATATCCCATGCATTGACCCAGTTCCAGCTGCCTTTCTCCTTGCATCATGCAGGACAGGGTGCTGTTGTGCTGACCCAAGCAGGTGCCGCCTCTTGGCACGTGCATCACATGCCTAGTGGAAAATCAGGTACCCGGAAAGGGTCCTGCACTTCAGAGCTTACTGTGTACTTGGGGCGAAGGGGTGAGGAGCAAACAATAGGAGCTAATGTGACATGTGGGCATTGCAGGTAGGGCATCTAGAGGGAAAAGTCTAGGAGAAGATTTGGCATGTTATATTTAAAAAAAGTGAATTTTTAAGAGTGTGAGAGAGCACTTGAAAGATTACAGGTTGTGGAAGAGTACTGTCTTTCAGGGAAGGGTACCATAAAGAAGAAGGGTTTTGGTTACATCTAAAGAGATAAAATGACATTTTATGCTAATTTTTTAAGTAGTAGATGACATGACTGCTCGAGGGACTGGATGCATGGAGTGAAGGTAAGGCCATAGTTGGCACAATGACAGCAGGCTTAGAAAACCAGGTAGAGCATGATATTGTGAACCTCAAGAGAGAATAGTGTTTTAGAAATTACATATGGTGGAGAGAATAGGATCTCAATTCCTCCATTTCAAACAAACTGACTTTAGGATGGCCATGGAGCATTTGCTAGATACTTGCCTTCATCTGCCTCTCTTCATCTGCTTATTCTTCTGCAGATACTCTAAGATCATTGCTTTTGTCAAGGTGTAGAGATGGAGTGCTGTAGGTGTAATTGCCCTGTCTCAATTGTGTAGCTCACATAGGGTGAAACTAAAAACAATGGTGGGAATTTACTTAGATGGAAATTCTATTTCACACCATAAGAGTAGAATCTGATTGGTTGCCTATAGCCATTTCCCATCTTACAGATGTAGAGCTTATCAACCAGCTCAGGGAATCACCAGATTCCCTGAGCTGGCAAATGCTGGCAGAGAGGCGTAGCATTTGATGGGGATGCGCAAGTGTCTCAGGTGCACATGTATCCCCTTCACAGCAGATTCCCTGCCCGTCTCCGCTTAAGTGAGATGGGCAGGGTTAGGGCGGTGTGGTCACTTACGGGGGAGTGGCGGGCAGGTGGCGGTGGGCTCCATCAGAACAGGGTGCGCACGCTTCTTGTGTGCATGCACCCCCTTCTGGCAGATGGCGAGCAGCAGCGGTTGGAGATAGAATCTAATGAGAGCTGCTCCATCTGTAGTTCATTTCCTCCAATATGTCAAATATCCACCTACTTTACTTAACTATGAGAGATGGAAATCAACTCCCACATTCGTATAGGTTTCATTGTTTTGATGTGCATGCATATTGTATATATTTATATATCTAATGCAGAAAAACTGTAGTGGATTAATTTAATGAAATACAGACAATAATTTTATAACTTAAATATATATATTTATTACTTTAAAAAATATATAAAAAAATATAATTGTATAAATGCAGAAATAAAATAGAATATTTCCTTTTAAACACCAATTTCCGAATATATGTAATACATCAACAAGGGTTACATGATTCTGCTTTGGGTGCACTTGTTTAGTGAGGAATTGCACCAAGGAGAATCAATTATACTTGACATAATTCAGACTGACTTTGTGTCTACAGTATCCCATAGGAAAACATGGTTTGTATAAACATTCAGTCTGAAAAACAAGCTGAAATGTGTAGACTTTATCTGTATAAACACAGGTACAAAACAATTGCAGAAAAGCATATGCATTTTTGAGATGCTCCATCACACTGTAAATGACCTTGATCAATCTCACCCATCAATGATCTGAATTGTTTCTTTGCTTCATAACAAACTGTTGTAATGTGTTTAAACAGTTTAGGAACCTGTTTATATGGCTTAACAAACTAAAAGTATATTATCAGAAAATTATTGCATTAGAACCTCAATGTCACCTACTGAGTTGATTAGCTGAAAATTACCCAGTTTAGGCAGAGTGAGATAAGATTAAGAAAATAAAGGTAAATGGGTTTCCTAATGGAATTTCAGACAACAGGAGGCTTTCGTATACAATTTCAAATACATTAATGGAAATTTAGGACATAATGAATTGAAGAAAAGTCATATAACATATAACAAATAGGTTATAAAATAAAATAGAATTTCAAAAAATGACATGGATAAATATAAAAACTATTGTATCGAATAATTACACATTGAAGACTTACTCTATAGTCAATTTTACTAAGCATTGAAGCTAAAAACTAAGAGGTGCATTTAGAATTGATATATATTTTATTAAATGTATTAAACAATTTTACTATCAAACCCGCATTCAGCTGTAATCATGCTGGCAAGGATACACAAATTCAATAATGAGTCTATAATACTGCTTGGAAAGTAAAACATTTAGATCAAGAAATAACAGTACAGTATCTAGCTGGTCCAGTACGACAAGGAATTGTTCTACAGTATATGGTGATGCATCAACTTGTAGTGATTTTATTAAAAATAGTCTTACTTGTAGGTGTAATATTTTAATTATGCATAGGTTGACCCTTTTATTCTTTGTTTCCTGGTCTGTGGTAATTAGATTATTCTGCAGCAGCTGTTTTTGCTGTACAGTTTCCTTCATTGAGACCAACACAATACTTATAAAATACATAAACCATCAAACCATTTAAATTGTGCATCAAACCATTTAAAGACACAAACGGAGATGTCACCTATAACAACTAATCAGATACTACCTAGCACACATTGTACATACTTACACATGCTCTTTGTGCACTTATTCTACACTTGTCCACCCCAGCCTGTAACTGTCCCAGCTTTATTAACAAGCATACTGTATGGTACATTTTTGATGCACATGCACCGTAAGGAGATTAGTATTTTACTTTTGTCCAACTGTAAGCAGGCACTCTGACATACACACAATTGCAGTTTGCTTTACTCTCAATATGCTAGTGCCCATGCAACCTGAGCAGTGGCTCTGAGAGGGAAGAGTGAGTAAATTTTATTGGGTCTGGTGGAGGGGCCCAGGGCCCACTACCCCCTCTCCCATTGCAGAGAGACAGACACAGAGTGAGAGAGAACTGCAGCAGCCTCTCTCCCCAGCCCAGCACATGCTGATCAGTGCTGTGTGCTGAGCTGAGGAGAGAGACAGTAGTGGCAGCCTGTTCTCTCTCTACATGAGCAGGTGATCTATCCCACCTGCACCATACCAACTGTTGGTTTATACACCTGCTAAGGTTTTTTATTTTTACACATGGCCATGTCCGCTTCCTATTGATCACATGCCTTTCTTATAATGTCGACACCCCTGACCCTAAGCAGTGGTGCCTAGAGGGGGGTCCACAATACCTGGGTCTGTTGGAGGAGCCCTGAGTGCCAGGTAAATATGACCTCCAACCCCTTCCCCATTGTAGACAGCTGCACTTGGGGTGGGGAAAGATAGCACTCACTGCTGACGCGTGCTGCACTGGGGAAAAAAAGGCAGATGCAGTCAGTCACCTCTCTCCCTGTGCAATGTGCAGGGTGGTAGGTCTCATCACAGTGGGGCCCCCATATGCAGAGCTAGCCACTCCTCCTTTCACTGGAAACACCCCCTTCCCAGTTTCTGGGCCTGGCACAGCTGAGCACTTATCAGCCCACCAAACATCCACATTTATGCATCCAGAGTGATAAAAAAGCTGTGCATCTGGCAAATCAAGTATTTCTTGCTCTGCAGTTCTATGGGAGTGAGTTAGTCTCATCAGAGATTTGTTCAGATGCACAGAGTCATTGTAAATGTATACCGAAGCATGTATTTTTACAATGCAGCAACCATAGCCGATACCCACAAAATGGTGGCTTTTACCACTGTAGCAGTGACATCCAATGCTGTCATGTATTTTAACTCCACAGTTTATCCTTGCTGGTGAGTAGTAACTACCTGGTAGCATGTACTGTGGGCGTTAGTCTTATATAAACACATGTGATAAATGACCCATTGAATTTACAGTTAATTAAATCAGGAAAGACTTTTTACTCTGGGACATTCTGTTAAATGACAAATCTGCATCTGTTTCAGGCAAACATAGGAATGGGTCAACCTTGTAAACTATATGAAACTGCAGTGGGAAATTTGTGGACTGACCCAGGACTAACTGGGTCAGCACAAAAATATTTCAATAAGAGGGATGGGTAGAATGTTAGACACAAACTAGGTATGGAACTCCATCACCTACCCTAGTGCCAGAGTTCACCTTTGAAGAATATGGTCTATGTCTCCAAACATTCATACACTAGTGGACCTGGTGCTAAAAATGAGTTCTGCATCCACAGTCCCAGGCAATGATGTTACATATCAGGGATCTATAACTTTGCCCAATTTCATATCATAGCAATTGGGGTTTATCTGCACACTGTCCTCGGTTGGTGCTAGCTGCAGCACTTGCCATTTTGACCTGCACGGCTTCAGTGGACTAGTTATATATTGGTATTTGTGCTGCGCTCCGTTATGTTGGCGTACTAGTGGTGCTGCGCTTGCTGCTCCCCTGACTACCTCCTCAGCGTGCAGCCAGCGCATGCTGGCTGCACGTGGAGGAGGGAGTCAGGGGAGCAGCAAGCGCAGCACCACTAGTACGCCAACATAACGGAGCGGAGCGCAGCACAAATACCAATATATAACAATTTCATATTATATCCACTTCTCACTGTAAAGGAACAGGTCACTAAAGTATTGTACAGAATTAGAGCCTGGTCAACATACTCTTGTATATTGATGTCTTTGGGATATTTTTCAATTTAAGTCTAATATTTAATGTAAAAATATTAAAGAAATATAATTAGGTTGCTTATATTTGGTTGTATATCTGTAAAGAACTGTGTTTATTAGTGTGGTATGAAATGACATCAGTGATATTGTCGATATTCAAAATGTAGAACCATCATTTTAACAGGTACTGTACAAGATGTCAAAATGTCAACAATCAAAATATAAAAACCAGGATCTGAGGGCATGTGCTCATATATTGTACTAAATTGTTTTTCATTTCTAAATTGACGTAAATGCATCACGAGTTGATCTTATAGAAGCAATTTCATCAGCATATACTGTATGTAGAAATACCCCAATCATTTCTTGATACAAGTTGTGTCCATTTTACTGCTAACTCTGCAGTGGTCCCATAAGCTAGGAAAGGAATGTTGTTGCAAAGCTGTAGAGAGCCGTTTTAAGAAATAAAACAATTTTTACAAAACTGACAATGGCAATCCAATTTCATATTATTATCTCAGCAAACAAAAAAACTACTGGAGCCTTCACTGTGAAATTTGTGATCAGGAGGAAAATGAAAAAGTGAAGAGAAAATTGTATTGAAAATAAATAGGAGAATTAGGACAATAAATAATATTACTGCCATTGTTATTATTTTTCTCATTATGACCAATGTATGAAGTGTCAAAACAATATGCCATAAAACAATGCATAACAGAATGTGAAAGTTAAAATTATATACTGTACTAACATACTGTATAGCACGGAATTACTTTAGGGTATACTTTAATATGGGATTGTTATCTTATCATTTCATACTGTAATTAAAAATCATGTTTCGTTAGCATGTAATGGTTATTGTATATCACATTACCATAACACCATTTAAGCAAATGGGTTACTGTTTTCATTTTAGTGATGAAATCATGTTTTTTTGTTTTCTTTATGTTGTTTATCCAGACTCCATAACTAATTCCTCATTACAGCAGTTTGAATAGAATTTAGAAATATATATTGACAATTTTGATTGTTTTCTAAAAAATGCATACAATTCAATAGCATTGCTGCAATCTGCAATTTTCTTCTACCCTACTGTAAATGTACCATTTGATAAAATAAATGTGTCAAAAATATCCATTTAATTTCAATAGCAAAAATAAATGAAAGCTTTTTTTGGTTTGCCAATTTAAAATCACTATGGTGAAAATATACTAAGATGGGAGTTCTACTGTATTTCACATGGAATTTTTCTATGGGCAACCAATCAGATACTATCTAGTATCTGCTAGAAGGTGCTAAATAAGAAGCAGATTTTGATTGGATAGCCATAGCAACATCTCATGTAAAATAGAACTCCCATCTTAGTAAATTCCCCCCTATGTGATTTAAAAATAAAGCTACTGTATAAATTCTATATAATTAAAATAAAGTTTTATAGTTTTATACAGACCTAGATATATCCCAAGATAAGTTGCAATAAGTGTTTATCTGCCATGACTGGTCAATAAATATCTATAATGTAGTTGTGATTATTGCAAACTATTGTAAATTAACTACTCATGTTCAAGCTGTTTATGCCTCATCAATGCAGTTTAGTCCTCAACATAAATGACATGGCAGGAGTCTTTTTTTTTTCAAACAAGATATTATACTAAGACGAACAAAGAACAAAGGAAAAGCAGATTGTCTAACTTAAATTGAGACAGATGCAAAATAGAAGAGACAGAGTGTGATGCAAAAAGACATTAAGCAATTTATGTAAATTAATACAAATGAAGAGGGAATAAAGCCATTTATAGATGGAGCCGCTCTCATCTACTAAGCAACCCTATCAATGGAGTGAATGTGCCAAAGATAAGAAATATAATCTATTTCTGGGTTGGCTCATATGCTGGCAGCGAAGTGCTATATAATTAATAAGAAGTTTGAGTGGCTCTAGTACCCACGGATCCCAATAGTATTCCTGTAGGATTGGGAAATTGATTTTACTGCATAATATTTGTCATCATGATCCCTATTTATTTGGGAAATTCATCGTTATATATCTCGCATCTATGGATTATGTTTGACTTACTCCAGGTGAGTTTAGCGCCCACAGATACCATATAATTCATTTGCTGTGCAAAACTTAGTAGACAGCAAATCATATTTAAAGATAATGGGTGAGATTTAATGGGATGAGATATTCAGAAAGTGAGAGATTTTGGAAGAAATCTCCAGTTTTTTTAAAGCGGCAATCATTTACACTGCAAAATCAAACTGGGTTTGCAGTGTAAATGATTGCCGCTTTAAAAAAACTGGAGATTTCTTCCAATATCTCTCACTTTCTGAATATCTCATCCTATTAAATCTCCTCCAATATTTCATCAGTAAATGTCCCAGAAAAGCCCGAATATGAAAGGCAGAGAAATACAATCAAATGCTTTCACTGTATCTAATGTGAGAAAAAGTGAGCAGACATTTTGATCATGGATCAGTCAATGATCCATCTGATGGTACATCTTGCCTGTCTACCACAACGTAAATGAATTGTATTATATGGAATAGAGAAAGTCTGTCTGTAGTTAGCATTACAGTGACAATACTGATGACTACATTGAATAAGGATATCGTCTATAATTCTTGTGAAATGTGAGTTAGTAGTAAAATAAATAGTGTACCTCTCTCTCAAAAAATATTTGGAATTTTCAGCCATAAAACCATCATGGCCAAGGGATGAAGAGCTTTTAATTGTGTGTGTTTTCAACTGAAAGATCAACATTTAAAGAGGACAGCTGGGCTTCTGATGAGGCATGGTATGATCACTCTGAATCACCTAAAGCAAGCATGTCCAAAGTCAGGCCCGGGGGCCAATTGTGGCCCGTGCTGTCATTTCAAGCGGCCCGCAGCCTCCAGCTGGAAGTGAGCAGAGCAGCAGATGTGGGAAGCACACTAAAGGTGGGGCCCTGGTGAGCGCACCTTTACCTTGCTGTCTGCTGCAGTGAGGAGGTGCCGGACGCCAGTCATATGTGTTTGGCGTCCTACCCCTGCTGCTGCAATCGTATATCCCCCTATTCCACAATCACAGTGACAGCAGTGTTTGGGGAGGTGGCAGCAAGGGGGAAGCTTGCTCCCATAACATGCAGAGTGGAGGAGGGCAGCAGCGCGAGCCCAAGCATCTCCTGTCCTTGCAGTGCCTGCTTTGCCTCTCCTTCCTCTGGCTCACACAAGGGGCTGGGAAACATACTGTAAAGAGAAGGGAGGGGGCAGATTGGGGGACATACAGTGAAGGAGGGTCAGGCTGGGGGACATACAGTGAATGGAGGCAGTGATGGCCATTCAGAGAAGGGGGAGCAGGGGCAGGCTGGGGGACATACAGTGAATGGGGGCAGAGTGGGGTAAATCTAAGAAACCCAGCCATTGCGATATGTATTGCATGGATAGTGTATGTCATGCATCCACACTCCATGGCACACCTGAGTGCACAATTGTTATATTGGACTTTTTCCTCATAGAAGTGTATGGGCTCCGCTTGAGTGACTGCTCATAGAGCTAATGGTATAGAAACAAGTGTCTGTGGAGTAATTCAGCGCAATAAATTAAGTAGGGTGCAGCTGTTCAAACAGGAGAAGGTACACCACCTTCGAGGTACAGATTCAAAGAACAAATATGTTTGAATGGTAGCGCAACCCCCTTAAAAAGATGTAATGGACACAATAAATATTTATGAATTTATTGTGACAAAGAATGATAAAACAAGCATGATAAAATACATGTATGATATTACAAAAGATCCAAGGGCAGGTTTCAATTTCCTATGGTTACACCAGGCAAATATAACGAAGACTTTCTCTCACCATATGATGGGATTGCGGTGGGCTATGCTCCCATATGAAGTCCTGCGGCCACACCGCAGATGGCTTGGTGTAGAATGAGTCCTCAAGTAAAGTGCTGGTGCGTCCTTCAAAAAGTGTCTGGTCGTTTTAAAGTGCAAGGTGCCAGTGCACTGTGATGGGCAGTCTGTATCCAGAAAAGCTGCAACGCGTTTCGGAGAACTAAGTCCCCTTTTTCAAGCTGTGTATGGATACCTTTTGCCACAGACTCCTTTTAAACCCACTTCCTGGGTCTGATAAGTCTGCTCTTCCAATCAGAAACGCTCACGATTCGCGGGCAGGAAGTGCCGTGCGTTCCACACGGCACTTCCGGTTTGCGTTCCATTAGCCGCATCGTCACTTCCGCTTCCGGTTTTCGTATACGTGGATGCGGCTATGGACTCGGTACTTCGGCGCGCTCTGATCCTCTCCTCTCATTTTGGTAGTGTGGACTCTGCTGCTTTAATAAACACCTCCCACTTGCTCTCACTTAAGGGATGTGGCTTCTCCTTCTATAAAGATATACTCGAGGTGCGCCCGCCATTTTGTTTAAGGGCAAGAGTGAGGGCAGATGGTCTTATGCTTCAAAACATCCAATTTTTTTGGAGTTAACCCTGTGGAAAAGGGACACCTCCTCATATACCTCTCTGTGCAGTACTTTGTATTCCTGCATAGTCCATCCCTAATACCGGGAGGGTCCCCCTCCACTGGGTTTTTATTGCAGAATTGTAGTAGGTCCAGATTCACATATAATAAATAAGAAGAGATAAAAAAGAGTTTAATAAAATTTGCAGTAAACATATGACATTCCAAAATATAATAGACTTTAAAAATAATGAATTCCTTAAAAATGAGTAAAAAAACACAAAGTGATAAAACAGTGAGCCGCAGATATACCTTATTCTAAAAACCACTTTAGTTCGAAATCGGCATTGTGGCCATTGGGATGAAGACTATTAAGTGTAAAAATCCACTTCATCTCGCTTTTGGCTAGCCTGATTTCAAGATCTCTGGTTTTCCAATTAGTAGATAACTGTTGGATCCCCAGAAATCTTATGATCTTATTCTCACATTTGTGGTGTACTTTTAGAAAGTGATCTGAAAGGGGGTGCGTCAGGCATCCTTTTTTTATATTGTAAATATGCTCTGCTGACCGCAATTTGAGATTTCGAGTGGTTTTTCCTATATATATTTTTTTACACTCGCATTCCAATAGATATATCACGTTTCGTGAATGGCACGTGATAAATTGGTTGATCTTATATTTAACCCCATTCACTTCGAAATGAGTGGCTTTTTTGTCAAAAGGTTTTGTGTTGGTAGCTTTACACATCAAGCAGGATCCACACCTGTGGAACCCCTTGTTGCGGTCGCTACCTCCACTTTTCTCTGGTAGGGCGCTCTTCACCAGAAGATTTTTTAATGAGGGAGCTCGCCTATAAATAAATCTCGGTTTTTGAGGCATCACCCCCCCCCAGCACAGGGTCATCCAGGAGTATCCTCCAATTTTTTTTGATGATTGCTTCTACCTTTTTGTGGTGGGATCCATATTGAGTAAAGAATGCCCACTCAGCAACACCCGATTTGTCATTTTTATCTTTCTTAGGTTTGACTTTGAGGAGATCTTGCCTATTCAACTGGTTGACCTTTTCTTTTGATGCTTGGAGATTTTCCAGCGTATACCCTTTTTGTATGAATCTCTGATCCATTTCGGAGAACTGTTCTTCTAGTATCTCCTGCTTTGTACAGTTCCTTTTCAGACGCATGTATTGTCCGAATGGGATACTGTTAAGCCACCTTTCGTGGTGTTCACTGTTTTTTTGGATATATGAATTGGAATCTGTTTCCTTTCTGTGAGTTTTGGTATTAATACTCCCATGCTCAATATATATATGTAGATCCAGGAAAACTAGATTTGATTTACTCATAGTGAAAGTTAATTTAATATTAAAATCGTTTAAATTTAAAATGTCACAAAAATCCTTTAAAATCCTCTCCTCCCCTCTCCATATGCGCTACCATTCAAACATATTTGTTCTTTGCTCATAGAGCTAAGCCAATCTGGAGAATGCTACTGTGTGGCGCTCACTGGCTGTCAGGTTGCCAAGTTATGGATGTCACATGGAGGCCCACCATTTGTGGAAAAAAATCCATGTACAGTATGTACACATTAGTAGTGACTTGTGCTTTTTTTAAACCTGTGATAACTACAGGGAATGAAGAGGACTGATCTGTAATGCTCCACCAATATAGCAGCGGATTGATATACCAATGGAACTGCGCCATTAGCCAAGAGTGGGGCGCCCTTACTTAACAGTACATATGATACACTCATGCACCTCATTTCCATAAACATCCCTGCATCTCAAACTGTATTCATACTTACTGTACGTACTGTATGAAACGCTTGTGTGCCTCTTCCCCGTGAACATCACTGCGGTTCCAACTGTACTGTACAAGCTTGGGCAAATGCCCCATGTAGTGTCCCGGTCCCCATGGCAAATAATAACTGAGGCCTGCAGTTCCCGTAGCCGATGCTGAATATTGTGAACACCAAACTCTGAACCGTCTCCTTCTTGGCAAACGGCATTACGGCCCTGTCTGCATGGGATCACTCTTTGCATAGACTAATGAGCAGTGGCTGCTATCACCAGGTGTTATAGACTAGTGGGTAACTGCGCCGCTCTACATGCTGGAAACCCATGTTTGATTACAGTCATTTATTTATTTCATTTTTTTATAATTTCTTTTTTTGCTGTGGTGGTTGCAGGTGGGTGTTGCCCACTGGAAGATGGTGTGTGGGTGCTTCATTGCATCTCAGCCTATTAGGGCCTTCTTCTAGGGAATTGTACAGTACTGTACCTGAGTAAAAACATTTCCCTAATCTTTTATTTTCAGATTGTAAAACTGTTTTTCCACTCAGAAATCATTGTAATGGACATAACGATAATGAGGATGGTATGTATTGTAGTACTGTATACTGTAATCTATAGAACTGTACTGTATATGTATTGTACATTGTGTTCTCCTGTACCAAAATGTTTGTTTTGTGTGACCAGCAGACAGGAGACTGACAGCAGATAAATGTATCCAGTTTTGATTAACATTCATTAACAGTAGTTGCTGCAACAACCCCCACCGGCAATGAGAATGCAGAATTTCACTGCTCTAATGGTGATGAATCCTCTTCTTAATTCAGTACGAAATTTCCTTTCCTTGCGCCTCAGTACATGCCCGCGTACCCAAGTATAGCCCTGTTATTGAACAACTCCTCTCCCAGTTCCATATGATTCCTATATGACATTATCATTCATATGACATTATCACTTCACCAAGCTTATGTAACAGAAAACAAAGTCAATCCAAGGAACAAACTTGTCTCCAACAACAGAAAAAGCATGAGCACTATTCAGCACTTGAAGATGCACGGAAAGCTTTACAGGAAAGCAGAATTTTGTTTGTGTGCCTAGTTACAGTACAGTATATTAAATATAACTTACCTAAAGGTGGTAATAACATTTAAAGAAATATTATTTTATGAATGGAACTCGGGCCTACAACATGCAGAGAGGCGCACTTATCCACTAGCCTAGGACACTAGGTGATAGAGACCAGTGCTCTTATTCAAATGCAGCCTAGCACCTTTCACCAAAGAAATGAGATGCATTAGTGTCTGAGATACACCGGGTGTCCCATTCTCTATTGGTGTTAATGTAAACTGCTCTTTGCACAAAGAAGGAGGTTGTCGTGAATGCAAAGGAAAGGCAAATACAACACTCAGTCAGTATTCCTGGGGGACGGCGCTATGGTATACAGTACACTATAGTAGAGAAAGCATGAGCACTGCTCAGCACATGTAGACGCACAGAAAGCTTTATAGGAAATCAGGATTTTTTGTGTGGGCCTAGTTATATTAAATCTAACTTACCTAAATGTGTTAATAACATTTAAAAAATCCCTTAATGAATCGAAATTGGTCTACAACATTCAGAGAGACGTGCTTATCCACTAGCCTACGACACGGTGATAGAGGCCAATGCTCCCATTTAGATGTCTTAGATGTTCTAGAGTTGTTTTCACAGTATTCTGCTCACATAGAAGGAGGTTGAACAGTAGTATCCTTACACACGTGGAAACCTACTGTATACCATTGTTACTGTATCTCAATAGTTGTGGACTCCCATGAAGCCTTGGCTGACAGCCAGTAGCCATTTTGTTAACCTCCTCTGTGCTCGAGTCTGTCTTGCTCATACTGTACTGTACTGTAATGTACAGTATGTCATTCCTGCTGTAGCGTATTGTATATCTGATGATCTTATACTGTACTGTACCTACAGTATGCTAGAGGTACTGTAGCTTCATACTGTACTTTACTGTGCAGTAGGTTATTTTTTACGAGGGCCTCACACGCATATGCACCATATTCTTGGTGAAGTATTAATTGTATGCTCAGTATTCCCTCACATGTCCCCATAGTCAGTTATAATATAGTGTAATGAGACACGTCCATGCAATTGTATTTAGGTAATAATAGTGTCTAATTAATTTACTTTGCAGTAATGTACAGAAATGACAAAGTAGTTCTTGCGCTACAAAGCATTTTAATAGTCACTTCACGCACACACAATCCAGATTCTTTCGCTAAAGCTTTGCAGTACACATCTATCTTAGGCATGCGCAGTGGAGATTTTACAAACAACATCTGGTGGATGATCACTGATACTTCACTCATCCAGTAACACCATTGCCAATTGGCAAGTTGTGATACATATTGTGCTGCCTTGCAACTAGCTGCGCCGTGGCAGGTTGGCATCACAATCGTCATAGGCAGGCAAGCCGAGAGCAGCTCCAACTGTATTTGCTATCAATTCTGAATAATGCCCATATGCTGTAGAGAAAGATTTGTAATAATTTGTAAAAGTTGTTAAAAACCTAATGGGGATGTATAAGTAGACCATGCATCTCCAGTATTCATGGAAAATGTCCAATGGGCATCATTCACAGATGGACACAGTTCACACAGCCATTGCATCTTTTACACACTGTTTTGTATAATAGTGTAGTAAATAAAGCACTAAGATCTTGCTGTTAAGGTGAGCATTAAGCATACTTCAAATATGTACAAATTATAATTATCTTATATGACATAAACACTGGCGTAACTATAGCACCGCAGCTCCCGCCACCGCGGGGGGGCGCTGTGCATATGGGGGCGCCGGGGGCTGCGGTGCTATAGTTACACCTCCCCCCAATCCCCCGCAGGCTTACCTATTTCGCTGGTCCCGGCGGCTCCGTTCTTCTGCTGAGGACCACCACAAAATGGCCGCCCCCATATAGCACACAGTTCTCTGAAACTGTGTGCTGTATGGGGGCGGCCATTTTGTGGTGGTCCTCAGCAGAAGAACGGAGCTGCCGGGACCAGCGCGAAAGGTAAGGCTGCAGGGGATTGGGGGGTTTGAATGGGCGGCGGGGGGCGCCCCCCCTAACGGCGGGGGGGGGGCGCCCAAAACATAGCTACACCACTGGACTTAAATCCAACCCTAACCAATGGATCAGATCATATAGTAAATCCTATAAATCACCTTTTTCCCATTTTCTAGGTATCTCCAAATCTAGAATACAAGCTGTCGCTAAAAAAATGGAAAAAATATCATATTGCAGTATTTACTGAATTGAATATCTTGAACAGTAAGATTAACAACGCAATAAAAAATCTTGAAGAATTGAATGCCGAACTATTGAATCACTCAGATCCTACGGAAGGATATAGTGGACCCACTGCATAACTGTTCTCAGATGAGTAAGAGCTTCCTGCAGCTGTGACCTTGCAATATATTTCTTTTGTATAAAGCACAAATATGTATAATCTCAAACATTAGCAGATCATTTAAATATCTGATCCCACAAAATAAAATCATCATACTGTACACGTTTTTTGTACCTATCCTAAGCAAAAGCTGGTAGTAATACACTAATTAGATATCCCTAAACATCTCACTCAAAAATTATAATCGCATGCAAAAATTGTCAGGTTAACAACAATATGCAGCCTATGTTAATAACAACAAATTATTTTATTTTATTAATTGTGATTATATACTATATAGGAATATCTTCAGCTTCATACAATAAGATTGCATTGCTTTCTGAATCTACTGAATAAAAATGGGTTGAAAAAATGTAACAAATTTTACAATTTACAGGAAAAATATTGAAAAGTCCAATTCTATATGTTCTGTAATATTTACAACTATTTGGGCTGTAAACCTGCTATAAATATGCCAGTCAACAGCTGAATTACAGATAGATATAGTAACAAGTGGATACCTCAGTAATCACTGGAATATTTTACCTTTGCAATTCTTCACATTTGTCTGCAGTACATTCTATTTTTAAATTAGACTTCACACTTGAAAAATATTCTAATTAATTGGTGATGAATCCTTGTCAAATAGCTCATACACTGTTCTTCCCAATGTTTTTCACTAGTTTAGTAATTTGAACTGTACAATATTATGTTGTTCTATTTCAGCATGCAGATGTATCAATCACACAGGAAGCAAACAGTTAATCTGTAATAATCCTTTCTGTTACTTCAGTATGTGTGAGAAAATGAATCAGACTTAAGGAACCATTGGTCACAAGCAATCAACTTCCCACATAGAAACATCAGATGATCTCCAGCTTAATTATCCAAAAAGACAAACCATTTAGCTTATGATGTGCTTAGTACAGTTGGCTATAGGGTGCATCTGCACACTTTTTAATTTATTGCAATGTAAAACTACATTATGTTTTTTCATTGGCAGAAAAAATAAACTCTCTCTCTCTCTCTCTCTCTCTCTCTCTCTCTCTCTATATATATATATATATATATATATATATATATATATATATATATATATATATATATATATATATAGTGAATAATAAGAGGACACTCACCGGTCTTGCTTGTAGATTTTTAATCCAACATACCAATAACTTAAAGTGCTAAGTGCATGACAGTGGACTGTGGGCCGACATTTCGGTCTGCCATCACACCTTTTTCAAGACCCCCACTAACTACCATATCCTAAAGTGCATAACCTCCATAAGCACATTGTGAGTTTTAAATGCTACCTCAAGGTACCAAAGCACCGCCTCTCCTCACACACAAAACTCTGGAACTGGAGTTAATTTCTGATCAACCTTATGCATATCACTATCACTCTAATACCTTAGCACTATGATCCTGGCGAATCCCTGCCACGATATTGCTGCTGCTGTACACTCCCACCTTACTCCACAGAGCTCGGCATGCAGGTCACAGACCGGAAGACGCGTCATATCTGGACATCCGGTGATGCGAGCTTCCGCATTGTGGAAAGCATACACACACTATATGCTTTCAACCGCAGTTCTACACACATCACACTCCTATTTCTGCTGCATGGAACGCACTTACAAAACATCTGTGTTCCACAGCATATCCGTATACAGGACATAGATGTTTATAGCGTTACACAGTGCAGCTACGGATTATAAAGTCCCTACAGTGTCTATATCTCTTACAGGACACATTTCATGGGGTAAATTAAAATGGCATCACTATTATCTGATTTTAATCTCTGAAGCTATTTTGAGGGCATGAAAAAACTCAGATTATGCTTACACAAATTATATACATTTATACTATAAAAACGAAAAAAATAAAAAAATAAAGCATGCTTAACAAAAGCAGTACAACAATAGTGTTGCTCAGACCATTCAGCAATATAATTTTTTAAATATCTCTCTCAATATGTCATAGAAAGACCCATAATGAGTTATTTTTGTTTAAGCCTCTCAGGGCAACAGTGTCCAGCATTTGAATTAATTTTTCTTCCTTTCTCAGGAGGATCAGTCCTCTGTCCCCACCTCTTAACAAAGGGGGCACCAAATCTATCATATAGTAGAGCAAAGAGATTTGATGTATAGACTTAAGAAAGTGGGCCACCACTGGTTTATCAGTGGTTTCATGTGCATAGGTCAATCTAATCGATGATCTGTGTTGATTTATTCTTTTGTGGAATGTCCAGATTGTCTTTCCCACATAAAATAGTCCACATGGACACCGCAAGAAATAAATGATATGGTCCAGTGTACATGTCAGATGATGAGGTATGATCTTCTTTCCAGTGTGCCTGTGATGAAACGATGCACCACTTACTAAACCTCTGCAAGTGGTACAACTTGGACATCTATAACAACCCGGCTTTACCTGTAACCATCGATTGTCAGTAGTGGGGCTAGTTGTAACATCAGGTCTAAGGAGGATGTCCTTTAGATTTTGTCCTAGCTGGATGCCAATCAGTAGTGGTGTCTTGGTCATCTTCTTGAACACTGGATCTGTGCCAAAAATATGCCAGTTTTTCCTTATAGCACGCTCCACTGCCTTACGTTTAGTATCACATTTCATCACCACTGTCATGCGATCACTAGAGCACTTCTTTTAATTTGTTGGAGACAAATAGATTTTGAATATTTCAACATTAGGGCATGATCACCAAACCACTGTGGCTGCGGGATCCAGTCGATTAGACAGCATCACAATGTGGTGGTTTGATGCCCAGCTTGTAAGAAATTACAATGTTCTAGTAGTTCAGCTTTCTTAGTATCAATGGCAGTCCTGATAGCATAGCGATGGTTAGCCATCCTTTCGTGAAATTTCCGTGTCGTCGTGCTAACATAAGCCAGCCCACACGGACAATGCAGCAAATAGATGACATGGTCTAACTAACAATGTAACCAGTATTTGATGTTTATTGGTTTTGCTGTGTGTGGATGAGGGAAAGTAGAACCAGAGACCATGCTGCTGCAGGTAGTTCAGCCTACACAGCGATGTATATTTATACTTGCCTACCTGACCCTCTCCATGAGGGAGAAAATGCTCTGCTCCTGGACTTCCCTGGTAATGTATGATTTCCATCACCTGTGGCGAGCTATGATGGCAATCATACATTACCAAGGAAGTCCAGGAACAGAGCATTTTCTCCCTCATGGAGAGGGTCAGGTAGGAAAGTAAAATAGAAATATATGTCTAGCGGTCGTGAGTCTCTGAAACACTGCCACCTGCTGGCAGAGGGTGAAACTATATCTCTTTCTTACATATGCACAAACACAGAAGGTAGCAGAGTAGTTTTCAAAGTTTTTGCTTCAAGCGGGCTTACTAGTGTGTGTATATATATATATATATATATATATATATAACTAGGTGATTCATCGCGCCCTACGGGCGCTCTTCACACCGTCGTAAGGGGCTGCGCCCCCTTAATTTGTGAACGTTTGTATATGAGAAATATGGTTAGAATTGTATGAAAGATGCCCTGTATTGCAACTTAGGTGTCCGCGAATCGCGGGAGGGGGGGTCGCGGAGGGTGCCGCGAATTGCAGGAGGGGGGGTCGCGGGGGGTGGCGCGAATTGCAGGAGGGGGGGTTGTGGGGGGTGGATGCTGCGAATCGCGGGAGGGATTGCAGAGAATCGCGGGAGGGGGGTCGCGGGGTGGGTTGCCGCAAATCGCGGGAGGGGGGTTATGGGGCGGGGGTTGCGGCGAATCATGGTAGGGGGGGTCGCGGGGGGTGTGCCGTGAATCACGGGAGGGGTGGTCACGGGGTGGGGTGCCGAGAATCGCGGGTGTGTGTGTGCCGTGAATCGCGGGAGTGGGAGTTGCGGGGGGGGTGGGGGGGGGGTGACGCGAATCGCCACAAGAAAAAATCAACACAGAAAGGTCAACACATGTAAATGTTGACATAAGTGTGGCACTTCATTGGTGTCCATGTCGACACATGAGAATGAATATGAAAACATTCAAAAAATGAAAAAAAAAAACTTCAAAAACTCATGTCAACCTTTTTCATTGTCGACCATAGCCATGTCAGTGTTTTCCATGTGCAATTTAAGTCTGGAGCTGCCGCGAATCGCGGGGGGGTGCCGCGAATTGCGGGAGGGGGGGTCGCGGGGGTGGGTGCAGCGAATCGCCGGAGGGGGGGGTTACGGGGCGGGGGTTGCGGCGAATCATGGGAGGGGGGGTCGCGGGGGTGTGCCGTGAATCACGGGAGGGGGGGTCACGGGGTGGGGTGCCGAGAATCGCGGGGGAGGTGTGTGTGTGTGTGCCGTGAATCGCGGGAGTGGGGGTTGTGGGGGGGGGGGGGTGTGACGCAAATCGCCACAAGAAAAAATCAACACAGAAAGGTCAACACATGTAAATGTTGACATAAGTGTGGCACTTCATTGGTGTCCATGTCGACACATGAGAATGAATATGAAAATATTCAAAAAATGAAAAAAAGAACTTCAAAAACTCATGTCAACCTTTTTCATTGTCGACCATAGCCATGTCAGTGTTTTCCATGCGCAATTTAATTCTGGAGCTGCCGCGAATCACGGGGGTGCCGCGAATTGCGGGAGGGGGGGGTCGCGGGGTTGGGTGCCGCGAATCGCGGGAGGGCGGGGTTCACAGGGGTTCCGGTGGGGGGTTGCCGCGAATTGCGGGAGGTGGGGGGTCACGGGGGGTGACGCGAATCGCGGGGGGGGGGTTGCGGGGGGGTGTGACGCGAATCGCCACAAGAAAAAATCAACACAGAAAGGTCAACACATGTAAATGTTGACATAAGTGTGCCACTTCATTGGTGTCCATGTCGACACATGACAATGAATATGAAAAAATTAAAAAAATTAAAAATAAATCTTCAAAAACTCATGTCAACCTTTTTCATTGTCGACCATAGCCATGTCAGTGTTTTGCATGTGCCATTTAATCCTGGGGCTGCTGCGAATTGCGGGGGGGGGGTGCCGCGAATCGCGGGAGGGGGGTCGCAGGGGGGGTGCCGCCAATCGTGCAAGGGGGGGTCGTGCGGGGGTTCTTTTTGCCGCGAATCGCGGGAGGGAGGTCGCGGGGGGGGTGTTTTTTCCGCGAATCGGGGGGGGTCACGGGGGAGGGTTTGCCGCGATTCGCGGGAGGGGGGGGTCGCGGGGTGGTGGTTATGCCGCGAATTGCGGGAGGGGTCGTGGGGGGGTTCTTTTTGCAGCGAATCGCGGGAGGGGGGGTCGCGGGGGTGTTTTTGCTGCGAATCGCGGTAGGGGGGGTCGCGGGGGAGCGGGTGTTTTTGCCGCGAATCGCGGGAGGGGGGGCGCACGGGGGGGGGAGGTTTTGCCGCAAATCGCGGGAGGGGGGCGCTCACCTGGTGGCTGTGGAGTAGCAGTGCTGGGCAACATGGGAAGGCAGTGGGTGTCTGGCACTGTCTGTGGGCTCACTGGGCTGGTTCTCTGTCACATACCTCCCAACATGACCCTCTCCAGGAGGGACACAATGCTCTGTTTCTAGACTTCCCCTTAATGTATGATTGCCATCACCTGTTTTAAACAGGTTAATTTCTCAGAAAGGTGTTCAGCACAGATGAAGGCAATCACACATTAAGAGGAAAGTCCAGGAACAGAGCGTTATAGACACAGACACCCATTTTGAGTGACAGATGTAGCCAAATATATAGGAGATGGTTACCTACCCAACCCTCCCCTTCAAAGAGAAAATGCTCTCTTCCTGGACTTCCCTGGTAATGTGTGAGTACCATCACCTGTGAGGAGCAAGGTAATTGATAAGAAAGGTGTTTCGCCACAGGTGATGGGAACCATAAATTAACACAGAAGTTCAGGAACAGAGCATTTTTTCTCCATGAAGGAGAGGGTCAGGTAGGCAACCATAATTATACATGCTTTATATTATATATTTACACTGTACTGTAGATTGAGCAATAATATTAAAGAAAACTGTTAACGGTACTTGTTTCCTAGCACGGCCACAATCGCGGGCATCGTGTACCTTAAAGTTAAGGTACACGATGCCCGCGATGGACCCGATTTCCTTTGAAATCAGGTCCAAAGGCAAAATCGGGGGCATCGCGTCGGTCGCGTGCATTAACATGGCCCCCGACGCGACCGACGCGATGCCCGCCATTTTGGCATAGGCTTCAATGTTAAAATATTTTTAACATTGAAATCGGGAGCATCACGTCAGTCTTGTGCCATTATAATGGCACAAGATGAGATGGACTTGATTAAGTCCATTTTAAATAGGAAACAATGCGAAATGGGCCAATATGACCCATTTCACATTGTATATGGCCCCGTCGTCACCCCACGATTGACGCCAACCCGAAGCGCGGCGAGTGCAGCGAGCCCGCGTGGGGCGGCGGTGCGCATCCTCCGACCTTTTCATACCCCTACTATCCACGTCGGCGTGGAGTTGAGAATATAAAGTGTGGCGAGTGCAGCGAGCCACCAGCGTGGCGAGCGGACGCGTATACCTGTGAAGTTATACGCGTGCGCTCGCGACGCTTCGTGCTCGGTGGCTCGCTGCGTTCGCCACACTTTATATTCTCAACTCCACGCCGATGTGGACAGTAGGGGTATGAAAAGGTCAGAGGACGCGCACCGCCGCCCCTCGCCGGCTCGCTGCGCTCGCCACGCTTCGGGTTGGCGTCAAACGTGGGGTGGCGTTGAGGGGGTAAAATTGGGGGTCTGGGGAATAATTTACATTGAATCCAATGTAAAATAGGGTCCCAGGGACCCTATTCACATTTCATTAAATGTAAAAATTGGGTCGATCGCGTCGGTCGCATCGCATGCGATTTGGTCGCATGCGATGCGACCGACACGATTTTTCCGACACGATCACCCCGATGCAAATCGGTGTGGCCATGCTAGGAAACAAGTACCCTGTTAACTACTGTTTAAGATACAATGAAAATGTATAAAGTGTGTTGATATTCATTCTGTGCTTAAGATTAAATTATGTAAACCATGTGGGTAAACCATACAGTATATGTATATTTGATTAACATATTGAATTGCAAGAAATAGTTAATGCTGCTTTGTAAGGCAGCTGTGCCCAATTTATATTAATGCTAAAGTACTTTTTCAATAGAATAATTGAAATGACTGCTTACAATGGGAAGCAATTTGAAAGGTCTTACACCTATGGCTTTCAATGCAATCTACTCAAATCAATACAATATATTTTAAAAACTCTTAAGGTTATTTGTAGACACAGCATTTACAAAGGACTGTTATAAAAGCCATGCTATTAAGCTCACAGTATGGCAACATGTAAACAATCAGTCCAACAGGCTCGTTAATTAATCAAGTGCACTTGCAACTGAGAAATTAGCTCTAGGTGTACTGCTGTTGGAATTCAGAAGCAGACTATGAAGAATCAATGGGGAATCTTTCTCTGTCACAGCAGAAGTAATTCAAAGAATTAGCAATACCAATGGAAATAACTTTCATTTGAATGTTAACAATGAATTAAAAATATAAATGTTAAAGTTCCACACAGAATATGGTTAGATCAATCCATATTTTTACCATCCTACTTATACGTTTGCTTTCTAGGTAAACAGGATTCTTGTTATGCTTGCTTAAAACAATGTTTCTTCATTGTATAACTTCATTTTGTATTGGCATTAATCATAGGCATTGGTACTGCTAAATGGCTTTTTTAAAGAAACTTACACTATTATAGGAGTTTGAGAAACACACATGATATAACATGTGCTACAGTAGGTAAAGTCATTGCAAAATACTACAGGGTATATGTATCAAGAGAAATATAAAGCAAACAATGGTATTCTTGCACTGTTTCCTCCATATTTTGCAGTGGATATTCATTATTACCGTACAGCCTAATGTGCTGATTTTTCCCACTTTCACTGTGGTGACTTACAGTAGGGGTCCAAGAATTAATTGGAGATAACATGCCCTCCAACATGGCCCATTCCATTAGGTACAAAATTCTCTATTCCAGGACTTCACCTGTGGTGACACTCCTTTCTTATAAATTAACTAGTTCAACCAAGGTGACGGCAATCATAAATTAAGAGAGAAGTCCAGGAACAGAGCATTTTGTACCTAATGGAATGGGTCATGTTGGGAGGATATGAGATAAGGGGTTAAATTAAAAAAAGGCAGAGAAGTCTCTCTACATATAGCTTCTCGTAATGTACTGTATGTTAGCATTATTTCTGCCTTCTGCCATGGGCAGCTATGACATCACTAAGTGATCCCGGTGTTACTGAGAAGAATGGTTACTTAATGTAAGCTGTCTTCTGCAATGGTGGCTTCATAATATTAAGGTGTCCAGTATCTGCCATTCCACATTGGAGAATCAGGAAGAGAGGTCTAGTTTGCAACTCATCAATAAAGCTTTCATTCACCCTTTTTGGCAGGACATTAGTAAAGCTTGCTGTATCTGCCTCCTGCTTCAAACACAATTCTCATATGGTTACTATATCAATCTCCTAGTGCATTTATATTTGTGTGATTGTTTCTCTATCAGGGAACCATTTTTTGACATTTTTATACCTCCCTGATTTTTGGTATGTTTTTTAACCCTACTATTTTATTTTTTGCACCTATACTATTCACTTAGCGATACCATTGATTATATAGTTTTTATAGTGTAAGACATTTTAGGATCCAAAAAGAGGTGTCCACGGATTTTTGCCACTCAATTAAAACACATTTATTACATATAAGTTTGAAAGCACATTGCTACATTAAATTAGTTTGATTAATTAGAACACATAATTTATTACACATTAAATAAATCCTTAACTTCAGTTAAATCGATAGACAGGAAGTGATATAATCACTTGAGTACCATATATAGCGCCAAGGCTAGCTAAGCATTCATTCCAGCTTTTGGACCCCAGCAGTACACACAGGAGTATTGTAAGTACTTTTGAATCTTCTTTACACCACCGGCTTAATAACTATATCATTGTTACATAATATGTGCCATTTTGGCTATGTACTGGGATTCTCTTCCTTGTATATTGTTTTAGTTTTATGTTTAGTACACTATACATTGAGGTGTTTACTATTCAATATATTTTGATTTTCTTTGATAGATTTGGATTGCTGTTACTGAATATGGTCATGTTATTTAATAAGGCCTCATTTTTTTGATAGACTTGGGTGACTGTTATTGAATAAGGTCACTCAGTGCATACCTCTCAGAGTCCATTTGCATAAAGTCTTTCTCTGAGGAGCCAACTTTGGTGGTATGTCGAAACATATTCCATTATCTGAAACCACTACTCTAATTGATTTTCCAATACGATATACAAAAATAATTTGTTATTTAAAAAAAAAAAAAAGTATTTAACTTATTAACTTGGATATACAGTATATATATTTGGATCGATTCTTAAGTGTTAACGGTGAATTACATCTTTGACAACTAATAGGTATGTCAATCTAATTTTTCTGAATATCATATTATATCCAGAGCGATATATGCACTTTTTGATCAGATCGATTATCCAATTAGCTCTTTTTCTTGTCTCTCCACACCTGTCCATCCTCCGTGATGTATTTCTTCTGTCCATATGTATACATTTTTTGAAAGTTTTTTTCTTCTGTCTACAGATGGACCCCTCTCATTGTTGCCTGGCACTCAACAGAACGTCCCTTCTGGCGAGGAGCGGCGGAGAGGGACTCCATTAAACTGGGATGCACGTGCGTCTCATGTGCATGTGCATCCCAGTCTATCGGTGGCTGGGCAGCGGTTCCCTGCCCGTCTCCACTTCAGGGAGACAGGAAGGGTTAGGGGGTGTCAGGGCGGCAGTGGGGACCGGCTTTGGCAGGGGGGGGAGGTTGCGGACGGCAGCGGGGAGCTCCGTCGCCATGGGGCGAGCGAGCGCCTCATGCATGCGCGCCCCCTGGCGGGACCTAGCGGCTGGTGGGGGCTGTCAGTAGAATCGCCGGCTCCATCTGTATATGAAGTTTTATTTGATATGTACAATGTAATCTTGTATACTTACAATGGTACATTATGATTTACAGTATTAAAAACTCTACCTAATTGCTGCTCTTCTGCCCGTGATGAAGTCATGGATATGACAAAACGCGTTGGACTCTGTACATTTATTCGGTGACTGTAACCTTCAATACAGTCACCTACACCATTTTCCCATAGGACTGATTTTTATTAAATATTTGTATTAAATATTTTATTGATATATTTGTTTATTATCTCTTAGCGCCCTCTGAACCCTTCTTCTTTGTCGTATATATATATATATATATATATATATATATATATATATATATATATATATATATGTATATATATATAATACAAAGCACAGTCCGGCACTCCAAATATTTCAATGGATAAAAGAGAAATAGGGCTGTGGTGCCTTCCTAGAAGCCTCTGGACAGGAACAGCAAGGTAGGAAAAGACGGAGGCCGCCTCTGTCTTTTCCTTTATATATATATATATATATATATATATATATACTAATTTTTGGACTAAAAAACCCGGATGTTACCGGTGCGTAAACTGCACTACATGCAGTTATTTAGAAACAGGTAGCTTTTTTTGTCACCCCCATACAGGATTCAAAATTCCCATAAAACAAGTCCTCACATGTACAAATACGTACATTGTTTACATTATCAGATGCCATTGCGGCCTCTGTTACGTGGGTAAGACCACCAGGACCCTAAAAGAGAGAATGGCGACCCACAGGTCCACTATAAGACTCACTGGAGGGGAAAGTGACAGGCACTGAGCAACCCGTACCTCGGCATTTCAGAGAGCAGGGCCATAGTCTGGCTACCTTAAGATACAAGATAATGGTGGGGCGTGGTCTGACCACGGAAGGAGCAGGAAGCATAGTCCCGTAGCTGCCGCAGGTTTCCCCTAAAAAACCTGCCCGCAGCCCTCTTCCACAGCCTGGACTCACTCACCCAGGTTCATCTAGCCGGCGGGGACGATCCGGAAGCTAGCAGCAAGAACAGCGGAGCCTGGGGACGGCTTATACACCTTTCCGGGATTGAGGCCTACACAGTGCTCCAAGCCGCGGCCTCGATTTCTGCGGGCACCCGGCGGCGGAGCTCCGGAGCCGGATCGCAGCAGTCTTGGGCGCCGGGACCCCTGGAGACCCCAGAAACGGGGCTCTGAGGTAAGCGGACCTCCCCCTGACCCAGCGCCGCTCAAGGAGACCCGGTGAGTGACCTGGGAGCCCCCCCCCTCGCAGCGGAAGAGCCCCACTTCTCCCCTGCCAGCAAACGTGCGGCGGCCATCTTGGACCAATCAGTACAGCCGCAGCACCTCAGCAGTGAGTCCTCACAGAGACCTCACAGTGCCTGGCAAACATCAGGGGTTATCCCCACATGCAGGACCCCACACAGCACTTCCATAAGCTCTGTTACAACTGCCTTTCACTCCAGGAACCCCGAGGGGGCCATATACATAGCGGGTGCTATTTGTTGCTGGTGGCCAGTGCTGGCACGGCCACCCCATCTGGTCCCGCACTAAACAGTTACCATCCATATTCCACTGGTCCCTAAGTCCTCCACCTCCTCAAAATGACACCCTGTATGCCCTAGGGAGTGCTGACACTCACCACCACTCCGTTATGATTTGTATCTAAACCGCGGTGGCAGTATGTCAGCGGGCCTACTCTAACCTACCGACAGCTTAGCGGGTACCTGTATTCGAGCCTCTTTAAGTCTAATCATCCCGTCATCTGCCCTCTAACTTGCGGCAACCATGCCCCCTAAAAAAGTGAAGGAAACAAGTGGCGTCACCCCAGTCAGTTTTTTTAAATCCTCATCTCAATCGCCTAATCCAAAGCAGGCTGCAAACAAAGGTTCCAGTACGCCTACTTTATCAGCCCACAGCGCACCTTTCGAGCCTAACATGGCGGGCAACAGTCAACAATCACCAGTAGGGGACGATGCCCCCCTTACATTGGGACTGATGAAACAACTATTAGCCTCATTTAAAACAGAAATATCCACAGACTTTAAATCTGCTCTCCAATCCTGCCAGCAGGATATAGAGGCGGTCGGACGCCGCACAGATCACGTCGAGAACAAGATGGATGAAGTGGTCAAATCCCACAACGAACTTCTCGCCCTCCACGAAGGGGTCCAGGATGAAGTGAGGGCACTACAATCCAAGATTTGCGACATGGAGGACAGATCGAGACGCAACAACGTCAAAATAAGAGGCATCCCTGAATCTGTCCCCAACTCAGACCTAACGCAATATGTTACAGATGTGTTCTCCAAACTGATGCCAACCACACAGATCGCAGACTTTCTTTTAGATCGCATTCACCGCATCCCAAAGGCCCGGAACGCCCCCCAAGATGCCCCGCGTGACACGCTCATGCGCCTCCACTATTTCCATATCAAGGACTCATTGCTCAGGTCCGCTAGACCATCCAGCCACTCCGCTTCCGCCCTTGGAGATCTCCAGATTTTCGGCGATCTGTCCGCAGGTACCCTGTCTCTCCGCAGATCGTTTGCCCCGGTGACAAAGGCCCTCAGAGAAGCGGACATTCCTTACAGATGGGGTTATCCCACAAAATTACTCATTCGGAGAAATGGTTCTACATTTGTCGCTACTACACCCTCTGAAGGCTTACAGTTTCTGGCTTCCTGGAAACTAGAAGTGGGCCACGCAAGGAGCCCTGAAGATCTGCGCCTCACCTAGGACTGGTCGGTGGCAGCTAGACCCAATTAGCATTACGCCATGCTCTGAGGTTTGACCTTGTCCCTCAATTACATTGGGCGCCTACTTTAGAATAGCCTATAATGGTCTATGTCCGCCTATGCCCTTTCTCTAACAGTTTGTCTTGACTCAAGTTGTGTGATTTGAAATTGTTTGGGACCTTTACGGCCCAGTTGGCTTAAATGCTACCGCTTAGTTAGTTTGATATTATTATATTGTTAACATATTGTTTTATGACGAGTCCTGGGTCGTGGCTCTCCTATAGAATAGGACAAGCTCTTAATGCCTACGGCTATCCGCTACGGTTCAAACACTATATTGACAGCAGCCCCCCCTCCCCCGGACCTCGGGGACGGTGGAGACCACGACACAGGACCGTCTTTCCGCTTTTTTCATGTCTCACCTCTTCTCCTATGCTCCCACAGGAGTGTTGGTGGTGTTAGCTATCCCCTCACGCCCTTATAGTGTTACCTATGTTGGTGACCCTCGATAGCCCCTCTATGGAGCTATTTTACCCCTGTCAACCCTCCCCCTCCCATTGTTTACTTGGCCCCTGTTATCACTTCCCACTTATTTTATTTTTTCTACCTTTAAAAGGCACACAGTTGCTCTACTATTACTTAATGAGTCTTGGCTGTGAAGTAACATGCCTACCCCTCCGTTTAAATGGTTAAACTTCTATCACTGAACGCCAAAGGCCTTAACTCGCCTAATAAGAGACAGGTGGCCCTGAAGTACTTTAGCAAACAGAAAGCCCATATTGTCGCTCTCCAAGAAACCCATTTCCTACAATCATCCCCTCCCTAATTCTCCAGCCCCTTCTATCCCCATTGTTACCAATCCAACGGGCCTAGCAAGAAGGCGGGTGCCGCCCTTCTGATCTCCAGGTCCTGTGACTTTGTATTGGAACAACAGTTCACTGACCGGGAGGGCAGATACCTCATTGTCACCGGGAAACTAAACAGTAAACAAGTAACATTAGCAGTCCTCTACGCCCCTAACTCCAAACAACTCCCTTTCTTAAGGAGATTCTGTACCACTCTCTCAACATGTCGGAAGGGGCTGCTTATGATTCTGGGAGACTTTAACCTAGTAGTGGACCCCTCTATTGACAAAACTGTAAAACTCAATAAACATGGTAACCGCACAGAACCCACTCAGTCCTCCGCTTTCCGGAGAATTATACACGAATACGATCTCTACGATGTCTGGAGGGCCAAAAATCCTAATGTAAGAGATTACACCTTTTTTTCCCCAGTCCATGGTACTTACTCCCGCATTGACTTAGTTTTTTCTGACAAATGGGCCCTACAGCAGATTACTAAAGCTTCCATTCTGCCAGTGACATGGTCCGACCACGCCACATTATGTATACATTGGAATTTGTCCTCTGCCCAGACCCCCCCCAGCACCTGGCGCCTTGGCGAGTATCTTTTGCTAGACATGGAGGCACAACAGATTATCTCCGAGTCTCTTTCTCAATACCTAGAAACTAACTCACCAGATGACACGTCACAATTTAATTTCTGGTGCGCGTTAAAAGCAGTTGTCCGGGGATCCGCGATTCAGGCGGCGGCCCGCATACGCAAGAGAGCAGCTACCCATCAGATAAATGTAGAAACCCGAATGGCAGATATGGAGGCAAGACACAAAATGTCCCCCTCTGATCCTAAGGTTTATAAGGACCTCCTGCGAGCCAGGGAAGAATGGAATGTCATTGCTTTACAGGAAGTGCATAGATCCCTATCCAAATTGAAACAGAAATTCTATATACAAGGTGACAGAGCGGGTAGACTCCTCGCCAGAAAGCTAAGAGGGAAACTAGCCAAAGATCGAATACGATCAATCACAAACAACAGAGGCCTTAAGGTGTCTAACCCAGCGGATATAGCTAATGCCTTTGCTGAATATTATTCTACCCTATACAACCTGACGGCAGACCCCGCAACTCCACAGCCCTCAGCTTCCGCTATAGAGCAATTCCTTGCCCAGATTACTCTCCCTTCCCTCAGCATGAATGCCCTCCACACACTTTCCCAGACCTGGTCAGTGGAGGAGATCAACTCTGTTATTGAGTCACTCCCGGCCGAAAAAGCCCCCGGCCCAGACGGCTACACCAACAAATTTTACTCCCGCTTTAAAGATACCCTCTCCCCTATCTTGGCCCAAATGTTTAATGAAGCATCCACGTTGGGTAGCTTCCCAAAAGAAATGCTTGAAGCTAGGATAGTCGCTTTCCCTAAACCAGGAAAGAACCCCGCCATTATAACCAATTATCGACCCATAGCATTGCCTTATTCGGATGTTAAAATTTATGCCAAATTGATAGCCAACAGACTAAATCCCCTGCTCCCCACCCTCATTAATCAGGATCAAGTGGGGTTCGTGCAAGGTAGACAGTCACCAGATAACACTAGGAGAATAATTGACTTGGTCGAGGCCTTCTCTGGGTCGGGAGAACAGTTGCTGCTGCTGTCCTTAGATGCTGAGAAGGCTTTTGACAGACTACATTGGGGCTATCTACATGCGGTTCTTCGTAAATTCGGTATAACGGGACGCGCCTTGACATCCATGTCTGCCTTATATTCTTCCCCATCAGCCAGAGTTTTTGTAAGCAGTCTTTTGTCCTCCTCCTTTAAAATCTCCAATGGAACTCGCCAAGGCTGCCCCTTGTCTCCCTTAGTGTTTGCCCTGGCAATAGAACCGCTTGCCGAAACTATAAGATCATCAGATACCGTTAAGGGCCCGGAGCTATCGGGCGTGACGTATAAAATATGCCTATTCGCAGACGACGTCTTACTCACCCTCACTGACCCAGAGTATTCCCTGCCTAATCTCCATAAGATCCTAGATGAATATTCCGCCGTATCTTATTACAAACTAAACGGATCCAAAACTGAGGCTCTTCCTATAAACTACCGCCATGATCTCCTACAATCACTAAGAACTAAGTATCAATACTCCTGGCAAACCAGTAGTCTTAAATACTTGGGAATCCACATTACCCCTTCAACTGGGGACCTAATCCAGGCTAACTATGCCCCGCTACTACAAAAGATCTCACTGATGTCAACCGATTGGATGATGTTGCATATCTCTTGGCTAGGCAGAATCGCGGCTCTGAAAATGATGATACTACCAAAAATCTTATACCTATTTAGAACCATTCCCCTCCTGGTTCCCATGTCCCTGTTAAATAAATTCCAATCCGCTTTTACTAAATATATTTGGAAAGGCGCTAAACCCAGATTGGCCCGGAGGATACTATCACTTTCAAAACGGGAAGGGGGGGTGGCATACCCTGACTTGCATAACTACCAAATCGCTAGTATCCTCTCTCAAATAGGCGCTTGGTTTGCGACAGAAGACCCTAAAGTGTGGGTGTCCCTTGAACGTAACCTAATGTCCTCTTGCCCACTCACAGACTGTCTGTGGTTCCCCATTTCAGTAGACATTCGCTCCCTGACACCAATTTCCTCAATCATACACACTCGCAAGGCATGGCTGGAGGTGGCAAAATTAGCCTCAGATATAACACTACCCTGTTCCCAGCTGTCGCTCCCAGCCATAGCCTCCCAGATACCAAATCTCTCCTTCACCTCATGGGCCTCGCAGGGGGTTTCAACACTCGCGGAGGCTACATCCTCGGGAACCTTACTAACATACGCACAACTCCAATCCCAATTCTCCCTCTCCCATAGGGACTTCTACAAGTTCCTGCAGCTCAGACATTGGCTGCTAACAGTAACCACAACTCCCCATGTCGTACCCACACTCCCCCGGTATATTCTGAATAAATTGACATGTGTGGGTAGTAAGGGAGGTATCACCTGGTGGTATAATTTCCTGATGGCGCCATCGAGCTTCAAAAAATACCCATCCTTGATAAAATGGGAACAGGATTTGAAGGAATCCATTAGTGAAGAAGAGTGGCACCAAATCTTTCAAATCTGTTTTAAATTGTCTAAATGTATTTCACACTCCGAACAATTCTATAAACTACTGCATCGTATGTATATGACTCCTGCTTTACTACATAAATTCAGTCCAGCTAACTCGAATCTTTGCTGGCGAAACTGTGGCCACGTAGGCTCCCTATTCCACATATTCTGGGAGTGCCCATCCATTTCTGGTCTCTGGGCCGCGGTTTTTGCACTGGTCTCAAAGGTATTAAAAATACCCATTCCTCCGACCCCGAAAGTAGCTATATTCCATTCGTTAGGAGGAGGGCTTTCCAGCAATGATAGATATATCATGGGTCATATTCTAATCACCTCCAAAACTCTAATTGCACAGTCCTGGCGCTCCACCAGAATCCCAACAATCCCTCAAATAGAACAAGCTGTTCAGTATCATTGTGAATATGAGACTGCAGGAGTGCGCTACTCTTCCTCGACTACCAACCCATTAATCAAATGGCTTAGCTGGACTGAATACTGGACCTCTAAAACATGACAGGCCATGTCAGAATCCACACTGTGATGATTATATATGCGCTGTTCTCCCCCCAACAGCTTATTCTATGTTTGCCAAGTACTGTAAATGAACAATTCCTATAGTGATAGAAATATTGATTTGTTATAGAACGTCTGTTTCAATGTGTGCCCCCCCCCCCTTTTTTTTTTTTTTTCTCTTTCTATTTTATTTTTATTTTCCCTCTCCCCCTGATACCTGTACTTCCCTACCCCCTTGCAATGTAACGTGTAAAACTAATAAAAATTAATCTTTAAAAAAAAAAAAAGATACAAGATAATAGACCAAATACCTGCCAGCATAAGAGGGGGTGACCGCAACAAATTATTGTTGCAACGTGAGGCACGCTGGATACACCGACTTAATACGGTGTATCCATCAGGCCTCAACGAACACGGTAGCTTAACTTGTTTTTTGTAAATTTTCATATCTAATTCTTTGGCTACTAGTGAAAGTTATCACATGTTGATTTTTTGCTTCCATGTTCGTTCCTGTATAGCATATTAGCCTTTTGCATTTACTCTTATATTTATTGTTCTTTCACAGTAATGAATTTATCCCACTGTATGATATAGTTGGATATTATGTAACTGCTTTTTAGCCCTTTTTCTTGTCAGTTTTTAAACATGTCTTTTGCACTTTGTTTGTAGGGGTTGCCTGGCAACCACCCTACAGTCCCAGGGCGCCGGAAGGCGCATCGCAGTAGGTGTGACGTCACAGATACCGGGCCACGGGACGGGAGCGCAGCAGCCCCAGCACGGTGGAGGGTCTTCCTATATAGGTGAGTGTTTGCTTCTTTGTCTGTGTTGAGCCTGAAGACGATCCATTAAAGCTCGAAACGTTGCAAAAAGCCTAGACCTCGTGTCATTTATTTTGCTGTATTAAGCCCCGGAGTGCCACGCATCGTGTCTGCATATGTGTTTGGGTCCATCCCTCTCTGCCAGTAAGCCAGTGGCACTAAGCTGCTAATACTACAGGGGAGTGCCGATCATTCTATTGTTCTACTATATATATATATATATATATATATATATATATACATATATATATATATATATATATATACATATATATATATATATATAATAGTGAGATACAATGCCCGGCACTCCTGTCGTAGGAATAGCGGTGCCCGGGTGCCTTCCTCCTCTGGGACTAGCCCATACGTACAGTGCTGGAAAATAATAGGCGTCACTCCGGGGCTTCGTTGCAAAACTTGTATTTAAATCAGTGTAACGGTCAATGCCGTTTCGGATAAACCGTCTTCAGGACCATACCTGAAGACGGTTTATCCGAAACGGCGTTGACCGTTACACTGATTTAAATACAAGTTTTGAAACGAAGCCCCGGAGTGACGCCTATTATTTTCCAGCACTATATATATATATATATATATATATGTATTTGTAGGGGAAATCGCACAGTCGCACAACGCTTCACAACAGATAAATCCAGTGACCGTGCCAGGTCAAAAAATCAATATCCAGAATTCCCAAATAGCAGGGAGATCAGCACCAGTCCAATTAAATGTTCAACTCCATATCATATTTATTCTTTAAAAGGATAATGCATCCTTATGCAATGATAGTGTAGTGACACCCAACATGCTATACATTACATAAGACTCTGGGCAACGATGACTATGTAATGTGATGTAATGTATAGCCTGTTGGGTGTCACTATACTATCATGGCATAAGGATGCATTATCTTTTTAAAGAATAAATATGATAGGAAGTTGAGCATTTAATTGGACTGGTGCTGGTCTCCCTGCTATTTGGGAATTCTGTATATATATATATATATATATATATATATATATATATATATACATAGGCAGGGAACCGCACTCAGTCCATTATAGAGAGATACAGGGCGTTGCTCCACTTTAGAGGACTGTCCATCCCAAATATAACATTTGTGAAGAAGTAGGCACTCACCAGCACTGAGAATGTGCAAAAGCAAATACTTTTATTTCAGAAGCTCATCAGGACATCATAAAAGTAGTTGACGTTTTGGCCCTCGCAGGGTCCTTTGTCAAGACATCAACATGGATACAACAGCAAACAGGGTATCAGCTGACACCTGATTCTGATGTGGATCCAGCTGACGGATCAGTTGAAAATTTGCCAAATCAGACCTGTGTTGAAATCCTATCCGACCTGATGATCGGTTGTGTGCTGCACATATGATACAACAGGGTATGCGTCAAATGCAAAAAGACTGCTTGTTATGTATCGTATGCGATCTTGCCGCCCGGGAAGGACAAGTGGATTGGATGCCAATACACTGCTCCGAGAAGTCGGAGCAGTATATGGACACCTTAAGCAATCTGGTCAGATCACTTAGAAATAGGGCTAAAATCGACCCGTATGTAGGCCCCATTAGTCAGAGGATGCTGTCAAGGTCCAAAAAAACAATGAGGAAGAACAAAGAGTGTCTCTATGTTTTCTATGATAAATTGAAGAATAGTTACTCGGTATTAACATGAAGTAAATGGCCATTTTCTCATTAGGATACTCTCATTAACTATACAACACCTTATTTCAAATAACACTTGTTGATATTTAAATTAGATCCGAAATAAGCTAATTAAATTAGAAGAGCCAGGACTAAAGTCAACCAATTTACATATTTGGTGTGCTTTGTTGCAATAGCTTACTTAATCAAACCAAGGGTTAAGTATTTCAATTAATGATTGTAAATCCTTACTTCCTACATTGTCCTCTTTAAAAATTAATTAACATTATGTCAAGTTATGTGTCTGCAAAAGCCAGATTTGTCTGCATTGTGCTGGGTATTTGTCATAAAAGGGGGCTGCACAGAATTGATCATTTAAAACTTAGAAATATAAAAACATCGTTAAACATGTAACTCCAAAACACTGTGAATTATGAATACAGGCATTCAGTGTGGAGTATTTATTACACTGGCTTTTGACTCCTTCTAGATTTTTAGGTTCAGTGGAAACTGCTTTGTACTGCACAGAGAAACCAATTCAATGTTCACTATTTACAGAGCTATACGGACTGATATACTGTAGAAACATCTCCTATAGCACCAATTCTAACAGAATAGACATGATTCAATGGATAGCTAGACCAGGTGTAATGATGTAATTATTTTATTCATGTGCTATTTAATGAGAATCACAAGAGAAGGTGCACCACTTAGAAACTCTGTTAATTTGTGCAGTCAATCCATTCTTAACCGAGAGGCCATAGCAGAATAACATCATACATTAATTCCTTCCTAATGTCAACGACCCTTTTTAGATGGTTAATTAAGGTCCTGCTTTCCCTGCAAAGAGCTGCTTATTGAATATCCTACCCAATATAACAGGCTTTTCAGCAGAGTGAAGGCCAGTATATTACCAATGATGGTGTTACTATTAGTCATGTGTAATGATGCAGTCTCCTGATGTCTGATGCTTGGATTAAAATGAGATATTGATGACTTTCAGACTCAAAATCCGTTTCACTTGTCCAGAATGTAATTATGTATGCTGACTGTAGTGATGCCTAAATGAGATTAACACAAGGCTGACGGTTCCACACTGGGGGAAAAGCCAGTGTAATGACTGTTGACAGATTGGTAGAGGGAAGTTAGTGTTCTAACATAAATGAAAGGAGTTTCCCTAGTGTGGACATTCTCTGTTCTATAATTTTTGTATCGCAAAGACAGCAAGTTAAACTACAACAATAAAAAAAACATATTTTAAGATTTATTTTAATTTAAAAAAATGTATTAACTATATTTTTAAAACTTTGGGTATTTCCTTAAAACCATAGATTAATCATTGCTAAATACAATATTTAATTTGTTATGTTGTTACTAAGGGGGTGTATTCATCATGTAATGATAAGCAAAAGTAATAACTTGGTTATAAATTCACCATGCTGAAATTTGTAGAACATTTCAAGAGCTACAGTACGGTATCAATCACCCACATAGTATACAAAAACAACATTTCCATTTTTTGCGTACACTGATTTTAAGAATTGAGCAATTTCTAACTCCTGGATGGTATCCTTGTCAATTTTCATAGTCATCCATTGAATGTGTGCATGCGATTAGTGGCTTTATGAACGTGGGAATGGACAAACAAGCCAATTTATTAAATACTTTTTTGTCAAATACAAATAAGTCAAGAAATGTTTTCTTTGCAAATAATGTACACACGGGGGAGATATGGGAGATATATTGCTCAGCCATATATTGCTAGCAATATACAGTATGGCCGACCAATATATTGCACAGTTTCTCCTTTTGATCAGCGACCAGAGATGGTCGCTGATGAAAGGGAACCTCTGCCGGCGGTGCCGCAGAGGTAAACAGCTGGTTGCAGGAGCGACCAGCGATTAGAATGGGGCTGAAAGTGGGAGCGCGCACCCGGCGATTTATCGCCAGGGCACACTCCCATCACTGGCAATATGGTCGCCTGCGACCATATTTCCAGCGATTTCAGCCCCTATCGCCCCCGTGTGTACACAGCTTAAACTAGGATCGGGATGCAGTCCATTTACTGACAGTCAAAGTATCAAAGGTCAAAATACCGGCAACCATTATTAGAATGTCAAAATACAGACACATTCAAATTGCCAACATTCATTTTGCCAACATGAGTTTTTTATTATTATTATTTTTTATTTAAACCGACTTGTTCTTCTTTCAAGATTCAAGTTAATAGTGTGCCTGAGGCATGGTGAGTGCAGCGAGGGGACACGGTATACTTATACAGTGTCAATGTTGGCCTACAGTATGTTGACATAGACAACAAAAAAATATGATTTTTTGACACGTCAACAATTTAAATGCTGGCATTTTGAATGTCTGCATTTTGAAAGTGATGGTATTTTTGCTGTCTGTCAATGCTTGATATTGTTTTGACTGTCTGTATTTTAAATGTCATGAATTCATGCTCAGCCCCTCAGTGAGCTTCAGCTCCAGTCTAGCCCTAGTCCCATCCCCCTTTGATTTGGTCCCACCCCTGCCTGATGGCTCATGAGTCCTTGCTAGAGCACAGAAGGCACATCATCTGTGTTTTACTCTCTTTAGACTAGTATTCCTTTTCTGGTCTCTTGGATGTCAAGAGCGTTAGAGTTTAATGTTGTTAATTTGTTCAAGGTTCTTAGAGACATTAACAGACAAAAATATGTAAGGTTGGAGGGATGGGAGATGTTACTAAGTGTCAAGAACAAAAAAAGTGTGCATAAATGAATGAAAACCACAGTTGCTACCTACAGTAGCAACAGTTATTGGAGAGGTTGCCCTTATATGATGGTAGATCATTTTGATCATGAGCTCTCCAGTATTATTTGTAACAGTATGCTGATGAGCAACATATTTTGTGCATAATAGTTTTGTAGCAGAAACCCTCCTGAAGAAACAGGAGAAAAGTGAAGATCTGAACTATGGACCTGATTCTTTACTATTCGGGAATGGGGAAAATGTGACCCTCTTCTGATGGTGGGAGTCTGCACAAGCGCATGTGCGAATTTGCGTATATTCAGACCCTGGGAGCGAACAGCTTCAGCGAGTTTCCCAAACCAGGGGAATGACCAGCGTTTTATGGGCATCCCCATGAAAATTTGGGTGTTCCCCTGGAAACAGAGCGAGCCAATGCCTGCAAGGGTGGGTGGCTGACATTGCATGAAGTCACATGACGTCAGTGCCCACCCCCTATTTGGTGGACACCCACAGAAAAATAAAAGTCAGTTCAGACTGACTTTTGTTTCCAAAGTAGCTTTGCTTTAATTAAGCTGAAAACACTCCAGTGTGTACTAGGAACCAATGTTTAGCACAGCCAGGAAACTGTGAACAAACAACGTAGAAGCCTACTTCCTAATCTTGTTTAAAAGCTTATAATAGGTAGACTACCAATTACATAAAAAAACAGAGACTTCAGTTTTGTCAGCTTACAGTGGGCATGAGCTAATATTGTGTGATTATATTACAAATCAAGATGATGAATCAGATGAGGAGAATGATTTCTTTCAATTGAAGAGATGATTAACAACACTGGTCCAAACAAACCAAACACTTCAGCCACAAAAATAGCAGTCCATCTAGTAGAAGTGTTTTGTTTGTTAAACTGTACAAGTTCTTTTTAATATACAACATACATGTAAGGATGGGTTCTATGGCCTAAACATCATTCCATCTTGCACTACTTCGTGAATAACACAGGTCTTTTTTCTGTGTGAAAGGGCACACCTGTGTCGTAAATCCCATGTCTCCAACCCTAGAATTGACCAGGGTGAAGGACACGGGATTTATGACCCGTGTTGACGCTTTCACACAGAAGAAATACCGGTGTTATTCAGCAAATTACAGGGTAGAAATTTTCAACCCGGTAATTTGTTCTTCTGTGTGAAGGGGGGTCAGGCTGCTCCCGGCAAAATGACACGGCATTTGAAATGCCGTGTATTTGCCAGGATTTTCCAGACTTTTCTGTCTGAAAGGGGTATTAGTCTAGCCAGACACCTGGCCTTTGGAAAATATTCTGTTCTTTCTGGTTGTCAAAAGTGACTGGAAATTACTTGAAATTAATGTTATCGAAGTTAAAAATACATCAGGAACAAAGGCAGGCCCAAATTACTATATATATATATATATATATATATATATATATATATATATATATATATATATATATATATATATATATAACGAGTGGGGGAACCCTTTCTGCGCTTGAGAAAGTAGCAGCAGCACCTCTGGGGGGTCCTCTGTTAGGCAAGACCCAGAATAGAAATGGAAGGAAAGGAGGTTTTCCAGAGGGCGCTAGCCAATTTTTAGACAGAAAAGTACCGTTTTTTACCGTTTATTATAAAAATGTACAAAATCCCTTTACAGGGTATTACAAATGCATAAAATTCATATACATAACAAACAATGATAAAATATTGCTTGATACAACAATCGATGTCTGACGTTTATAATTTCACATGAAATGATGTTCAAGTTTGCGAAGAAATAGCCCAACGCGTTTCGTCAGAACCTGACTTCATCAGGGGCAGAAAACATAGGCAGCAGACACTGTAGATATGTAACAATGCAGAACACAATTAAAATCAAGCACAACGTATAATCTCAGTTGAGAAATACAATAGGAATTGAGATCAGGAGGAGGAGATGGAGAAAAGGAGAACGACCAAAAAATGGAAGAAGGAACATCCAGGGAGATGGAAAAAGACGACCATAATGCGGTAAGTGAAATAGCTCGAGAAGGTGTAATTTATTTAAAATGGAGAAAGGTGAGAGAGGTTGTAGCCACTCCGGAAGCACCATGTGATGGTTAAGTCAGAAAGTACATACCTATAAGAATTTTATACCGATAAAGTTTGAAGGTACAATTTCATATAACGGTCCGTTGAATTTCAAAAACTCTATATAGAGACATATTAGGAATATATATATAATGGTATCATCAGTAACCGATCATAAGATATAAACAATTTATACAAATGCATAAAGAGTATAGCCATTCAACAAAAAATGTACATATGGTATACAAAGGGCATAACATACCAGAAAAATGTAACGAATCCCAGCAAGCAATTTAAAGGAATGTTCTCAGCAAGTACATCAACTGATAGGTCTCACTACAGGTGAAATCAGGTAATGATTGGATCTGATCCCAGTCTGATAATGAAATGGGCTAGATGTCAATATCATAATACAGTTCAGAGAGATATGCCTGTTCAATCAGCAGGTGTGTAAAGGAACTTAAAATAAGTGACTTACATATAGAGCCGCAAGGAGTAGGAAATGGTGACGTGGCACCAGAGTAGGTATGGCTTGGTGTTACCAGCAAATCTAGTAGCAGGAGAGCCCAAAATGATTTCACTATAAAAGAAATTCAAATAGAATTTTTCAGTACAAGAGGGGAAATTAGACAAGTGTCTAATAAAAGGGTATTGTTACCATATGGTAGTTTGGAAGAAAAGTGCCTACAAGTGCATAGCAAAAAAGAGACTACTTACATAGAAATCTACAGGAAGTGTCCAGCATCAGGGTATCACCAGAGTGAGTGATGGCTCTGTGCATCAAGTGGGTTTATATAGTGCTTTAGTGATGACATCACTTCCGGGGTGGAATTAAAGGTATTAAGCTTTTAAACCTTACTAGGTAAGGTATAGCAAGTTCCCAAGTATAATGGAAGTGGCGTATAATGTACAAAGAGGCTCCTAGTGCCTAAATGGACTGCAAGTTAAGCTGTATAAACAGCGTTTTCAATGTGCTGGAACGCAAACAACACGCTGTGCGTTCCATTTGGCGGCCATCTTGGATTCTTTATAACTTCCTATGTGGAAGCAGTGCATCATAATGTTAAGGGCGGAAATGGCATAGCGCCCTTATAGTATGCACAATATGAAGGCGATCTAAGCCTGTATTCTATGTGAAAATGGCGTATGATGCATTAAGCGGCTCCTAGTGCCTAAATGGACTACGAGTAGAGCTGTATAAACAGCAATGTACTGGAACGCAAACAGCGCGCTGTGCGTTCCATTTGGCGGCCATCTTGGATTCTTTATAACTTTCTATGTGGATCATAATGTTAAGGGCGGAAATGACATAGCGCCCTTATAGTAAACACAATTTGAGCCTGTATTCTATGTGGAATACTATTAATAGGCAATAGATAAGTAATGCCGATGGTAAATAGTTGTACAACTAGGAACCAGACGATATTAAAGATGTAATGGAACGCAAAAACAACGCTGTGCGTTCCATTTAGCGGCCATATTGGATAATTTATATATAGAATGGGGATGGTTTTAAGGAGAGTGGGAGTGCTGATGTGACACTGTGCGTTCCATTCAGAAACCCATATGGGGTGATATGTAAGTGTAGGTGATATGTGTATACTACGTAATAATGACGATTTAAATATGGGAAGATCTCATACTACTCTAAAACCTAATAAATCTAAATACCGTGTGACTGTGATATATACACAATCTGGATGAATAATATCAATCATAGTAAAGAGAGTGAAATATAAGTGGGGGACAATGACTATATTTAATCAGGGTGAATATGACAGTATTCGACAGCTATCTCTATTAGTGCTATCCTCAAAAAATAGAAATGTTTATATATAAAAAATAAAGGGGAATTATCAAGTGTAGAAAGGTAAATCATCCTAGAAAATAATTTTTTAATAATTATTTATGGGACCTTTTTTATATAGAAAAAAGGGGGAACAAGAAAAAATTCTAATAAATCAAAAATTTAAGTGATACCTGTTTTGATTGAACTGGCATTTACATAAAAGAAAAACATAAACTGTAATACCTATATATACATTTTTCCCTTTTATAGGGATATATAATAATTAGTATTTCAGAAATAACCAGATATAACCGATATACATAATATATAGGGAAGAAATATATCTTAACCTCGAACATAATTACTGAGAGGCCAGAAAGAGAAGAGAGAACAGAGGGGTGACCATGGGGATGGGCTTCGGGCATGAATCTGATCTATGATCTATGGGCTCTAAATGAAGGCCACTACATCTATGCCCTCATTAAGGCCCTTAGGTTTTAAAGTGTCCAGAGTGTAGATCCAGAAGCTTTCTTTCTTAATTAGATCTTGTCCTCTGTTACCACCTCTGGGGTTAGGCGAAATTCTTTCCAGGATGGTGAATGAGAAACACACAGGATGGTGAATGAGTTCCAGCACATTGAAAACGCTGTTTATACAGCTTAACTTGCAGTCCATTTAGGCACTAGGAGCCTCTTTGTACATTATACGCCACTTCCATTATACTTGGGAACTTGCTATACCTTACCTAGTAAGGTTTAAAAGCTTAATACCTTTAATTCCACCCCGGAAGTGATGTCATCACTAAAGCACTATATAAACCCACTTGATGCACAGAGCCATCACTCACTCTGGTGATACCCTGATGCTGGACACTTCCTGTAGATTTCTATGTAAGTAGTCTCTTTTTTGCTATGCACTTGTAGGCACTTTTCTTCCAAACTACCATATGGTAACAATACCCTTTTATTAGACACTTGTCTAATTTCCCCTCTTGTACTGAAAAATTCTATTTGAATTTCTTTTATAGTGAAATAATTTTGGGCTCTCCTGCTACTAGATTTGCTGGTAACACCAAGCCATACCTACTCTGGTGCCACGTCACCATTTCCTACTCCTTGCGGCTCTATATGTAAGTCACTTATTTTAAGTTCCTTTACACACCTGCTGATTGAACAGGCATATCTCTCTGGACTGTATTATGATATTGACATCTAGCCCATTTCATTATCAGACTGGGATCAGATCCAATCATTACCTGATTTCACCTGTAGTGAGACCTATCAGTTGATGTACTTGCTGAGAACATTCCTTTAAATTGCTTGCTGGGATTCGTTACATTTTTCTGGTATGTTATGCCCTTTGTATACCATATGTACATTTTTTGTTGAATGGCTATACTCTTTATGCATTTGTATAAATTGTTTATATCTTATGATCGGTTACTGATGATACCATTATATATATATTCCTAATATGTCTCTATATAGAGTTTTTGAAATTCAACGGACCGTTATATGAAATTGTACCTTCAAACTTTATCGGTATAAAATTCTTATAGGTATGTACTTTCTGACTTAACCATCACATGGTGCTTCCGGAGTGGCTACAACCTCTCTCACCTTTCTCCATTTTAAATAAATTACACCTTCTCGAGCTATTTCACTTACCGCATTATGGTCGTCTTTTTCCATCTCCCTGGATGTTCCTTCTTCCATTTTTTGGTCGTTCTCCTTTTCTCCATCTCCTCCTCCTGATCTCAATTCCTATTGTATTTCTCAACTGAGATTATACGTTGTGCTTGATTTTAATTGTGTTCTGCATTGTTACATATCTACAGTGTCTGCTGCCTATGTTTTCTGCCCCTGATGAAGTCAGGTTCTGACGAAACGCGTTGGGCTATTTCTTCGCAAACTTGAACATCATTTCATGTGAAATTATAAACGTCAGACATCGATTGTTGTATCAAGCAATATTTTATCATTGTTTGTTATGTATATGAATTTTATGCATTTGTAATACCCTGTAAAGGGATTTTGTACATTTTTATAATAAACGGTAAAAACCGGTACTTTTCTGTCTAAAAATTGGCTAGCGCCCTCTGGAAAACCTCCTTTCCTTCCATTTCTATTCTGGGTCTTGCCTAACAGAGGACCCCCCAGAGGTGCTGCTGCTACTTTCTCAAGCGCAGAAAGGGTTCCCCCACTCGTTGTATCTATTTCTGTTAGTTCCCCTTACTGCTGCTGAGTCTATATGCCTTTATTTAAAGATCGGACCAAAAGGTCCCAAAATGCAAAGAATATTTTTTCGGATGAAGAACAGGTGTTCGAGATGGAGGATGATGAGAACGACTACTATGGATATCTAAATTCCTTGGAGAAACTAGCCACCAAAGAACTCAAAGGGTGGTATGATATAATCACTCTTGAAAAATACCTTGAGGTGGGCAGAATCCCCCGAGGACTCCGCCTTCAAAAAATTCCAACATACGGTAACGATAATGCTAATTTCCTGAAATTATGGAATACGACTTTAGATGAATGTTCTAACAAGCTAATTAGCTTAATCATCAATGAAAGGAAAAAAGATCTTATCCACCTAGAAAACGAAATGGGAAAAATTGAATCTACCCTCACCAAGTTCGACGGGAGTGAAGAGTTCAAAAAAGATATTCTGGATCTCCAGTCCAAAATAGATCGAGTCGAGAAGGAAATTATACAACAGAAACAGAAGAAATTCTTCCGTGACAAAAAAGATTACGTGAGTGGCCAAATACATATCTGGCCCAATGAATCTAGAAATCGCGCTCCTATGTATAAAGCTCCATATTTGGACTCTTTTCATAACAAAGATAACTCTAGACCGTATGAAAATACACGACCATATAACCGACGTCCCAACTATGGTGCTGAACAGTCCCACTGGCATCGAGATCATAACAGAAGATTTGAACAAAGGGGACGTAAGGATAGTTATCACCGCCAAGATTGGAGATCACAAAGAAATAGAATCCCTTCTTTCCGTGATTTCAACCATCGAAATAGATATGACTCATACCGTTCCCCATCCCCCTATAGAGCACAACAACGTCATTTTTTAGACGAAAAACGTCAGGAAGACCCCCCTCACCGGTCCACAAGAGAGGAATTACACACCCGCCTGGATTCACCTCACGGACTCAAACGCAGATACAACGGAGAAATAGAGGAACAAGAGGTGGGAAACAAATCCCCAAAAAAGTTAAAACTCCCTCAGTTATCACCGATGAATCAGGCATCATCAATATTTCCGAGAAAAAGTTATCTGCAACCGAGATCGCGGTACTAAACAGAGGTTTAAAGTTCGCACCAGATAACCATCGTAATGCTTTTGACCTGTTTGTGGATTTAAATAAATATATAAGAAACTTAACTGTACAGCGACACTTTTTGAAAAATCAGACCAATCCTAAACAAGAATTGGATGACAAACCTTTAGTGGCACCACCCTCTCATTTTTACCCCGTGGAATCAAGGGGAAGCCATCTTGACATTTTTTACGAGGCAGTCAGAGAGGATTTCCGTAAAATAAAACCTTCAAAATTCTCTCTTAAAAATCTAAATCCTTCAGAGAACAAAGCGATCAAAACTCTAAAAAAAGATGACACCATCATAATTAGAAGTGCGGATAAAGGCGGCGCAGTCGTGTTACAGGACAGATCAAAATACCTCGCAGAAGCAAACAAAATCCTGAATGATGAGACAGCTTATATGAAATTGGAGAGTAACCCCACCACGGAATTCCAGATTGAATTAAATACTCATCTACAGTCTGGTCTACAAAAGGGTGTAATCTGCCAAGAGGAATATGAATATATGAATGTCAAATTCCCAACTATTCCGATTTTCTATCATATACCGAAAGTTCACAAAAATCAGGAATGTCCCCCCGGGCGACCCATAATCGCAGGAGTCAACTCCTTAACAGCTAACCTCTCCCATTATTTGGATCTTCGTCTTCAACCTTATGTTCTGCAAAACCGGTCACATTTGAAGGATAGTACATCAGTCCTCCAACTCCTTAAAGGAAAGATCTGGTCTTCAGAATACTGTTGGCTCACCATTGATGTTCAGGGACTTTATTCCTCCATTCCTCATTCCAAAGGCCTTGAGTCTATAGGCAACATTTTAAGAGCAGACCCCAATACAAAGGATGCTGATGTCACGTTTTTACTAAATAGTATCAACTTTATACTCAGTCACAATTTTTTTGAGTTTAATGGAGATTTTTTTCTGCAACTACAGGGCACGGCCATGGGCACTAAGTTTGCCCCAGCCTATGCTAATTTGCACATGAGGGCCTGGGAAGAAAAATATGTGTTCAACTCCACTTTCAAAGATAACATCATGTTCTACGGAAGATACATTGATGATCTCCTGCTCATTTGGCGGGGGGACGAGGAGAGCATCATCAGTTTTGCCTCATATATCCAAGTGAATGATCTTAACTTAAAATTCACGCACAAAATGAATCAAAATACCATCGAATTTTTGGATCTCGAACTCGAGGGCATTCCTGGTAAGGAAGTTATGACCAGGACTCATTTTAAATCTGTAGACGCAAATAGCTTCATCCCGGCAGAAAGTTGTCATCTTTCCACGTGGAAAAATAGCATCCCCTACGCCCAATTCTTACGCATTAGACGAAACTGCAGTTCAATAGATGACTACTGGACCCAATCAGAACTCCTACACAGAAGATTTCTTGAAAGAGGTTACAAGAAAGAATTTATAGATGTTGCTAGAACCAATGCAGCCGCTAAAGAACGCAACTCTCTACTAGCACCTAATCCCAGTGCAAAGAAAACAATGAGTACGAGACCATTTGTTACTCAGTTCAACTGCGATAACAAAATCATTAAAAGAACACTTGAAAGACATTGGAGTACACTACTGAGAGATCCAATCTTGGGGCAACACCTTCCCCCCAAACCCAATGTAGTGTATCGAAGAGCCTCTAATTTAAAATCCATCTTGGCGCCCAGCAGACTTAAACCCATCACTGAGAACAAAGCTGTCAAAACCCACTTCTTAGTTAAAAAAGCAGGAGTGACATCATGCAATAAATGTATTTGTTGTAAGTTTTTGGAAAAGACCTCTTTTAACCACACTTTTGAAGATGGCCGTATTTATACTATCAAAGATGCAGTCACATGCAATTCCGATCATATCATCTACATGATCACCTGTAGTTGTGGTCTAAGATATATCGGAAAAACCATTAGACAGGCAAAAATCCGAATTCAGGAACATATGCGGAACATTAAAAATAAAGTGAAAATTCATAGCTTACCGAGACACTATCTTGAGAAGCACAATTCAATGGTCACAAAAGAAAATTTCTCATTCACCATCCTGGAAAGAATTTCGCCTAACCCCAGAGGTGGTAACAGAGGACAAGATCTAATTAAGAAAGAAAGCTTCTGGATCTACACTCTGGACACTTTAAAACCTAAGGGCCTTAATGAGGGCATAGATGTAGTGGCCTTCATTTAGAGCCCATAGATCATAGATCAGATTCATGCCCGAAGCCCATCCCCATGGTCACCCCTCTGTTCTCTCTTCTCTTTCTGGCCTCTCAGTAATTATGTTCGAGGTTAAGATATATTTCTTCCCTATATATTATGTATATCGGTTATATCTGGTTATTTCTGAAATACTAATTATTATATATCCCTATAAAAGGGAAAAATGTATATATAGGTATTACAGTTTATGTTTTTCTTTTATGTAAATGCCAGTTCAATCAAAACAGGTATCACTTAAATTTTTGATTTATTAGAATTTTTTCTTGTTCCCCCTTTTTTCTATATAAAAAAGGTCCCATAAATAATTATTAAAAAATTATTTTCTAGGATGATTTACCTTTCTACACTTGATAATTCCCCTTTATTTTTTATATATAAACATTTCTATTTTTTGAGGATAGCACTAATAGAGATAGCTGTCGAATACTGTCATATTCACCCTGATTAAATATAGTCATTGTCCCCCACTTATATTTCACTCTCTTTACTATGATTGATATTATTCATCCAGATTGTGTATATATCACAGTCACACGGTATTTAGATTTATTAGGTTTTAGAGTAGTATGAGATCTTCCCATATTTAAATCGTCATTATTACGTAGTATACACATATCACCTACACTTACATATCACCCCATATGGGTTTCTGAATGGAACGCACAGTGTCACATCAGCACTCCCACTCTCCTTAAAACCATCCCCATTCTATATATAAATTATCCAATATGGCCGCTAAATGGAACGCACAGCGTTGTTTTTGCGTTCCATTACATCTTTAATATCGTCTGGTTCCTAGTTGTACAACTATTTACCATCGGCATTACTTATCTATTGCCTATTAATAGTATTCCACATAGAATACAGGCTCAAATTGTGTTTACTATAAGGGCGCTATGTCATTTCCGCCCTTAACATTATGATCCACATAGAAAGTTATAAAGAATCCAAGATGGCCGCCAAATGGAACGCACAGCGTGCTGTTTGCGTTCCAGTACATTGCTGTTTATACAGCTCTACTCGTAGTCCATTTAGGCACTAGGAGCCGCTTAATGCATCATACGCCATTTTCACATAGAATACAGGCTTAGATCGCCTTCATATTGTGCATACTATAAGGGCGCTATGCCATTTCCGCCCTTAACATTATGATGCACTGCTTCCACATAGGAAGTTATAAAGAATCCAAGATGGCCGCCAAATGGAACGCACAGCGTGTTGTTTGCGTTCCAGCACATTGAAAACGCTGTTTATACAGCTTAACTTGCAGTCCATTTAGGCACTAGGAGCCTCTTTGTACATTATACGCCACTTCCATTATACTTGGGAACTTGCTATACCTTACCTAGTAAGGTTTAAAAGCTTAATACCTTTAATTCCACCCCGGAAGTGATGTCATCACTAAAGCACTATATAAACCCACTTGATGCACAGAGCCATCACTCACTCTGGTGATACCCTGATGCTGGACACTTCCTGTAGATTTCTATGTAAGTAGTCTCTTTTTTGCTATGCACTTGTAGGCACTTTTCTTCCAAACTACCATATGGTAACAATACCCTTTTATTAGACACTTGTCTAATTTCCCCTCTTGTACTGAAAAATTCTATTTGAATTTCTTTTATAGTGAAATAATTTTGGGCTCTCCTGCTACTAGATTTGCTGGTAACACCAAGCCATACCTACTCTGGTGCCACGTCACCATTTCCTACTCCTTGCGGCTCTATATGTAAGTCACTTATTTTAAGTTCCTTTACACACCTGCTGATTGAACAGGCATATCTCTCTGGACTGTATTATGATATTGACATCTAGCCCATTTCATTATCAGACTGGGATCAGATCCAATCATTACCTGATTTCACCTGTAGTGAGACCTATCAGTTGATGTACTTGCTGAGAACATTCCTTTAAATTGCTTGCTGGGATTCGTTACATTTTTCTGGTATGTTATGCCCTTTGTATACCATATGTACATTTTTTGTTGAATGGCTATACTCTTTATGCATTTGTATAAATTGTTTATATCTTATGATCGGTTACTGATGATACCATTATATATATATTCCTAATATGTCTCTATATAGAGTTTTTGAAATTCAACGGACCGTTATATGAAATTGTACCTTCAAACTTTATCGGTATAAAATTCTTATAGGTATGTACTTTCTGACTTAACCATCACATGGTGCTTCCGGAGTGGCTACAACCTCTCTCACCTTTCTCCATTTTAAATAAATTACACCTTCTCGAGCTATTTCACTTACCGCATTATGGTCGTCTTTTTCCATCTCCCTGGATGTTCCTTCTTCCATTTTTTGGTCGTTCTCCTTTTCTCCATCTCCTCCTCCTGATCTCAATTCCTATTGTATTTCTCAACTGAGATTATACGTTGTGCTTGATTTTAATTGTGTTCTGCATTGTTACATATCTACAGTGTCTGCTGCCTATGTTTTCTGCCCCTGATGAAGTCAGGTTCTGACGAAACGCGTTGGGCTATTTCTTCGCAAACTTGAACATCATTTCATGTGAAATTATAAACGTCAGACATCGATTGTTGTATCAAGCAATATTTTATCATTGTTTGTTATGTATATGAATTTTATGCATTTGTAATACCCTGTAAAGGGATTTTGTACATTTTTATAATAAACGGTAAAAACCGGTACTTTTCTGTCTAAAAATTGGCTAGCGCCCTCTGGAAAACCTCCTTTCCTTCCATTTCTATTCTGGGTCTTGCCTAACAGAGGACCCCCCAGAGGTGCTGCTGCTACTTTCTCAAGCGCAGAAAGGGTTCCCCCACTCGTTGTATCTATTTCTGTTAGTTCCCCTTACTGCTGCTGAGTCTATATGCCTTTATTTAAAGATCGGACCAAAAGGTCCCAAAATGCAAAGAATATTTTTTCGGATGAAGAACAGGTGTTCGAGATGGAGGATGATGAGAACGACTACTATGGATATCTAAATTCCTTGGAGAAACTAGCCACCAAAGAACTCAAAGGGTGGTATGATATAATCACTCTTGAAAAATACCTTGAGGTGGGCAGAATCCCCCGAGGACTCCGCCTTCAAAAAATTCCAACATACGGTAACGATAATGCTAATTTCCTGAAATTATGGAATACGACTTTAGATGAATGTTCTAACAAGCTAATTAGCTTAATCATCAATGAAAGGAAAAAAGATCTTATCCACCTAGAAAACGAAATGGGAAAAATTGAATCTACCCTCACCAAGTTCGACGGGAGTGAAGAGTTCAAAAAAGATATTCTGGATCTCCAGTCCAAAATAGATCGAGTCGAGAAGGAAATTATACAACAGAAACAGAAGAAATTCTTCCGTGACAAAAAAGATTACGTGAGTGGCCAAATACATATCTGGCCCAATGAATCTAGAAATCGCGCTCCTATGTATAAAGCTCCATATTTGGACTCTTTTCATAACAAAGATAACTCTAGACCGTATGAAAATACACGACCATATAACCGACGTCCCAACTATGGTGCTGAACAGTCCCACTGGCATCGAGATCATAACAGAAGATTTGAACAAAGGGGACGTAAGGATAGTTATCACCGCCAAGATTGGAGATCACAAAGAAATAGAATCCCTTCTTTCCGTGATTTCAACCATCGAAATAGATATGACTCATACCGTTCCCCATCCCCCTATAGAGCACAACAACGTCATTTTTTAGACGAAAAACGTCAGGAAGACCCCCCTCACCGGTCCACAAGAGAGGAATTACACACCCGCCTGGATTCACCTCACGGACTCAAACGCAGATACAACGGAGAAATAGAGGAACAAGAGGTGGGAAACAAATCCCCAAAAAAGTTAAAACTCCCTCAGTTATCACCGATGAATCAGGCATCATCAATATTTCCGAGAAAAAGTTATCTGCAACCGAGATCGCGGTACTAAACAGAGGTTTAAAGTTCGCACCAGATAACCATCGTAATGCTTTTGACCTGTTTGTGGATTTAAATAAATATATAAGAAACTTAACTGTACAGCGACACTTTTTGAAAAATCAGACCAATCCTAAACAAGAATTGGATGACAAACCTTTAGTGGCACCACCCTCTCATTTTTACCCCGTGGAATCAAGGGGAAGCCATCTTGACATTTTTTACGAGGCAGTCAGAGAGGATTTCCGTAAAATAAAACCTTCAAAATTCTCTCTTAAAAATCTAAATCCTTCAGAGAACAAAGCGATCAAAACTCTAAAAAAAGATGACACCATCATAATTAGAAGTGCGGATAAAGGCGGCGCAGTCGTGTTACAGGACAGATCAAAATACCTCGCAGAAGCAAACAAAATCCTGAATGATGAGACAGCTTATATGAAATTGGAGAGTAACCCCACCACGGAATTCCAGATTGAATTAAATACTCATCTACAGTCTGGTCTACAAAAGGGTGTAATCTGCCAAGAGGAATATGAATATATGAATGTCAAATTCCCAACTATTCCGATTTTCTATCATATACCGAAAGTTCACAAAAATCAGGAATGTCCCCCCGGGCGACCCATAATCGCAGGAGTCAACTCCTTAACAGCTAACCTCTCCCATTATTTGGATCTTCGTCTTCAACCTTATGTTCTGCAAAACCGGTCACATTTGAAGGATAGTACATCAGTCCTCCAACTCCTTAAAGGAAAGATCTGGTCTTCAGAATACTGTTGGCTCACCATTGATGTTCAGGGACTTTATTCCTCCATTCCTCATTCCAAAGGCCTTGAGTCTATAGGCAACATTTTAAGAGCAGACCCCAATACAAAGGATGCTGATGTCACGTTTTTACTAAATAGTATCAACTTTATACTCAGTCACAATTTTTTTGAGTTTAATGGAGATTTTTTTCTGCAACTACAGGGCACGGCCATGGGCACTAAGTTTGCCCCAGCCTATGCTAATTTGCACATGAGGGCCTGGGAAGAAAAATATGTGTTCAACTCCACTTTCAAAGATAACATCATGTTCTACGGAAGATACATTGATGATCTCCTGCTCATTTGGCGGGGGGACGAGGAGAGCATCATCAGTTTTGCCTCATATATCCAAGTGAATGATCTTAACTTAAAATTCACGCACAAAATGAATCAAAATACCATCGAATTTTTGGATCTCGAACTCGAGGGCATTCCTGGTAAGGAAGTTATGACCAGGACTCATTTTAAATCTGTAGACGCAAATAGCTTCATCCCGGCAGAAAGTTGTCATCTTTCCACGTGGAAAAATAGCATCCCCTACGCCCAATTCTTACGCATTAGACGAAACTGCAGTTCAATAGATGACTACTGGACCCAATCAGAACTCCTACACAGAAGATTTCTTGAAAGAGGTTACAAGAAAGAATTTATAGATGTTGCTAGAACCAATGCAGCCGCTAAAGAACGCAACTCTCTACTAGCACCTAATCCCAGTGCAAAGAAAACAATGAGTACGAGACCATTTGTTACTCAGTTCAACTGCGATAACAAAATCATTAAAAGAACACTTGAAAGACATTGGAGTACACTACTGAGAGATCCAATCTTGGGGCAACACCTTCCCCCCAAACCCAATGTAGTGTATCGAAGAGCCTCTAATTTAAAATCCATCTTGGCGCCCAGCAGACTTAAACCCATCACTGAGAACAAAGCTGTCAAAACCCACTTCTTAGTTAAAAAAGCAGGAGTGACATCATGCAATAAATGTATTTGTTGTAAGTTTTTGGAAAAGACCTCTTTTAACCACACTTTTGAAGATGGCCGTATTTATACTATCAAAGATGCAGTCACATGCAATTCCGATCATATCATCTACATGATCACCTGTAGTTGTGGTCTAAGATATATCGGAAAAACCATTAGACAGGCAAAAATCCGAATTCAGGAACATATGCGGAACATTAAAAATAAAGTGAAAATTCATAGCTTACCGAGACACTATCTTGAGAAGCACAATTCAATGGTCACAAAAGAAAATTTCTCATTCACCATCCTGGAAAGAATTTCGCCTAACCCCAGAGGTGGTAACAGAGGACAAGATCTAATTAAGAAAGAAAGCTTCTGGATCTACACTCTGGACACTTTAAAACCTAAGGGCCTTAATGAGGGCATAGATGTAGTGGCCTTCATTTAGAGCCCATAGATCATAGATCAGATTCATGCCCGAAGCCCATCCCCATGGTCACCCCTCTGTTCTCTCTTCTCTTTCTGGCCTCTCAGTAATTATGTTCGAGGTTAAGATATATTTCTTCCCTATATATTATGTATATCGGTTATATCTGGTTATTTCTGAAATACTAATTATTATATATCCCTATAAAAGGGAAAAATGTATATATAGGTATTACAGTTTATGTTTTTCTTTTATGTAAATGCCAGTTCAATCAAAACAGGTATCACTTAAATTTTTGATTTATTAGAATTTTTTCTTGTTCCCCCTTTTTTCTATATAAAAAAGGTCCCATAAATAATTATTAAAAAATTATTTTCTAGGATGATTTACCTTTCTACACTTGATAATTCCCCTTTATTTTTTATATATAAACATTTCTATTTTTTGAGGATAGCACTAATAGAGATAGCTGTCGAATACTGTCATATTCACCCTGATTAAATATAGTCATTGTCCCCCACTTATATTTCACTCTCTTTACTATGATTGATATTATTCATCCAGATTGTGTATATATCACAGTCACACGGTATTTAGATTTATTAGGTTTTAGAGTAGTATGAGATCTTCCCATATTTAAATCGTCATTATTACGTAGTATACACATATCACCTACACTTACATATCACCCCATATGGGTTTCTGAATGGAACGCACAGTGTCACATCAGCACTCCCACTCTCCTTAAAACCATCCCCATTCTATATATAAATTATCCAATATGGCCGCTAAATGGAACGCACAGCGTTGTTTTTGCGTTCCATTACATCTTTAATATCGTCTGGTTCCTAGTTGTACAACTATTTACCATCGGCATTACTTATCTATTGCCTATTAATAGTATTCCACATAGAATACAGGCTCAAATTGTGTTTACTATAAGGGCGCTATGTCATTTCCGCCCTTAACATTATGATCCACATAGAAAGTTATAAAGAATCCAAGATGGCCGCCAAATGGAACGCACAGCGCGCTGTTTGCGTTCCAGTACATTGCTGTTTATACAGCTCTACTCGTAGTCCATTTAGGCACTAGGAGCCGCTTAATGCATCATACGCCATTTTCACATAGAATACAGGCTTAGATCGCCTTCATATTGTGCATACTATAAGGGCGCTATGCCATTTCCGCCCTTAACATTATGATGCACTGCTTCCACATAGGAAGTTATAAAGAATCCAAGATGGCCGCCAAATGGAACGCACAGCGTGTTGTTTGCGTTCCAGCACATTGAAAACGCTGTTTATACAGCTTAACTTGCAGTCCATTTAGGCACTAGGAGCCTCTTTGTACATTATACGCCACTTCCATTATACTTGGGAACTTGCTATACCTTACCTAGTAAGGTTTAAAAGCTTAATACCTTTAATTCCACCCCGGAAGTGATGTCATCACTAAAGCACTATATAAACCCACTTGATGCACAGAGCCATCACTCACTCTGGTGATACCCTGATGCTGGACACTTCCTGTAGATTTCTATGTAAGTAGTCTCTTTTTTGCTATGCACTTGTAGGCACTTTTCTTCCAAACTACCATATGGTAACAATACCCTTTTATTAGACACTTGTCTAATTTCCCCTCTTGTACTGAAAAATTCTATTTGAATTTCTTTTATAGTGAAATAATTTTGGGCTCTCCTGCTACTAGATTTGCTGGTAACACCAAGCCATACCTACTCTGGTGCCACGTCACCATTTCCTACTCCTTGCGGCTCTATATGTAAGTCACTTATTTTAAGTTCCTTTACACACCTGCTGATTGAACAGGCATATCTCTCTGGACTGTATTATGATATTGACATCTAGCCCATTTCATTATCAGACTGGGATCAGATCCAATCATTACCTGATTTCACCTGTAGTGAGACCTATCAGTTGATGTACTTGCTGAGAACATTCCTTTAAATTGCTTGCTGGGATTCGTTACATTTTTCTGGTATGTTATGCCCTTTGTATACCATATGTACATTTTTTGTTGAATGGCTATACTCTTTATGCATTTGTATAAATTGTTTATATCTTATGATCGGTTACTGATGATACCATTATATATATATTCCTAATATGTCTCTATATAGAGTTTTTGAAATTCAACGGACCGTTATATGAAATTGTACCTTCAAACTTTATCGGTATAAAATTCTTATAGGTATGTACTTTCTGACTTAACCATCACATGGTGCTTCCGGAGTGGCTACAACCTCTCTCACCTTTCTCCATTTTAAATAAATTACACCTTCTCGAGCTATTTCACTTACCGCATTATGGTCGTCTTTTTCCATCTCCCTGGATGTTCCTTCTTCCATTTTTTGGTCGTTCTCCTTTTCTCCATCTCCTCCTCCTGATCTCAATTCCTATTGTATTTCTCAACTGAGATTATACGTTGTGCTTGATTTTAATTGTGTTCTGCATTGTTACATATCTACAGTGTCTGCTGCCTATGTTTTCTGCCCCTGATGAAGTCAGGTTCTGACGAAACGCGTTGGGCTATTTCTTCGCAAACTTGAACATCATTTCATGTGAAATTATAAACGTCAGACATCGATTGTTGTATCAAGCAATATTTTATCATTGTTTGTTATGTATATGAATTTTATGCATTTGTAATACCCTGTAAAGGGATTTTGTACATTTTTATAATAAACGGTAAAAACCGGTACTTTTCTGTCTAAAAATTGGCTAGCGCCCTCTGGAAAACCTCCTTTCCTTCCATATATATATATATATATATATATATATATATATATATATATATATATATATATATATATATATATATATATATATATATACAAAGAAATAAGGAGAGCGAGCGCTCTATAGTGCATGAATCTGTATGATAGATTTATTCAAGGTACACACAGGTTTACAGGTTTACAGATGGCTTAAAATCACGTACCAGACAATGCGGTACTAAACACCGCAGATATAAAGCATAGGCATGCTGTCTCAGCAGCCGGGTGTTGGAGAGGTTACACTCACACGGCAATCCGACTTAGCAGCAGCAGCGGTGAGACTCCACACGTCTGAGCGGCACGATATCCCCACAGGTAACTCTGGTCAGAGACAACGCTAGGCCACGCCCCAAGGGGTGTTTAGTACCGCATTGTCTGGTACGTGATTTTAAGCCATCTGTAAACCTGTAAACCTGTGTGTACCTTGAATAAATCTATCATACAGATTCATGCACTATAGAGCGCTCGCTCTCCTTATTTCTTTGTAGACAAGCACCTGTTGGATCCAGTCTCACCGCTGCTGCTGCTAAGTCGGATTGCCGTGTGAGTGTAACCTCTCCAACACCCGGCTGCTGAGACAGCATGCCTATGCTTTATATCTGCGGTGTTTAGAACCGCATTGTCTGGTACGTGATTTTAAGCCATCTGTAAACCTGTAAACCTGTGTGTACCTTGAATAAATCTATCATACAGATTCATGCACTATAGAGCGCTCGCTCTCCTTATTTCTTTGTAGACAAGCACCTGTTGGATCCAGGATTACCTCACCTGAGGTGGAGAGCTTGGAGCTGCCGGGTTAATTACCTGAGTGCCTATTACATACACGTGGAAGAACATTGTGTGGTACATTTTGCCCAATTGGACTTAGACATTTACAACTCCTTATTTTCTTTGCGCACTGTTAATCTGTCATATATATATATATATATATATATATATATATATATATATATATATATACCTGTTTTAATGCATTTTATTGCTTTAAGCACTTAGAGAAAAAAAATTAAAAACCAAAGCCAAAATACATAATTGTGGTTTTGGCAAAAAAACAAACAAAAAACCACAGGGGTTCCCCGCACATCTCTACTACGAATATGCCACTGCATTTTGTGACAGTTGTACAGAAGTTGAAAATTATAGTATTTTGTGGGATGTTCCGAATTCATTTTTAAGGTGCAATTATTGCAATAAGTCAGGGCTGGGCAACACCGGCCCTCCAGATGTTAGTGAACTACACATCCCAGGATGCTTTGCATTAGTTTTGCTATGTGGCCATGCTGAAACTAATGCAAAGCATCCTGGGATGTATAGTTCACTAACATCTGGAGGGCCGGTGTTGCCCAGCCCTGCAATAAGTAATGAAATACAGTAGCTATTTGAATAAATAATACAGTAAACATGACTTGGGTGATTTAATTGCAAAAACATGTATATATTCTATGTACTGAAAATAAAAAACACAAATGGGCAAAAGATATTTGTATGAATCAATCCATTATAGTACATGTTTTGATATTTGCTTTGTGTCCCAACATTAAAACCACTAGAACACAGGTTCTCAAAGCTGGTCCTCAGTACCCCACACAGTGCATGGTTTGCAAGTCTCCTCGCAGAATAAAGTGACATAATTAGCTACACCTGTGGATCTTTTCAAATGGATCAGTCTGTAATGAGTGCACTTGTTGCATGACCTGGAAAATGTGAACTCTGTGGACCTGAGGACCGAGTATGAGAAAAAATGCTCTAGAACATGGCTACTTTTGGTATTTGCCTTTAGAACCCTTATTTTCCTATAGCAGAAAGGTCTCAACAATATTTTGGTTGCACACAGGCACAGTAGTATGTGGTTATTCTTGAATTGATCTTGATACTAGATACATTTTGATACATTTGAGACACCATTAAATTATACTGACTCATTAAAAGCAGCAAAAATGCAGGTAAAACAAACCGAACAGCTGTCTGCAACTTAGAGGCTATTACATTTACCTCATAGTTCTACATATATACCCTCCTAATTCCACACTTAGTATATCTTATTTTTAATGTATTTGTGAATTAGCAACTTTTCTCTCGGTTTTATTCGCTTTTCGTCTCTTGCCCATTCATCTCGTACTGTACATCAGTTCCTTAACAAGATCACTTTTTCGAATCCACCACAGTGCATCGTGTCAAAAGGCTTACTGTGTTGGAAAAATGGCTCTCTTATCTGCTTCCAACAGTCTTTAAACTGTTTGAGGTGTAAGGTCATTTCAAGGGTGGTAAACCAAATACCAACTTGTCTCCTCAGGCACTAGTTACAGTACTGCACTTGGTATCGATCCATACAACGATATGCTTGGTGTCAGATGTGTTCATCTTTGCTGTATTTTTTTCCCTTCAGTATAATCTTTGAGGCAAAACATCTGTATTTTATGCTTTCCCCAATATGAGAAATGTTATGATATCTCTCCCCTCTCCTATCACTTTTATTCTCAGAGATAACATTTTCACTTACTTCTAATACTGCGGAAAAAGGTTTATATCATTTACAAGAGTATTCTTATACATTTCAATAGCTGCCTCACCATTACAGCTCAATGTGCATGATGGGTTTAAAAGAGAAAATGTGTAGTGCCCTAACACAATCTTGGGGAAAATAATCATAAAGAAAAATAAAGCACAGTTTTCCAGACAACATACATTGGTCACTTAAAACATTGCCAGCGATACACTGGTGGATGGGCTGCTTAGGGAGGCTATATACAGTACAGGTTAAGTATCCCTTATCCAAAATGCTCGGGAACAGAAGAATTTTGGATAATGGATTATTCAGAATTTCAGAATATTTTTATATTTCAATGAGGTATCTTGCATTTATGGTGTACAAACACATCAAACACATGAAATACACACAATTATATTTTATTTGTGCAGAAAACAAGGTTCCAAAACATAAACCAAAGTTTGTGCACAATCTGAGACACTGAGTTTAAATGGCAAGCAATCATTTTCTTGCACATATTTAGTACCAGTTACATATCTTGTCCTCAGTAGTGCTGTTACATATCATGTCCCCAGTAGTGCTGTTACAGATGTCCCAGTAGTGCTGTTACAGATGTCCCAGTAGTGCTGTTAGCAAGAAAACATTTTGGGTTTACTTTCTGGAATGTATGGTTTTTGGAATAATTTGGATAAAGGATATTTGGATAAGGGATACTCAACCTGTATAGCAAAGAAAACAATAAGATTATACAATGTTGCCAGTGTGATTCCCTGTGGTTCCCATTTTGGAAAGGAGTTGATTCCAGTGTCATGATAAAAATAAAGTTAATTTAAATATGATCAATTGAAGTAGTGACAGTTGGCTTTACAGGCTCTGAGGGGACAAAGGTGGTACTTGGTACTTTACAGCAATGGCAATATTGAAACTCCTGCACTGCCCTGAGCAGTGTCTGCCTCCATCATCACCGCAGGGTGTTGCAGATGTATTAAGTTTGGTAAAGTGATAAAGTAGAAGGTGATAACGCCCCAGCGTATCAACGCCTAACTGTCATTCTTCAAACACAGCTGATTGGCAGGTGCATTATCACCTTCCACTTTATCACCACTTTATAATCACTCTATCACTTTACCAGGCTTAATACATCTATTCCAGAGTCACTAGCTCCAGAGGCGTAGCGAGGCCGGTGCCGTTGGAGCACCAGCTCCGGGCGCTGGACGCTATCATGGCGCCGGAGCCGTGCCAGCACTGCCAGCATGCCCACTCCCCTGCACTCTCGTCTGCCGCACCATCTCCCCCGCTAGCTTCCGGCTCCCCGCTGTATATGGGAGACGTGGTGCTATTTAAAAGTCACGTCTCCCGCTGGACCGCTAGCCAATAGGCGCTTGCGGTCAAGCAGCCAATCAACTGGTGGCTGCTGGACTGCGAGCACCTATTGACTAGCGCGGTCCAGCGGGAGATGTGAATTTTAAATAGCAGCACACAGTGCACGTCTCCCAGGTACAGCAGGGAGCGGGGAGCAGGCGGGGGTATCAACCGCACACTTGCCCTGGTTTATATTCTAAGGAAGCTCAATGCAAATGTACTTTATCTGCATGTATATACCTGTAGCTCTACACTGCAAGGAACAGTAACAATGATATACTTGAAGAGTCTGGGTATTAGGAATACACACAGGCCTACAATGTGACATTAAAATTCTGTTCTTAAAATAACTTTACGTAGATCACAAAAGAACCACAGTCAGCAATTAACTAATACAAAGTGACTTTATTGTGCTTGGTAAAAAATTGGGAAAGCAGCTCTGAAGTGCTCTGCACTATCACTCCCACCCTCCCTGATCTGCACCATTACTCCCACCTTCCCTCCCTGCTAGCAATTTCAGTCCCCCTTGGCAACAAGTCCCCCTTGGCAACAATATTAGTCCCCCTTGGCAACAAGCAACAAGTCCACCTTGGCAACAATATTAGTCCCCCTTTGGCAACGAGCAATATTAATCCCCCTAGGCAACGAGCTATTTTAGTCCCCCTTGGCAACGAGCAACTTTAGCCCCCTTGGCAACGAGCAATTGTAGTCCCCCTTGGCAATGAGCAACTTTAGCCCCCCTATCAATTATTGCATAACTCCCAATTTTGGAGAGCCGGCTGCACACCCCCAAAATTTGGGGGCATGGCTTTGCCAAGAGGTGATAACAAGTTATCTGGTGTGGGTGCAAAATGGACTGAGCTTTCTTGTCAAGATGCAGTGTACTAAATTGGGGTTGTCAAGACCCGTAGGTAAACAGTATAAAAAAAGGGGGACATACACTGCGCTACAATCTGGTAGACAATTACTTAAATATAAAAAAAAATGCAATTATGGTGCTAATGGTAGTCAGGTTAGAATGAAAAAACATTTATTACCTCATATAATAAAAACAAAATTCAATCAAAAACATAATACATTCAATCTCAGCAATATTCAAAAAAATGATGATAAAAATATTGCAAAAAACTGCTGCTGTAAAAGTTGAATAAGTGAGGGAATAAGAGTCAATTTATACGGTACTGTATCAGACTTTGATGTAGATGGGAGTCCGTTCCTATATTGCCCGATTGGATGGTGTCCTGAATGGGTCCCCTTACCAGGGATTATCAGGTTCTCACATCCTCATTGCTCTGTTTCCCTTTTGTGGTATTCCTCCGCATTTGTGGGGTAACTCTCCCCAGGTGTATTGTGTGTGGGGTCCACTGGTTGGATGGTAAGAACTCCCTTCTGTCATTTGGGAGGAGCAATGTAGGTAGGCTGTGCAGGTGTAAAAAATGCAAGTGGGGCTGGTCCGGTCTCCAGGTAGCTACCGCTGTGTGGTATTGATGGTTTTAGGCAGCAATATTCCCTCTCCTCCACCCTCTCCTCCACCGAATATGCCATCAATGTTGCCTACATAAGTCTTGTACTCATTTTCTCTTCCCACCTGCATGTCACTACCCAGCACTCTCATCACCACAGCAATGCTCCGTCACTAAAGTGCATTTCTCAGCTGTTACAAGTTGTATTTTATGTCTTACATGTAAGCAAGTAGGTGCTGCCTGAATTTGGCCCATGGGCCACAGTTTAAATGCCTATGCTTATCAATATACATAGCTACTAAGCACTCTTGGGAGCTACCTCCACAAGGTTGATGATGGTGACACCAGCAGCATTAACCAACCACGTCTTGTTGGATGCTTATGTACTGACCATGTATCATTAACCCAGTTAATGTTTACTTACCATCTAATGATTTTTCCTTTTGTCACTGCTGCTCGCAGCCGCCCCATAGCCCAGGACTCACTTGGCAGATGCAAGGAAATCAGGGATTTCTGGGTGGGTGACGACATCATGCGTCCACCAGTAGCAGGCATAAGAACGCCTGTGTTCTTGCAGTGCACTCCCAGCATTTCATTGAGTGCACCCACCATTTTTTGTGAGCACGCCAATGAAGCGCAGGGGATAAACCGTGACAGGCCTACCTCCTGTAACTCAGGCTGCGAGCACCTTGTAAACATGCAAATTGCTGAAAATGTACATGCGCAGTGCCAAAAACATTGGGCAGGGGCTGAATTCTGACCTTTATGAACAGATTGGACAAGCCCCTTAATGCTTATTGCAATTATTTACTATATTGTTTTTTGTTTTATCACAGCAGGATAACTATTATTAATTAAAAAGACAGGAATGTGTCTTCTTCAAGCCCTGTACACACACATCGATTTGCTTTTGATTCGATATTAGATTCAATTTTCTATTAGATCTGGCATTAGATCTTTCCATTCAATTTGGCATTAGATCTGTACTTTTGCATTAGATATCGAATTCGATTTCAAATTCAATATCAAATTCTATATACATTCATGGTACATTGTACACATTCGATTTACTAGATCGAATTCGATATTTCCTTGGCTGCACAGTAGATTTTTCTGTTCGATTTTGTGAAAACGGGAGCGCGCATCTAATCGAATGTAGATAGAAAGTGACACAAATACCATTCGATTTCATTTAGGATTCGATTCGATTTTGCTTCTATAAGCAAAATCGAATCGAAAATCGGGAAAAATCGATGCATGTGTACAGGGCTTTACACTGCTAACAGCTCAATGTAATATCCTATAAATATATTATCCTTTTTAATTTGCAAACAATTAACTTTGATTATTTCTTTATGCTTTTATTTGTGTATATGTGAATTGATTTCTCTTTAAATCATTTCTGGTTGACGAAATTATAGAAGTTGTTCATTGACCTTTATTTCCATTGAGTATATATTATATAGTTTAACATAATTTGCCTTGAGGGATACATGGTTCTTAGAATATAATATTTGCCATATTCACTTATACTACCTAGTGATGTTATAATAGTGTATTTATTTAACATACATACTGCAGGCTATTGAGAAGGACAGTATGTCTGATGTATTGTCAGATTGTTTTTAGATCTTTTTATTTGTGCTTTTGATATGTTAATAAAGATGGCTTTTACTTTATTGCACAGTTGGAAAATGCATCCACTTCTCACAGAGTTCATGTTCCTGTTCTTTTGGATAACATTTCTTGACTTTCTTTTAAAAATTAAAGATACACATTTACTTCAAATTATATTTTATATATATATATATATATATATATATATATATATATATATATATATATATATATATATATATATATATATATACTAGGTGATTCATCGCGCCCTACGGGCGCTCTTCACACCGTCGTAAGGGGCTGCGCCCCCTTAATTTGTGAATGTTTGTATATGAGAAATATGGTTAGAATTGTATGAAAGATGCCCTGTATTGCAACTTAGGTGTCCGCGAATCGCGGGAGGGGGGGTCGCGGAGGGTGCCGCGAATTGCAGGAGGGGGGGTCGCGGGGGTGCCGCGAATTGCAGGAGGGGGGGTTGTGGGGGGGTGGATGCTGCGAATCGCGGGAGGGGAGGGATTGCAGAGAATCGCGGGAGGGGGGTCGCGGAGTGGGTTGCCGCAAATCGCGGGAGGGGGGTTACGGGGGCGGGGGTTGCGGCGAATCATGGTAGGGGGGGTCGCGGGGGATGTGCCGTGAATCACGGGAGGGGGGGTCACGAGGTGGGATGTCGAGAATCGCGGGGGTGTGTGTGTGTGCCGTGAATCGCGGGAGTGGGGGTTGCGGGGGGGTGGGGGGGGGGTGACGCGAATCGCCACAAGAAAAAATCAACACAGAAAGGTCAACACATGTAAATGTTGACATAAGTGTGGCACTTCATTGGTGTCCATGTCGACACATGAGAATGAATATGAAAACATTCAAAAAATGAAAAAAAAAACTTCAAAAACTCATGTCAACCTTTTTCATTGTCGACCATAGCCATGTCAGTGTTTTCCATGTGCAATTTAATTCTGGAGCTGCCGCGAATCACAGGGGGTGCCGCGAATTGCGGGAGGGGGGGGGTCGCGGGGTTGGGTGCCGCGAATCGCAGGAGGGCGGGGTTCACAGGGGTTCCGGTGGGGGGGTTGCCGCGAATTGCGGGAGGTGGGGGGTCACGGGGGGTGCCGCGAATCGCGGGAGGGGGGTTTGCGGGGGTGTGTGACGCGAATCGCCACAAGAAAAACTCAACACAGAAAGGTCAACACATGTAAATGTTGACATAACTTTGCCACTTCATTGGTGTCCATGTTGACACATGACAATGAATATGAAAACATTCAAAAAATGAAATAAATCTTCAAAAACTCATGTCAACCTTTTTCATTGTCGACCATAGCCGTGCCAGTGTTTTGCATGTGCCATTTAATCCTGGGGCTGCCGCGAATCGCGGGGGGTGCCGCGATTTGCGGGGGGGGGGGTTGCGGGGGGTGGGTGCCGCGAATCGCGGGAGAGCGGGGTTCATGGGGGTTCCGGTGGGGGGTTGCTGCGAATTGCGGGGGGGGGTCGCGGGGGGGTGCCGGGGTGCCGCGAATCGCCGGAGGGGGGGTTGCGGGGGGTGTGACGCGAATCGGCACAAGAAAAAAATCAACACAGAAAGGTCAACACATGTAAATGTTGACATAAGTGTGGCACTTCATTGGTGTCCATGTCGACACATGAGAATGAATATGAAAATATTCAAAAAATGACAAAAAAAACTTCAAAAACTCATGTCAACCTTTTTCATTGTCGACCATAGCCATGTTAGTGTTTTCCATGTGCAATTTAATTCTGGAGCTGCCGCGAATCACGGGGGGGTGCCGCGAATTGCGGGAGGGGGGGTCGGTGCCGCGAATCGCAGGAGGGCGGGGTTCACAGGGGTTCCGGTGGGGGGTTGCCGCGAATTGCGGGAGGTGGGGGGTCACGGGGGTGCCGCGAATCGCGGGAGGGGGGGTTGCGGGGGGTGTGACGCGAATCGCCACAAGAAAAAATCAACACAGAAAGGTCAACACATGTAAATGTTGACTTAAGTGTGCCACTTCATTGGTGTCCATGTCGACACATGACAATGAATATGAAAAAATTAAAAAAAATTAAAATAAATCTTCAAAAACTCATGTCAACCTTTTTCATTGTCGACCATAGCCATGTCAGTGTTTTGCATGTGCCATTTAATCCTGGGGCTGCTGCGAATTGCGGGTGGGGGGGTGCCGTGAATCGCGGGAGGGGGGTCGCAGGGGGGGTGCCGCCAATCGTGCAAGGGGGGGTCGCGGGGGGTCCTTTTTGCCGCGAATCGCGGGAGGGAGGTCGCGGGGGGGTGTTTTTTCCGCGAATCGGGGGGGGGGTGTGTCACGGGGGAGGGTTTGCCGCGATTCGCGGGAGGGGGGGGTCGCGGGGTGGTGGTTATGCCGCGAATTGTGGGAGGGGTCGTGGGGGGGTTCTTTTTGCAGCGAATCGCGGGAGGGGGGGTCGCGGGGGTGTTTTTGCTGCGAATTGCGGTAGGGGGGGTCGCGGGGGAGCGGGTATTTTTGCCGCAAATCGCGGGAGGGGGGGGGTTGCCGCAAATCGCGGGAGGGGGGCGCTCACCTGGTGGCTGTGGAGTAGCAGTGCTGGGCAACATGGGAAGGCAGTGGGTGTCTGGCACTGTCTGTGGGCTCACTGGGCTGGTTCTCTGTCACATACCTCCCAATATGACCCTCTCCAATGCTCTGTTTCTAGACTTCCCCTTAATGTATGATTGCCATCACCTGTTTTAAACAGGTTAATTTCTCAGAAAGGTGTTCAGCACAGATGAAGGCAATCACACATTAAGAGGAAAGTCCAGGAACAGAGCGTTATAGACACAGACACCCACTTTGAGTGACAGATGTAGCCAAATATATAGGAGATATATATATATGCAGGTGGGTGAGGATTACTCCGAGGAGATAAGTCACCAACGCGGCACTCCAGGTCTTGTGAGAAGCATAAAAGTTTATTGTGCAACGGTTTCGGGGACAACGTTCCCCTTCCTCAGGCAGACAGCAATACAACATTACAAACATAGGGTCCTACCTTATAACAGTGTGTGCAGCAAGAAGGCACCTCCTTCCGTTGTACGTGGCCGGTGGACTGGTTCAGAGCGGGAGACGCCGCCAGCCGGATGCAGAGCGGACTTTACTTCCTGTTTCTGACGTCACCATGCTACGTCTGGCACGCTGACGCCCATTGCCAAGCACACAGGGTAGCGTGAGTTGTTTACAGACGGTAGCTAGGTTACCAGACGCCACGTAACAGCGGTAGTAAGGGATGGTGCTGAAAGTGAAATAAATTGTGCTGTGTGGGGTTAAAAGATGCATACAGACACTTATTATAAAAACATGGTGCTGGTATGAAGATCAATATTAAATAGAGTGTAAAACGTGCAGCATGTAGATATTGCACGTAAATGCTAAACAATAAAAATTAGGTAAAAAAAAATGCAAGACATTTTCACACCCAGGATGGATTATCTGGGGTCATCTTGGGTAAACTAAATATATGAAAAAGGGGATTAATAGGGTATCCAAAATGGATAGATTTAGTCCTTTAATACAGAAAGGAGTCAGTCCATCAAGTCCCATTACAAGCAAAGACCAGAGGAAAACATAGACCATGAAGAAGCATATTTGAACCAAAGGAGACTAAGTTAGTGTATTCCACATAATACGCTCATTGAGCCCGTTAGGTGAGACAGTATTGAGCCTATAGATCCACCTGGCTTCCAGTCTTAGGAGGGCTTTCTGGCGATCACCCCCCCTGGGCATAGGTGGAATGTGGTCTATCATAAAGTAGCGTAATGATGCCAGTGGGTGGCCCTTGGATTTAAAGTGAGCCGCTACTGGCTGGTCCATCGGTTTGTTCTCTAAAGCAGCCTTTATAGCCGAGCAGTGTGCGGCCATCCGCTCCTTAAATTGTCGAGTGGACATACCTACATAGTATAGTCCACACGGACATACTATGATATATACAATATATCTAGTGCTACAGGTCAATATGTGTCGGATCTGTAGCCTTTTATCTTCATGGGGGTGTTTGAAAGATGAGCCTTGAATCAGGTAGTTACATGTGATACACTTAATGCATTTATAGCATCCCGGGGTTTTTCTTTGCCTGGTGGATGCTCGATTATCATCGAACCCGGTTATATCCTTGTGTACCAATAGGTCTTTCAAGTTGCGACCCCTCTTGTAGCATGTCATCGGTCTTGTTTTGGAGAAGCACGGTAATTTGGAATCAGTGGCTAGGATGGGCCACAGGGCTTTGCTGGCGATAGGTATAAGGCTGCTATTGGTGTCAAATGTGGTGGACCACGGGAATACCTTAGTATTTTCTCCTTTGATATTTTTTGGTTTGAGTAGATCTTCGCGTTTAAGTTTGAGTACTTTTGCTTTGGCCTGGTGCAGGGCTGACAGGTGGTAACCCCTTTCATGAAACTTATGGATGATGTTATCAAGCTGTAACGGAAGCGTTTCTGTATTGCTACAGATACGGGCCGCCCGGAGCATTTGGGAGTATGCCAATCCCTTTTTCAATGGTGGAGGATGATGACTGCTAGAGAGCAGAAGGGTGTTCCTATCTGTTTCTTTGTAGAAGATAGAGGTGCTGATGTTGCCTTCAGTCAACATCACGGTCACGTCTAAAAAGTTGATAGTATGGCTGCTATGTGCATATGTGAGTTTGATAGGACCTGGCATTGCATTGATGGTGGCCATTAGGTCGACGAATTCATCTACCAAGCCCTGCCACAGCATGAATAGATCGTCGATATATCGACACAGGAGAATGATGTTATTTTTGGCAATTTGTTCTTGAAAGAATATGCGTTCCTGGGTGACCATGAAGACATTGGCATATGCCGGTGCCACGGCCGATCCCATGGCACAGCCCGCCTGTTGGAGATAAATTTGGCCATCAAATCGAAAATAGTTACGGCGTAGGACCAGTTCAAGCAATTGTAGGTAGAGTTTTTTATCGAAGGTAAACCCTTCGCCAAGAGAGTCCAGAAATTCTTTCATGGCCAGGAGACCCTGGTCATGAGGGATCGAGGTGTATAACGATGATACATCCATAGTGCATAACATAGCAGTCTGGGGTAGTCTGGGCAGTTGTTTTAAGCGATTAAGGAAGCTTGTGGTATCCATGAGGTGCGTATCTTGAACGGTAACATAAGGCTGGATCAGGACGTCCAGTAGTTGGGAGACCGGTTGAAAAAGGCTACCTTGAGCAGAGATTATTGGGCGACCGGGTGGAGATGTGGCATGTTTATGAATTTTGGGTACACTGTACAGGATCGGTAAGATAGGATGAGTAGTGTGTAATGCTTCTTTAAGCTTGATATCTATGATCTGTTGGTCGACCGCCTCCTTGAGTAGTGCAGTTAATTCTTTTTGGTACTTCTCAGTGGGGTCGCTATGCAGTTTCTTGTACGTGTTCCCATCCGCTAGTTGGCGCATAATTTCTGCTCGATAGGTGCTCAAGTTCTGAATTACGATGCCCCCGCCTTTATCGGCGGGGCGGATGACGATACTGTGGTCATCCTGCAGAGATTTTAGAGCTTGAGTTTCACCTCTGGATAAATTGGCATGGAATGGAGTGGGAGCTGCTTTGAATCGCTCCATAGACGCATCCAGTAGACGTGTGTACGTTTTAATAGATGGATTGTAGGACATGGGGTCAAAAGCGGATTTATTATGAGACCTGATAAATTGCGTGATGGGGGTAGGCTGAGGAGGAGCCTCATGATGCTGGAAAAATTCACGTAATCTGAGTTTACGGTTCAAATTTATACCTCGAGGGTTCCGAGTCCGGAACATCCCCACCATCGGCCGGTCAAGTCCAGAGTTCTGCAGGCGTTGGGTAGCCATACTCAACAAGTGCAGCCTGGACTTGATGGTGCTGGTGGTGGAGGAGGCCGGTAAAGAACTCAGAAATACCCGGAGTAAGATTGATGATCTTAAAACAGCTAATGCAAATTTGATTGCCTCCCCTGAATTCGACGCCTGGGCATCCAAGCTTAAAAATCAATGTGACAACTACCGTCGTGATTTATTAAGATTTAAGAGGACAAAATTAGCCACAGTAGAGGCAGACTATGAGTCTAACCAGGTCTACAGATGGCTCACGGGCAGTGAGCCCCAGCCCCGCAGCTTTCAAGCAACTGCTAGACGAGGCTGGAGATCACGGAGAACTCCCGCTGCCCAACAACCAGGGTCCTCCCAATCTGACAGTGATTTTGCTCCGGCAGAATCTGATGATGGCACCATTACCAGACGTCCCCCTTTAGGGGTTACCACCCGGAGGGGTCCTACAACAAAAGAACCCGTCGTGGCGGCCAAAGGGAGAGGAACTTCAAAGCGAGCAGGACCAAAATAAAAGCAATATTTAATCTATCGGATCGACTGCTCACTGCCGATGAAGAAAATGTCCTAAACAAAGGCCTCTCCTTTATACCGACCAATCGACATGACCCGTTCGACTGGCAACTTGACATCCATAAGATGAACCGTAACCTCAGATTACGTGAATTTTTCCAGCATCATGAGGCTCCTCCTCAGCCTACCCCCATCACGCAATTTATCAGGTCTCATAGTAAATCCGCTTTTGACCCCATGTCCTACAATCCATCTATTAAAACATACACACGTCTACTGGATGCGTCTATGGAGCGATTCAAAGCAGCTCCCACTTCATTCCATGCCAATTTATCCAGAGGTGAAACTCAAGCTCTAAAATCTCTGCAGGATGACCACAGTATCGTCATCCGCCCTGCCGATAAAGGTGGGGGCATCGTAATTCAGAACTTGAGCACCTATCGAGCAGAAATTATGCGCCAACTAGCGGATGGGAACACGTACAAGAAACTGCATAGCGACCCCACTGAGAAGTACCAAAAATAATTAACTGCACTACTCAAGGAGGCGGTCGACCAACAGATCATAGATATCAAGCTTAAAGAAGCATTACACACTACTCATCCTATCTTACCGATCCTGTACAGTGTACCCAAAATTCATAAACATGCCACATCTCCACCCGGTCGACCAATAATCTCTGCTCAAGGTAGCCTTTTTCAACCGGTCTCCCAACTACTGGACGTCCTGATCCAGCCTTATGTTACCGTTCAAGATACGCACCTCATGGATACCACAAGCTTCCTTAATCGCTTAAAACAACTGCCCAGACTACCCCAGACTGCTATGTTATGCACTATGGATGTATCATCGTTATACACCTCGATCCCTCATGACCAGGGTCTCCTGGCCATGAAAGAATTTCTGGACTCTCTTGGCGAAGGGTTTACCTTCGATAAAAAACTCTACCTACAATTGCTTGAACTGGTCCTACGCCGTAACTATTTTCGATTTGATGGCCAAATTTATCTCCAACAGGCGGGCTGTGCCATGGGATCGGCCGTGGCACTGGCATATGCCAATGTCTTCATGGTCGCCCAGGAACGCATATTCTTTCAAGAACAAATTGCCAAAAATAACATCATTCTCCTGTGTCGATATATCGATGATCTATTCATGCTGTGGCAGGGCTTGGTAGATGAATTCGTCGACCTAATGGCCACCATCAATGCAATGCCAGGTCCTATCAAACTCACATATGCACATAGCAGCCATACTATCAACTTTTTAGACGTGACCGTGACGTTGACTGAAGGCAACATCAGCACCTCTATCTTCTACAAAGAAACAGATAGGAACACCCTTCTGCTCTCTAGCAGTCATCATCCTCCACCATTGAAAAAGGGATTGGCATACTCCCAAATGCTCCGGGCGGCCCGTATCTGTAGCAATACAGAAACGCTTCCATTACAGCTTGATAACATCATCCATAAGTTTCATGAAAGGGGTTACCACCTGTCAGCTCTGCACCAGGCCAAAGCAAAAGTACTCAAACTTAAACGCTAAGATCTACTCAAACCAAAAAATATCAAAGGAGAAAATACTAAGGTATTCCCATGGTCCACCACATTTGACACCAATAGCAGCCTTATACCTATCGCCAGCAAAGCCCTGTGGCCCATCCTAGCCACTGATTCCAAATTACCGTGCTTCTCCAAAACAAGACCGATGACATGCTACAAGAGGGGTCGCAACTTGAAAGACCTATTGGTACACACGGATATAACCGGGTTCGATGATAATCGAGCATCCACCAGGCAAAAAAAAAAACCCGGGATGCTATAAATGCATTAAGTGTATCACATGTAACTACCTGATTCAAGGCTCATCTTTCAAACACCCCCATGAAGATAAAAGGCTACAGATCCGACACATATTGACCTGTAGCACTAGATATATTGTATATATCATAGTATGTCCGTGTGGACTATACTATGTAGGTATGTCCACTCGACAATTTAAGGAGCGGATGGCCGCACACCGCTCGGCTATAAAGGCTGCTTTAGAGAACAAACCGATGGACCAGCCAGTAGCGGCTCACTTTAAATCCAAGGGCCACCTACTGGCATCATTACGCTACTTTATGATAGACCACATTCCACCTATGCCCAGGGGGGGTGATCGCCAGAAAGCCCTCCTAAGACTGGAAGCCAGGTGGATCTATAGGCTCAATACTGTCTCACCTAATGGGCTCAATGAGCGTATTATGTGGAATACACTAACTTAGTCTCCTTTGGTTCAAATATGCTTCTTCATGGTCTATGTTTTCCTCTGGTCTTTGCTTGTAATGGGACTAGAATGGACTGACTCCTTTCTGTATTAAAGGACTAAATCTATCCATTTTGGATACCCTATTAATCCCCTTTTTCATATATTTACTTTACCCAAGATGACCCCAGATAATCCATCCTGGGTGTGAAAATGTCTTGCATGTTTTTTTGACCTAATTTTTATTGTTTAGCATTTACGTGCAATATCTACATGCTGCACGTTTTACACTCTAGTTAATATTGATCTTCATACCAGCACCATGTTTTTATAATAAGTGTCTGTATGCATCTTTTAACCCCACACAGCACAATTTATTTCACTTTCAGCACCATCCCTTACTACCGCTGTTACGTGGCATCTGGTAACCTAGCTACCGTCTGTAAACAACTCACGCTACCCTGTGTGCTTGGCAACGGGCGTCAGCGTGCCAGACGTAGCATGGTGACGTCAGAAACAGGAAGTAACGTCCGCTCTGCATCCGGCTGGCGGCGTCTCCCGCTCTGAACCAGTAACCGGCCACGTACAACGGAAGGAGGTGCCTTCTTGCTGCACACACTGTTATAAGGTAGGACCCTATGTTTGTAATGTTGTATTGCTGTCTGCCTGAGGAAGGGGAACGTTGTCCCCGAAACCGTTGCACAATAAACTTTTATGTTTCTCACAAGACCTGGAGTGCCGCGTTGGTGACTTATCTCCTCGGAGTAATCCTCACCCACCTGCATGTATAATTGTCTACGAAGGCACCCAGGCCATCGACTAAGGTACCAGGAGTGCCAGATCGCAAGTATCCTATATATTAATCACACTAGACGCTACCTCACCTTAGTCTGTGGGGTTTTGTATTGAGTCTATTGGCCTTTGATTATGTGGTTTTGAATACTTCCTGGTATTTCAGTTCACAGGAAGTAGGTGTGTCTATCAATTGATTCAGTGTTACCATAAATAGCCGCATGGGAGACTGCATTTGTACACTGCCTGGTGCTGCCTGTCCTGTGATGTGACTTATTTCTGTCTTGACAAAGATCCCTGTTGAGGATCGAAACGTCGACCAACCTTTTTGATGTCTTGAATAAAATTTGATCCAACTTGCTCAAAATTGCCTATGGTGAGTGCCTGCTTCAAAAACAACGCTTTATTATTGGGACTGATACTCCTTTAAAGTGGAGCACCGCTGAGTTGTCTAATATTCTGCAGAGTGCGGTTCTAATATCCTATAATATATATATATATATATATATATATACTAGGTGATTCATCGCGCCCTACGGGCGCTCTTCACACCGTCGTAAGGGGCTGCGCCCCCTTAATTTGTGAATGTTTGTATATGAGAAATATGGTTAGAATTGTATGAAAGATGCCCTGTATTGCAACTTAGGTGTCCGCGAATCGCGGGAGGGGGGGTCGCGGAGGGTGCCGCGAATTGCAGGAGGGGGGGTCGCGGGGGTGCCGCGAATTGCAGGAGGGGGGGTTGTGGGGGGGTGGATGCTGCGAATCGCGGGAGGGGAGGGATTGCAGAGAATCGCGGGAGGGGGGTCGCGGGGTGGGTTGCCGCAAATCGCGGGAGGGGGGTTACGGGGGCGGGGGTTGCGGCGAATCATGGTAGGGGGGGTCGCGGGGGATGTGCCGTGAATCACGGGAGGGGGGGTCACGAGGTGGGATGCCGAGAATCGCGGGGGTGTGTGTGTGTGCCGTGAATCGCGGGAGTGGGGGTTGCGGGGGGGTGGGGGGGGGTGACGCGAATCGCCACAAGAAAAAATCAACACAGAAAGGTCAACACATGTAAATGTTGACATAAGTGTGGCACTTCATTGGTGTCCATGTCGACACATGAGAATGAATATGAAAACATTCAAAAAATGAAAAAAAAAACTTCAAAAACTCATGTCAACCTTTTTCATTGTCGACCATAGCCATGTCAGTGTTTTCCATGTGCAATTTAATTCTGGAGCTGCCGCGAATCACAGGGGGTGCCGCGAATTGCGGGAGGGGGGGGGTCGCGGGGTTGGGTGCCGCGAATCGCAGGAGGGCGGGGTTCACAGGGGTTCCGGTGGGGGGGTTGCCGCGAATTGCGGGAGGTGGGGGGTCACGGGGGGTGCCGCGAATCGCGGGAGGGGGGTTTGCGGGGGTGTGTGACGCGAATCGCCACAAGAAAAACTCAACACAGAAAGGTCAACACATGTAAATGTTGACATAACTTTGCCACTTCATTGGTGTCCATGTTGACACATGATAATGAATATGAAAACATTCAAAAAATGAAATAAATCTTCAAAAACTCATGTCAACCTTTTTCATTGTCGACCATAGCCGTGCCAGTGTTTTGCATGTGCCATTTAATCCTGGGGCTGCCGCGAATCGCGGGGGGTGCCGCGATTTGCGGGGGGGGGGTTGCGGGGGGTGGGTGCCGCGAATCGCGGGAGAGCGGGGTTCATGGGGGTTCCGGTGGGGGGTTGCCGCGAATTGCGGGGGGGGGGGTCTCGGGGGGGTGCCGGGGTGCCGCGAATCGCCGGAGGGGGGGTTGCGGGGGGTGTGACGCGAATCGGCACAAGAAAAAAATCAACACAGAAAGGTCAACACATGTAAATGTTGACATAAGTGTGGCACTTCATTGGTGTCCATGTCGACACATGAGAATGAATATGAAAATATTCAAAAAATGACAAAAAAAACTTCAAAAACTCATGTCAACCTTTTTCATTGTCGACCATAGCCATGTTAGTGTTTTCCATGTGCAATTTAATTCTGGAGCTGCCGCGAATCACGGGGGGGTGCCGCGAATTGCGGGAGGGGGGGGTCGGTGCCGCGAATCGCGGGAGGGCGGGGTTCACAGGGGTTCCGGTGGGGGGGTTGCCGCGAATTGCGGGAGGTGGGGGGTCACGGGGGTGCCGCGAATCGCGGGAGGGGGGGTTGCGGGGGGTGTGACGCGAATCGCCACAAGAAAAAATCAACACAGAAAGGTCAACACATGTAAATGTTGACTTAAGTGTGCCACTTCATTGGTGTCCATGTCGACACATGACAATGAATATGAAAAAATTAAAAAAAATTAAAATAAATCTTCAAAAACTCATGTCAACCTTTTTCATTGTCGACCATAGCCATGTCAGTGTTTTGCATGTGCCATTTAATCCTGGGGCTGCTGCGAATTGCGGGTGGGGGGGTGCCGTGAATCGCGGGAGGGGGGTCGCAGGGGGGGTGCCGCCAATCGTGCAAGGGGGGGTCGCGGGGGGTCCTTTTTGCCGCGAATCGCGGGAGGGAGGTCGCGGGGGGTGTTTTTTCCGCGAATCGGGGGGGGGGTGTCACGGGGGAGGGTTTGCCGCGATTTGCGGGAGGGGGGGTCGCGGGGTGGTGGTTATGCCGCGAATTGTGGGAGGGGTCGTGGGGGGGTTCTTTTTGCAGCGAATTGCGGGAGGGGGGGTCGCGGGGGTGTTTTTGCTGCGAATTGCGGTAGGGGGGGTCGCGGGGGAGCGGGTATTTTTGCCGCAAATCGCGGGAGGGGGGGGGGTTGCCGCAAATCGCGGGAGGGGGGCGCTCACCTGGTGGCTGTGGAGTAGCAGTGCTGGGCAACATGGGAAGGCAGTGGGTGTCTGGCACTGTCTGTGGGCTCACTGGGCTGGTTCTCTGTCACATACCTCCCAACATGACCCTCTCCAATGCTCTGTTTCTAGACTTCCCCTTAATGTATGATTGCCATCACCTGTTTTAAACAGGTTAATTTCTCAGAAAGGTGTTCAGCACAGATGAAGGCAATCACACATTAAGAGGAAAGTCCAGGAACAGAGCGTTATAGACACAGACACCCACTTTGAGTGACAGATGTAGCCAAATATATAGGAGATGTATGCCAAAAAAGGCATATTATAAAATTTTCAAATGTAAAAAATTATTACAAACATCAGAATGTAACAAATGTACAAAACCTTTAAGTCTTCTCTAGCCACTTGAACCAACTCCCCCTTACTTACTCATACATAATGTCTGGGTATATACCTAAAGATTAATGTGTCTGGTGGGGAAAAAAACCTGGTAATGAATTATATTGAAACATGGGGGGGGGGTGTTCCCTGTTGCCCCCTTGGCAAGCGGTGCAAATTATGTAAATAGTAGCTGCCAGCAAAAGAGACAAAAGCCAAGCCTTACAATGAGGTGGAATAATGTGTACTGTACTTAGAAAGTGCAGTACTGGTTCTTATGTTACAGTATGTTTGAGTATTTATTTCTTATGGTATGTTTAACATTTTCCTGACAAATTATTTATATTATTTAAATGTTTGATACAGCCTATACTATAGACAATCTATGGTGTGAAAGATTAATACTGTATTCCATACAGTACCCAGCGTATAAAAACACCAATGTTTTCATTCATGTCCAGTGTTGTTACTAGGTTTTTCTACCTCTTGCTCTAATGATCCACTGATTGGGAGATTGTGGACTGCATTTGGGAAACCCCCTCATGAAATTCTGCATTTGCCACTGATGAATGGGGGCATATGACAGTCAACCCTTTGCTTCCAAATTTTTAGAAATGGAATTACATTTGTTAAGTCAAACAGATTTATCCAGTTTATCTGAATTACCTTTGTCTGCTTTCTGCTTTTTGCAATAGAGCCTACAGTATCAGACATGTAAGCTTCACATTTTCTACTGTTTTTGAACAGGTGTCTATATACAAATGGAGCGCCTCTCAATATTGCCGCCAGCTCGCCATGGCGGAGGTTCTTGCGTTCCGATTTTCTTCTTGCGCTGGCATACGCCAAGGGGCGTGAGTGCATGCCATGCAATACAATCCGCCACCACTGGGAGGCTAATGCTCCATCAAGCTAGCGTCGGAGTGATATACTGTAATGTGCCAATGGAATCCCGCCATTCGCCATACAAAGTGCGCTTACAGTATGAGACGCTCGTGCGAAATGAGATGCTCGTGCGAAATGAGACGTGCGTGAACATCGCTGCGAGCAAATGGGCTGTGTAGTGTAATGATCCTATACAAATATTTACCTTCATGTACCCGATGCTGAATATTTTGAACTATTGGTACTATGCATAATGTGTATGCAGCTGAAGTCAACCGCCTCCTCCCCTTCTCCCAGGGGTGGAGGGGGTCAACTTGACCTGAAATACTGTACATTACTTTACAACATCTCCTGCAGTGCTAATCCATGAAGGGACTGTCTCAGACGCTGCTGTGTATTTAGGCACTTTTAACTGACCAAATGCTTGTGAGCAATGCATCCTTTAGAGTCAGAATCAGCTTTATTGGTCAGGTATACTTGCATATACTAGGAATTTGTCTTTGGTTTGATGTGCAACAACCAGTAGGGTAACAAGTAAACAGGTAAACAGTATACAATATAAACAGGCCGGGGAACATGTACAGTTATACAGAAAGATATTCCATGTGGACACAGTGTTAAATTATGTTCAGAGGGTTGTGGCGCGACTAGACAGTGTGATGTTCAGGAGTTCACGTGTCAGCAGGAAAACCCCATGAGGGAAGAAACTTTTTAGGCTTCTGTGGACATGGTGGGAATGGCCCTGTAGCATCTGCCTGATGACAGAAGGTTACACGAGCCATGGTAAGGATGTAGTTGGTCCTTAACTATCTTCTTTGCCTGCTTTTTTGCTCTGGACAAGTACAGGTCCAGGAAAGATGGAAGGTCTGACCCGATGATCTTCTTCACAGTTCTGATTACCTTTTGTAGTCTGCGTTTTTTTTTTTTTTTGCTGGTGGAGCTGTACCAGACCAGTATCGAGGAGCACAGTAAAGACTCCACAACTGCGGAGTTGAAGAGGAGCTGGAGCTTCTGTGGGATGTTGAACTTCCTCAGTTGCCTAAGGAACAACAGCCTCTGCTGTGCTTTTCCAACAATAGTATCAGCATTGGGCCCCCATTTGTGATCCAAAGAGATCGTGATCCCCAGGAACTTGAAGGAGTCCATTAGTGACACCACACTGTCAGGAACTGTTAGCGGAGGAACACCAACAGACTTCTTCCTAAAGTCCACTACCATCTATACAGTTTTGAGTGGGTTGAGCTCTAGATGGTTGCTGCTGCACCACCGGGCCAATCGGTCCACTTCTTGTCTGTAGGCCAATTCCTAGATGAGCCATAAAAAGTACAAGAGATAAAGGACCTTTTTCAGGTCCATTTTGAGGCCACTATGAGTTCGCACAGGGGCAATGTTTTGTGTCTGCGCTTGCCAAACATCCAATTGCAGCCAGTGCATGCAAACACAAGCTGCGAAAGGGTGGGGGCCAGGCCACCATTCGCAAGGCGGGGTTTGGGGACTCGCAAGGCTGCGAATTTGCAGCCTTGCGAATCTACCAGAATAACCCCCATACTGAACTCATCTGATTCACCTGTTTTAATGCAGAAATAAAATGTGTATTCAGCCCTACACTTACTAAATAGATATCAAGTGTGAGAGTAATTTTGCAAAGATCATTCATCTTTTAGCGAGATATGATAACATGTACTCTGATGCCAGCTACAGATGGGTCTGTTCCCATCTTGGCAGGGGATGGCGCTGGCGTCGCCAGCCGCCATCCCCCGCCAGCGCCATGGCGATCGTGAGAAGGGGACGCGCGCGCACGAGAGGCGCGCGCGCCCCCTTCCGACGGCGCTTCCATACGTTTCCCCGGGTCCCCGCCGGCTTGCCGGCGGTAACCCGGGGTCCCCGCCGCCTGCCCGCATCCCCCCTAACCCCCCCCTAACCCCGTCCGTCTCCCTGAGGCGGAGACGGACAGGGTTTCCGCCACGCTAGCGACGGAGACTGAGACGCGCGTGCGCGTGAGCCGCACGCGCGTCTCAGTCTCCTCGCTGGCGAGGCTGCTGGCGGGTCGCCAGCGCGTACGTTCTGGCGACCCGCCAGCAAGGATGTGCATAGGCACATACTGTATAAACATATTTTGCAAAACTTCTAATGTGGTTTAGACCTACTGTATTTATCTATCTACAGAATGCCAACACTAAGTCAACAGTCAATAGGTCGACCACTATAGGTCAACAGTCACTAGGTCGACACAATAAATAGGTCAACGGGCATAATGTCGACATGGTCATTTGTTTGACACAAACATTAGGTCAACACGGGGAAGGAGGAAAGGAGTTTGACATTTTTTTTTTCAAAAAAAGTTTTTCATACTTTATTATCCAAGTGGGCATAGGGTGAGCATGGCAATCAAAGCGGTACAATTATATGGTGTCCATATCGACTTAAGGTGACATAGACAACAAAAAACTTGTCAACCCTTTTTTTATGTCGACCTAATGCTTGTGTCGCACTTATGACCATGTGTCGACCTAGTGACTGTCAACCTAGAACTGTCGACCTAATGACCTAAGTTCTGTCGACCCTATGACCCATACCCCCTTTCCACACATGGGAGCTATTACAATATTATGAGGATACAAAAATTCCATCCATTAAATGGAAGTGTACCATGCATTTATGTCAAGAAAACCTTTATTTGAATTATATATGCCTAAAGAAGGAATCTATGAAACAAGTAATTTAGATACCGATCAATAAAAAGTTATAAGTATTGTAAAGAGAGTTTATAAATGTACTTTTGAAATATGGCATTTACCAATGTATGTATTTCAGAACCTTCTGTTAATGGACTAAGGCCTAAGCACTTCCACATTATGCCTGCAGATGTATGCGGAAGCTCATGTTTTTGTTTTAGCTCTAATCTCCTCATTGTGTTTTGGTTTTGCAAAACCACCCTCAAGTGTTTTGGTTTGGACTTCAGTTTGGGATTTCTAAAAAATGGATAAAAAAAAAAGTGAAATTGTGTATTTTTGCAATGCAAAATCCAAAATTCAGATTTAAATTAAGTTCCACCCCAGGTTTTGGTTTAGTTTGGATACACTAAATTTGTACAGATTGGAATTTCTAGAGAACCATGCATCTTTATTTATTTTTATTTTTTTTGCCGGGATTATTTGAAATCCAAATCTTGGGTTTTGGATTTCTAGAAAACCTAAAACAGCCAAAGTAATGTATTTTTGCAATACAAAACCCGAAATTTAGATGGAAAATCCTAATTCGACACCACCAGAAGATCCAAACCAGGACTTTGTATTTTTTTCCTTGTAAATTCTACACTAGGGGCCTGATTCGGGTTCACTCACAAAGCACATATGGGACACGATTCAGGTTTGCTCAGTAATCTGCGAACATCGCAGTTTACGTAGCACGTGAGAAGCCGTCCCCTTGAATGCTACCCCCCCCTACACTGCCGAATCCCCTCATTAACATGCAAAGGGATTTGTAATATACCCTCTCATACCTCTGCTGCAGGAGAGATCATTCAATGGTCGCCAACCATCAAATGATTTCCCCTAGCTTCACAAAGAAATGTCAGTGGGAACTGACTTTTATTTGTGAGTGCCAGGATGAATACAGGGCAGGCGGCTGACATCCTGTGATGTCAGCTGTCCACCCCGTCCCTCCTTCCCTGCAACGATCGGCCCATCGAGCTTGTGCATGCGCAGACCAGGTGGGGCAGAAACTACACAAGTACCGTTTTTTTGTCCATTAGCAAACCAAATGTGCTTTGCGAGTGTACCCGAATCACCCCCTAGGTTTTGATTTAGTTTGCATACAATTTTTTTTTATGGGTTTATATCATGCCAATTATTTTAGTTTAATCCAATTGTCTGTTATTCATTGTTGTATCAGAATAGTTTATAGAATCCTCTAATATCATGTCACATTCAGTTTATATGAAAAAGGCAAACTTTTGCGAAAACAAAAATCAAAGAACTGTATCTCAGTTGAAATCCTCTGTAAAATAAATGCTGAGTTTTAGTTTTATATTTAGATGTTTTTGATTGATGATTCTGATAGGATTTATTTTTCCGAGCACTAGGGAATTAATTATTAATAACCATTGTCATTATTTATTAATTTTAAAGCTGTTTTGGAGGCAGAGCATCTCACAGCATTATTTACCCCCAGGCTACTCATGAAAACAGATGTGTATTCAAAAGACATATGTGAAAATGACAATGGTAGGGGCAGAAGCTTAATTTGCCTCTACGGAGTTTAATAAATAGCACTTAGTACAATTTCATATAATTAAGTGCTGTGAAACACTTCCACTATAAATTATTTTCACAATACATTGAAGTTCATACATTGCTTTAAAAAAAAAAAGAATCCAGAATCTAAGGAAACTAAGCTACTCAATTAAACCTAATTAATTCACAATATTTTCTTACAGTACATTATATATTTTGCCTATTCTTTCTCCTTAAACTGTACGTCTAGACTGATACCAATAACTACATTTCCATAAACTGTATGGGGATTATTTATTGCATACTTTACATTTAATTTCTATTTTATCAGATGATGTTCATAAAATCTCATTTTGTTGTTGCATGCAAGTGTATAGTAGTACAGATTTGGTGCTCTATTTATTTAATGGTCCTAACCACGACTCATTGCTGTACTTACACATTGCCAAATTGAATATTTGTAGCAAGGTAGCAAAACAAAGTGTGAATCTGAAGGGGAGATTGGAATCTGAAGAGACCCTGCACCCCTGCTTCGCCGGCTCCCCAAGTCACCCCTTGGGCTGTGATGGCATAGTTACGCCACTGATGGTCTTCTATGTGAGTGATTGGGCATTTATGTATGCAACTGATTTCAGCAACATGGCATGCCTGCTACAACTGCCTTAAGATGCAACATTTCGGTGTGTGTTTAGCCAAATGTTTCTTCCCAGTAACTGCCTAGGATTGCCTATTACCAAGCATTTAAATCTGTCCTAACTCTTTGTGCAAACCCCTCAGGATGAATGCGCATTGCAACTCAGGGGCAGATTTATTAAGCTCGGTGAAGTGATAAAGTGTCTGGTTTTTATCACCGGGCAATCAGCTCTTAACTGTGTAGTTACAGGCTTGGTTTGAAAAATGACAGGTAGGAGCTGATTGGCCGGTGATAAAAACTGGACCCTTTATCACTTCACTGAGCTTAATAAATCTGCCCCTGAGTTGCAATGCGCATTCATCCTGAGAAGTTTGCACAAAGATTTAGGACAGATTTAAATGCTTGGTAACAGGCAGTCCACATCAGCTTACTATTACCAACATAGTGGCAGATGTATTAAGCCTGGAGAAGAGAAAAGAGGAAGGAGATAACCCTCCAGCCAATCAACTGTGTTTGAAAAATGATAGTTGGGAGTTGATTGACTGGTGCATTATCTCCTTCCATTTTTATCTCCACTTTATGTTTTCACCAAGCTTAACCCCTTGAGTGGTATGCCCGGAAATTGCCGCAGCGGACTGTCCCGGAAAATTTCTGGGCATACTACTAATATACAAAAGGTGCGCTTCAATGGTGTCCAGGTGTGCACCACTGGCGCAGCACCTCTAGAGCCCACCCCCGTCACAACCTTGTAGTCCCCCCATCATCTTTGCTCCGTCGATCGGTACGCCGGAGATCCCCTGACCCGCCCGCCAGCCAGCCGTCACTCATTTTACAGTGACGTCGGCAGCAGGCTCGGGTATGGTCGGTGTGGCTCAGGGGGACTTGGGAGCGCTCAGGCCACATGCACTAAGCTTCAAAGGTGATAATATGGAGAGTGATAAACAACCAGCCAATCAGCTCCTTCCTGACATTTTTCAAACACAGTCTGCGACATGGCAGGTAGGAGCTGATTGGCTGGCTGTTTATCACTTTCCATTTTATCACTTTTGAAGCTTATTGCATCTGGCCCTTTATCTGTTCCCATCCCAAGAATTTATCTCTGCCAAAAGCATGTAAAGCACAGTAATACCAATATAGGGCTTGATTCTGGGTCAGATGATTCTGTCTATGTTTTGGCAGTATTGTGTTTATGATACGGATGTCCCTGGTATATAGCAATGCATCTAAATGTGCAAATACTGAGAGACCCACTTTGAGCACCTTTTGGTGCTCAAATACCACTTGGTGATGTTGGAATGCAATAATGGTTAAACATTAAATGCTACCTATTAACTGATTGTTATTGTGCATGACTGTACATCACATGTCTGTGTTATTATGCATTATTCTACTCCTCAATAACAGCCATGAATGAGTCATCAGACTTAAAGGTCAGTCTGATGATACATAAATAGAGATGTTGCCCATGGAAACTAAATCAGATTCCAGCTATTGTCATCTAAATGGTTTTAGCTAAATGTAAGTAGAATATGATTGATTGATATGTGCAACATCTCCACTTCTAAACCCACACCTTAGTAAATGTACCCCCAGGTGCTTATTTGGCTCTATAATGGGGCCCGAACCCTCACTGTGCTATTGGAGTGTCATGGTGCTATACAGTTGTATAGTACTTAAACCAAGATAAATTAATTGAATGCTGCTAAACTTTAATCACCTGCTGCTCTTTATCTTCAAAAAAGCCTACTCTGGTATGCAGTCCATTGTAGGCAACTGCAATAGTTTATGAGCCCAGAACTGTAATGGACAAGTCCAGCACTATTACAAAATCATATTGAAGGTGAAACTATTTAGTCAAAGTATGAGTTTCATGAAATTGAAAGGCTTAGTGAACTACACTGCTTCGAAATTTGCTACAGAAACCCGTTTAAGTGTGATAAACTGTGGAAGGTCGTAAATGATCCAAGGGACAACCTATAGAGCCATTAGAACAAATGGCTTAGCTGTAGAACAGCATGTATGTTATATCATCATTGGGAAGGCATCTGCATATGACATGTTGGTAACCCTGTAAAAAACTTATGAAGATAAGGGTCTTATGAGGAGAATACTTTAAACCTAAGACACACTTTGCCCAGCACCAAAGTAAGTGAATGTAAGGAAATTAATAAATGCATTATTAAGATGGTGTCCATTATCCAGCAGTTGGCTTCTGCTGGAGTCTTCGTAGATGATGAAGAGATCACTGTTACCCCATAAATCAGAATTACATTTTCTGGTGGTGGCATTGGAATGAAATCCCAATGCATTAATGAGGTATATTGTAAAGACAAAACTGTCACAATTCCAGGAACACATAACTGTGGACAATTTTGCTGGAACATTTGCTTTATACAGTATACTAAGGACACTAAGTTTAAAAGACAAAAGTACAAATGTTTTATTTGCAACAAAGTAGGACACAATAGTTCAGATAACAGACTAAAAGACCAAAGTTGTAAGACCAAAATCATAATACCTTTAAACATACAGTAGCAGTCATAGGAGAGACTGGTGGACTCGGGGGCTGCTAGATAATTTAGCTGCAATTTAGCTGCAATTAAAATTGTTTCTCACCCATTAATGTAATGATAGGAAAAACTGCTTAAGAGTATTTTGACTCAAAGCTTATGTGCTGTACATATCTCAAAATAAAGATGGTGCAAGTTTCACTACACATCACAAGTGTGTATTTTTCTTGGATACTGTCATGAGTTCAAGGGATAAAGGGGTTTATTCTAGTTCATTCTTTCTGACAAAATCCTTCCTAGATGGACAAAACCATGTGCACTGCAGGGGGGCAGATGTAACATGTGCAGAGAAAATTAGATTTGGGTGAGTTATTTTGTTTCTGTGCAGGGTAAACACTGACTGCTTTATTTTTACACTGCGATATAGATCTCACTTTGAAGTAAAACCCCACCCAAATCTAATTCTCTCTGCACAAGTTACATCTGCCCCACCCGCAGTGCACATGGTTTTGTCCATCTAAGAAGGATTTTGTCAGGAAGAATGAACTAGAATAACCCCCAAAGTCTTTGGGACATTGGGCCTAATTCAGACCTGTTAGTAAGGCTGCAATTTTTGCACATGGATAAAATCATAAAACCATGCTGCACTGCAGGTGGGGCAGATTTAACGTGCAGAGAGAGTTCGATTTGGGTGGGATATTGTCTTTGTGTGCAGGGTAAATATTAGCTGCTTTATTTTTACACTGCAATTTAGATTTCGGTTTGAACACACCCACCCAAATCTAACTCTCTCTGCACATGTTACATCTGCCCCACCTGCAGTGCAGCATGGTTTTGCTCATGTTGAGAACAAATTTTCCCTGCAATCAGGTCTCAGTTAGGCCCTTAGCGATACTGTGAAGTGTGAAATGTGTAATGCTTAAACAACCTGTGATTACCAAAACTTTGAATCATGAGATTTTAAAACTTTTTAGACAACAGCAAATAAAAATGTAAACAAGACATAACAAAGGAAAACTCCAAAAAGGCATAGTTAGTTAGGTATTTGCAAAAGTTTAGAAGAACAAAATTTGAGTAATGGAAGTCTGCTGTAGATAAAGAAATTACATCCTTAAATTAAAATGGAACTTGGACTCTTGTAAAAAGACCGACTCACCAGAAAACAATTAAAAACAAATACGTTTTCTGTAGAAAGCTTAATATGAACAGATCAATTGGCTTTTACTGTACAGGACTCATATTGAGGCAATACTCACATGTCTTGAATTGACTACAGTAAAGTCTTCTCCCCTGACACAAGGTACAGTACCCTACAGTACATTTAATATGGGTATGGGTCATTAGGTTGACCAAATGAAGATCGACATACATTGAGTCGACCACTGAAGGTCTACAAGCCTTAGAACCACACATAAAAAAGGTCAACCTGGCTAAGGTAGGCAGGGTCATTAAGTTGACACATGCATTAGGTCAATATTGGGAAGGTCGAGAGTCAAAAGGTTGACATTGGTTTTTCACTTTATTTTCCGTCCCAAATGTTGACAGAGTCAACATGGAAACCGTATCGGTGCACCACATCCCCTCGGGTGGCTCGCTGTGCTTGCCATGCTTTGGGCTACACTCGGGACACTATTCTATTATCCCTACATGCCCTAGTGGATGGTAGGGCATGAAATATAACCTGTCTGCTTGTGTCGGCTCAAATAAAAAGGGGAAAACCCAATGTTGATCTTTTGAATTAATGCATGTGTTGACCTAAGGCCTGTCAACTTTCAGTGGTCAACCCAATGTATGTTGACCTTAGTTGTGTCAACCTAACGATAGTTTCCCAATATTTCTATATCTGCATTATATAACTTACTATTATATCAACTATATTTTATTCAGAATATTTGAAAAAATAGCTGAAGTTATTTCCAGAAGGAAAATTATTCCTGCTTAAGAAATCATTATATAGCTTACAGCAAAGTTGTAGATTTTGTACTAGACACTGTGTTGATAGCATTTGACTTTGAAAGATCAGAAACAAATAACCGTCTATAGCAAAAACCCATAGAAGAAAAGCTATTTCTTTCCACTGTGTATGTGCATGATTTGCTACTTGCTGGTCAGGAAAGTCACATTTAACATTGTAAAAAGACTAAAGGTCCCCGACTATGCCCAGTGTGTATTGACAGCGATGATCGCGTTCATCACTCAGGGCAGTGGTTCCCAAACTGTGTGCCGTGGCTCCCTGGGGTGCCTCAGGACACATGCAGGGGTGCCCTGAGTTGGTGGTCCAGGACCAACTCAAATTATTAATGGTTAATTATTTATGAGCAAAACCAGTGCTGGTGGCTGCCAATCATAAAATGTGTACAAACAGAAGCAAATCCTGCCCTTTACCACATAACTGACCCTAGGAATCGTATATAAACCCAATCAAATTAATTTTGTTTTGGCATAGGGGTGCCGTGAAAAAAATCTGATACTCTAGGGTGCCGTGATTCAAAAAAGATTGGGAACCCCTGACTCAGGGGAAAACCGTTCAGTGCATTCACACTGAGTGGCTTTCCCCCATCCTGGCGGCAATGGAGGGGGTGGACAGCTTTGCATAGCATAGTGCTATGCAAAGCCATCCTCAAAGCCGCTCTTCTGCTGGTAATACCAGCAGATGAACGGCTTTCCCGGAGACGATGCGGGAGTGCGCAGCAGCGCTCACCGCTCATCACCAGGGCATACATACTGGGTGGCTTTGAGCTGAAAGCCGCTCAAACCTGCTGTTTTAAATGACTTTCAGCTCAAAGTTGCCCAGTGTGTATGGGCCTTATGGGGGAAATGTTATTTTGAAAGACCTAACTCCTGCTAATCACCTGCTGATTATAAGCCTGGGTACACATCAGACAATGCTTGTAAATGATATGCACAAAAAAGATATATCTGTGCATATTGTCTAGTGTGTGTGTGTGTGTGCGCAGGATATTATTAACGATGCATGCTTCTGCAGGTTGATAATGACTCATTCTGTCATCTCATCTGTACATGCAATAAAATACTAATTACAGTATGTATCATCAACAACAGCTATACTCCTGGATACGGCCACTGAAGATATATTTTAAAACATAATTTGTGAAATCTTTCAGTTTTAACTTTTAACAAAAAAATTTTGTCAGGGAGTTCAAGGGAATTTTTTTTTAACTTGTTTTTATTAAAAACAAAGCACATATTATAAATCACGGGCAGGCATGGTCGGCATCATGCAGATATTATAATCTAAGTGTTTATGAAGGTAAAACAATCGGAGTGTCTCCCAACAGCAAGTGCGTCTCATACCATTGGGTTAAATGGAAACATTATGTATTTGGGTTTCTAAGTCCTCTGACAGAGAGTCAATGAACCCTTCCCAGGTATAAAAAATAAATTGTCTCTGTGTGTTTGTCTTTGTGAAGGGAAGATTTTAGCCAGTCCATGTGAAATGTATGGAACTATTTGGCCCGAAAAAGGCATATGCTAGGAGATTCCAATGTATTCATTGGTGTAGAATGGACGTCCGGGCTGACATCATCGGGTCATTGATGATATAGTCAAAATGACCTGCATGTAAAGATGAAATGAACAACCTGTGGATGTGCACATTGTTAACTATATTGAGGGTACACACAAAGATATTGTTCAACTGATATCGCTCAAAGGGCCAAAATGAGCGACATCAGGCAAAATATCACATAGTTTATATGGAGCTTAAGTATTATGAAAAATGTAAAATCTGGAACTATCAGTATAGATGTTAAAACTATATTGAAACTGCATTACTGAAATATGGTATGTACGATGAAAAACCATTGCATACTCCTGTCAACAAAGGTAAAAAACTAATGCTGGGTACACACAGAGTGATATATCATTAACGATATGGACGATATTGATATTATTAATCATCTAGTGTGTATGCTAAATGTTGTTAATGATGCACACTCTCCTCCTTGATGACACTGCTCTCCGGTCATCTATACATGCAGCTCAATCATAACTATCTGATGATGCATTTATGGAGCGGGGTGGGTGATGACCGATGTGTGATCTACCTTTCTAGTTGATCCATTGATAAGATCATTTGGCTCTTTCGGATCCATTTGAAAACATCAGCTCATTAAAAGACAGAGATAGTTCTCTAACATTTACTGTATATTTGAATTATTTTGATTTGTGCCCTTGAAGAAGTCCTGTAAGAGGACCAAACACGTAGGATCAATGGTGTAACGGCCTGTCTATTTCTTGTGAGAATTTGCCTATGAGCTCACATCAATAAGGGTGTTGATGGTGTCCACTGTAGTCAGCGTAGTGTTCCCATCAGGCAGCGTAGTCACCGTACTGTCTCCGCGAGCTGCAGCTCTGTCCCCGGCATCCCTGGCAAGCGTAGGGAGTGCCTCTCACACAGTGCCGGTAACCGCCAGATCCCTTGATTTGATATTAAATTGTTCTTTGTGTACATACGGCGCCTAGTGGTTCTTTCTCTTGCTGGAGGACGCCGGTGGAGAGGCGATCATGCGGGCGCCAGTGTAGAGGCACTCCATCTGCCTGAGATGCACAAGCATCTCATACGCTTGTGTGTCTCAGTAATTCTTGTGGCAGGGTATGGCAACTCCCGTGTCCACTTCAGGGAGACAGTCAGGGTTAGGGGTTCGACGCGCATGCATCTCATGCACAAAGGAGGGGTGCGGGCGCAAGTGCATCTCATGCACAATAAAGGACGCATTTGCCAGTGCTCCAAGTTACATACTAGCAAATGCCTCAATTTCAAACCCCCACTATCCAAGCCATCCCGAAGCGTGACGAGCCCACGCTGTATACATCCTCCTGACCTGTTCATACCCCTACTATCCATGTTGTTGAATTTTTGGTACTTATGTACTAACTGGGCTGCCGATTTTGAAATCGGGTCCATCGCATCGCATCGCATCCGACCATATTGCATGCGATGCGATGGACCCGATTTTTCCATAGGATTCAATGTTAAAATGGAGTCCATTTTAACATGGAATTCAATGGGAAAAGGGGTCCTTTTCATACCCCTACTATCCAAGTGGGCATGGAGTTGGATATAAACCTGTGGCGAGCGTAGCGAGCCACCGAGCCCGAAGCGTGGCGAGCGGACACAGAATACCGTCCCCTCGTGGGGCTCGCTTCGCTCGCCACGCTTCGGGCTCGGTGGCTCGCTGCGCTCGCCACAAATTTATATCCAACTCCATGCCCACTTGGATAGTAGGGGTATGAAAAGGACCCCTTTTTCCCATTGAATTTCATGTTAAAATGGACTCAGTCCATTTTAACATTGAATCCTATGGAAAAATCGGGTCATCGCATCGCATGCGATATGGTCGTATGCGATGCGATATCGCATCGCATCTGATTGTATGCCTTAAGTTAAGGCATACAATCAAAAAATCGGCAGCCCAGATAATACATAAGTACCGAATTTTTAAAGTGTGGAAAAACTCCACTGACTCCTCCTCCATCTGTGGCAGGTTGAAAATAGTTAATGGTTCAACAGCCAAAACCCACACAATTTAATAAGCGTAGGCTCCGGTTAGCCAGGAACGTACAGACAGTCGCAGGGATGCAGACTACGCTGACTACGATGGCTGCGGGAACACAGCGCTGATGCTGACAGGGACGCTGACTATGCTGACTACACTGCTGGCTGCAATGTTGACAGGGACACTACGGTGACTACGTAAGTGCCGCCGTGAAACAACACAAGTACAAATTAATAAATAATTGTAAATGTATCTATACCAAGAAAAAAAAATCCAGTATCTAAAAACTTACTATTAGGAAGTTTAATTATTGGGAGACTCATTTTTAAAATTCATAGTCCAGCCATAAGAAATTTTGGAAGCAATTTCATCCAAGCTATAAATATATAGGCTCATTGATTTGGGAATTAAATTTCATCCAATATTGAGGAGAAAGGATAAACAATAGCGCTCTCTAGTCATTTGTTGGCATTGTCAGCTGGCTCTCGATGGTGGACTATCTACCTGAGTGGTAGGCTGTGGGACCATTGAAGCCTCTTAGAAGTCTGCTCTGCCTGTATACTACTGCCTGTGATACCAACTGTATATGAATGTCACCTGCTATGCTGTACCTGCTGATGAGAATAAACTACCAATTCGTCATCTGTGTGTATATACACAGATGACGGTATCCGTGGGAACCGGCACTCCCTGATGCTTTAGAGATAAATGTGCCCAGGTGCCTTCCCCAACGCAAAAACTGCGTACATACAGGAACACAGGATAGGCGGCACTCAGAGATAGGTATAACCAAAAAGAGGTTTAATATGTCATCAGGCAAAGTTAAGGGACTATGCCCCTTTATCAAGCCAACAAAACAACAAGTTGTTCATATATATATATATATATATATATATATATACAGTATATATACGGATAAGGTACAGCACTCAGTGGAACAAATGCAAACTGTATGTGATCTGGATAGCCTTTTCTTGAACTTATTTACCTGACCTGTCATTTCAAATATAATAATATAACAACAGTAAAGAATAAGGGCCTTACGGAATATACTTGTTTACCGGGATACATAACCCTTATTCGTTTCTGTCGTTGCATTTTTTATTGTAGTTCTCAATAGCAGGGAGCTAAACGATCATTGCAGCCCAAAGTAGAGGTATTGTTGATATATATATATATATATATATATATATATATATATATATATATATATATATATGTGTGTGTGTGTGCGTGTGTGAGATATTTAAACTTGTGTATATGGTATGATGGAAAGATAGGCAGTTACAGACAGACAGACTGACTAGTAATGGAGCATGGCACAGAATATGCCTTTATGTGTTGCTTGTCCTGTCTTTAATTGGGACCATAAAAAATAACCGGGGCAATTTTACTATTAGCCCTGGCTGAGTAGGCAGGCCCCTGCTAGTGCTCTCATTTGCAATACTTCACAAACTGTACTGTACAGTAGCTTAAATGCCAACTGTACCTTGCTGAGCTGCTGCGATAAAACACACATTCTGACCTATTTCCAATGAAATTTCACTTTTAGTGGTATGTGACTGTTCTTATTGTATTTCTTTACTAATGATTTTGTTGATGTTTATACAAATGAAAACAGATTGTAGTATCTCCTCTCCAAAAAAAATATTTTTTCTATCTAAACAGTCATTCCATTAGCGTACAGTGTGGAATGCTGGTAGTTTATCAGTGCAGTAAATGGCATTAATAAAACACTTCATAAAAGAAGTGATGAAAATACTAAGCATAACCAAGACTGTGGAATTTTATTATCTGCACATGTAGGGAAGAGTTAGCGCCCCTGATTATTCAGTGGAGATAAAATTCTGAATATTTTTATTGGCATTTTTTCTTTCTTAGAATAGAAATGGTTTACACTTTTCTGATTGATTCATAGCCTACATCATTAAACAATATGGCAAGTGAATGAAAAAATACAGCAAGGCTACCATAAAACCAGAGTCTATAAAATTCTGTACACATTAAATAGCGTCACAATTTAATAACACAGCCATGGTTTTAAATGTCAGTTATGAAAAGTGGTTTGCAGCGAGTGCTGATGTACTTGGACTTGGCATTTTCTTTAGCAATGTAATGATGCTAGAGCATGATTTGTTTATTTGAATATATTTTCCGTGTTATTTGCTTGATGCATTTTAATCTGTGTTGTGTGCAGCAGGCAGATAACAAGGCAGAAAAAAATAGATGTTCATTACTATTGCAATTACTATGATTACCATCAATTTGTTGTATAGGTACAAATGAGATTAAGTGTAAAAGTGAGAAGAATGGTATAAAGATATAAAAAACAAAAAAAAAATCATTTTATGTATTATCCTGATAGGTCTTAAAATAACATATCCTCATGAATACAGTAATCATTGTGATTTATTCAAACAGTACATCACGGCTTAGATTGACTAACAGTCTGAAAAGACAATTCATTAATCATGCAATTTATGTGCTACATTGTCCACTAGATTACAGGTTGAAGAGAAAATATATAGGCAGGGTGAACGTTATTATTTTTAAAGGGAAAAAAATACAAATAGAATATCTCCGGCTTATTGTATGGTATGAAGAACCATAATGGTTTAAACAAGATGATACCACATTGTATCAATTGCAAACCTTTTACAAATAAATGAGAAAAATAGTAATATATTAGTCAATGATAGCAACCAAGCAACACCAGACAAAAGGGTTTTTTTAATTATTTTTTATGTTCCTCCTCAAATGTCCAAATTTAACATCATTTAGAGCTAGAAAAATCTTAAAATACATTAAGAGCCTGATGCAGGTGTGCTCGCTAAGCATTGTACATTAGCTGTTTAGAGAGTGGGTAAATGCCACCCACCGGGTGAGCGAATTCCCGCCCCCAGCCACTGTGCAAATGTCCCTGTTAGCATGCCAATGAAAGTATATGTGTACACTTCCTTTTGCATGCAGGTGTATGGGCAAAAAGTTTTTCGATGGTCCTTGACCATCTAATGATTTTTTTCCCTGTTTGTAAATAAAAGTCAGTCTAGGCTGAAACGATGGGCACTCCCATGGGACAGCACCCTGCTCACCCCACTTTGTGCGAACACCTCGGCGAGTGTGATAAACGCTGAAGGCATTTGTACAGCGGGTCTGAGCAGGGCATATTTTTTCCAATACGCATGCGCAGACCTGCAACATCAGTTCCAGGGCTGAATTTGATTGTATGTATATAGATAGATAGATAGATAGATAGATAGATAGATAGAATATATATATGTGTGTGTGTGTGTGTGTGTGTGTGTGTGTGTGTGTGTGTAATGGTGCCCATATATCAGCAATCACAATTAATTGCTTCTCAGATCCAGTGATTCCCCCCCCCCCCCCCCAGATAAATTTATTTCTCCAATCTATCTGACATGCCCACACACTTCAGATTTGTTTAAATGATCGGTAGATTTTTCCATGTCATAAGATAGCATCCTCAAATCTGAAAAGTGCCCATACATCACCTCAATCAATTGTATTTTGAACTGTCACTTTCATAATTTAAAAAATGGACGGTGCTATAAGACTACAATGGAAAAAATACAAGTAGGTGTCCCCCATATTTTATGAACCAACACTGGGCTCTTGGAGCCAGTGAAGGTTCTCAATATATGGGGAACAAAATGACTAGGGATCCCCAACATTTTTTCAGAACCAGCACCAGGCTCCACTAGCCAGGGAGGTAATGCGACATTCAGGAGACACATGTCATTGGTCTGGTGACCAACCCATTCACACAACCCCTTTCCAGGGCACCTTAGGCCTGGGCTGAAGCCGAGGCTATACCTCGCACCACTGGGCGGTGGGTGTGGGGTTGATAGCTTTTGCAAAAGTAATATTGGCCTTTACAGTTGGACTCGATGTTCTAACAAACCTGCTCTATATGCTGGTATTTGGAGAACCACAAGTACCAGCATGTGGGGCATTAGGGGCCAGCTGGGACCTATAGTCCTCCAGCAAAGGCAATATTAAAATAACTGATTGTTTTATATTTTTCTGGACCTTCATCTGAGGGTGGCGGCCTTTAAGCCCTATTGCATGACCAATGTCTCCCCAGCGTTTCCTCCGCGATCATCTTCTTTGTTATTCACACAGTTAGTGGGCTTTAAGCTCTTTTGTATTGGCCGTCACCCACCTAGGACTTTGGATCTTCAGGAGCTCTTCAAAGCTCCACCCCGCCACAGCACTGTCTGCCCCGTCTCGCGCTGGGTAATATAGCCACTTTAAGGGGGAGGGGCGATGATGCTGAGAGTCGTGATTGGCTCGCAGTGGTCATTTTAAAAATTGTAAAAAAAAATTGTTGTGTATGCCCACAAGAGGCCACATAGAGTGATAGTTTGCCTATTCATGTGAAGCTATCCAGGACTGTATATTTACAGCTACAATTAAATAAAACACATTTTTTTACCATGATCATTAATGTCTGTTTTTGCTGCACCGCATACCATACTTCACCGCACCATAAGGTGAGTGCTTAGTATTAATCGATATTCTGTAAAATCCTCGTGGGGTCCGGCAACACTAATCAATTGCCGAATGTGTACAATGCGACTGAGACACATGCACAGTTGAAAAAATATAACTCAGATCCTCAAATATTGGCACCTCTAAACCCGGACCTATAAATATGGTGGATGAAAATGTACTAGGAAAAAATACCAAAAACTAATGGTTTACACAAATCACATACAGTACTGTATATAGAAAATGTACAAATTAATTCCACTGGCAATCATTATCCAGGAAACTACAGTATAATACTTACCAGCTTTCTGCAACCTACTAAACTTATCATTGTAATGTGATATACTGTAGGTCCTTTTAGCATTCCTCGCTGTAAGGAATTTATACAAGCTTCAACATTTAGACCTCTGTATTTCAAAAAGTCCTTACAGCTGTGATTAAGAAGTTTCCGACTTCTTCCAGGCTGCTCTTTAAAGCAGCTGGCCATTTGTGAAATTGCTTGTAAATTGTAAAATTGTTTTAAGTGCTATACAAAACACTATGTTATTCTGTTTAAATGCAACCTGGTTTTTATTTTCAATTACATAGAAATGTTCATTCTTTATATTACTAGACAAACACAAAATTACTTTTAGATACACTTTACTAAAAAAAAAAAAAACACAGCTACAAACACCACAAATCACTTAAAAACATATTTATGTACAGTAACTTATGGAAGCCCGTGGAAAGAATATTTTGTGAGAATTTAATTTGGTATATAGGATGTAAAAGCCAGAGGGATAGTTTAAATAAAATGTCTGAATGTAAATGCAATATACTTAGGTTAGTCTTAGTTTTGTAAAATATAGAATATCATAATTGTACTGAAGTAAAGATTATTAGTCCATACTAGTATATGTATAAATGTAGAAAAGCTGATTGCATGTACATTACAGCAGTAGCCTAAAGTGCTGCAGGCCCAACTAGATATCAATGTACATTACCTAAAGGATTGTCACTGATATTACTTAATGCAAAATGTTAGCTTTAAAATATACAGTTTTGCAATTATGAGGTTTACAATATTCATAGTGCAGATTCAGTATTCAATAGTTACAGTAGCCTGATATCATGTCACCATGATACCTGATATTACGTATTTTTACATTACAAAGATGATACAGTGGATATTCGCAAAACCACAACCATGTGTCATCTATGCCATTAATCCCAAAACACAGAATGCCTTATTTGCAACTTTGAAGACATTTGTGATGTGTACTTACCACCATTACGGAAGTATCCTGTTATCCGTGATCGCTGATTGTGGGTAAAAGGTTTGACGGGGTTCTCTAATTAGCCGCTAAGGCAGGCAAAGAAAAATCACCGAAAGCATCGTCGTTTGGCAGCAAAACTGGAGCTGAGGAGACCAAAAATGCACATGTTTAAATTAACCGGTTTGTATTCAGTTGAACTTGTGCTTTTTTATTAGGTGATCCAAATTGGATAGCCCAATATAAATCATCATTATAACATCTAGAAATATTTAAAAAATACTGAAATTTTTTGTTTCAGATGTTTTATCTGGGCAAATAGGATACTGCCTACCAATTGTTGGGGAAATACATAGAAAAATACAATACCGTAAAAAAAATTGGGGTCACTTAGAACCGTCCTTATTTTTGAAAGAAAGGCAGTTTTTTCAATGAAGATAACATTAAATTAATCAGAAACACACTCTATAAATTGTTAATGTGGTAAATGACTATACTATCTGCAAACATCTGGATTTTAAAGGACTATCTACATTGATGTATATAGGCCCATTGCCCGTAACCACCACTCCAGTGTTCTTATGGTACATTGTGTTTGCTAATAGCATTATAAGACTAATGGATGAGTAGAAAACCCTTGTGCAATTATGTTAGCAAAGCTGAAAACTGGCCTTACTTTGAACTAGATTATTATCTGGAGCATCCCATTTGTGGGTTCGATTATACATCCAAAACAGGCAGGAAAAAAATAATTTGCATGTGAGCTTCAACAGTCTATTCTTGTTCTTCGAAATTAAGGCTACAGTATTCCATTGCCAAGAAACTGAACATTCCTAAAATGGTGTGTACTACTCCATTCAAAAAATATCACAAACAGGCTCTTACTGTACCAGAGTAGAAAGAGAAGTGGAACGACTGAGCACAACTGAGCAAGAAGACAAGTACATTAATTACATTACATAGTCTCTAGTTTGAGAGATAGACACCTCACAGGTCCTCAACTGGCAGCTTTATTAAATGGTACACGCATAGTGTCAACATCTACAGCGAAGAGTCGACTATAGGATGCTGGCCATCTAGGCAGAGTGGTAAAGAAAAAGCCATATCTAAGACGGGCCAATAAAAGGAAAAGATTAACATTGGCAAAAGAATGCAGACATTGGACAGAGGAAGATTGGGAAAAAGTGTTATGGACAGATGAATCGAAGTTTGAGGCGTTTGGATCACACAGAAGAACATGTGTGAGATGCAGAGCATGTGAAAAGATGCTGGAAGAGTGCCTGACGCCATGCCATTGAGAGTGTGACAGCTAGAAGATGATGGATAATGTGACAGAAAGAGGCAGTGGGTGACACCAGGGAAAGGGTGACAGTGAATGGGAGAAGCAATTGGTAAATAATATAAAGTATTACAATTTATTTACCTGGACCCAGAACTGCAGTGCGACTCATCCTTGGGTTTTACACTAGATATGGTCACAAAATGACTGTCAGATCCACGGCGGTGGTAGCAATGACAGCCTCAATAAAGAGAAAGCTGGGGTTGAGCAATAGGAGGAGGAGTTGGGAGGAGAAAGGATCATGTGTCTCCTCTCCCTCCAGGAAGACTGTCACAGGACACTCAGGCCCAGATTAATTAAGCTTCAAAATGTGATAAAGTGAAGAGTGATAAAAGATCAACCAAGTAGCTCCTAACTGACTGTGTTTGAAAAATGCAGGAGCTGATTTGCTGGTAGTTTATCACTCTCCACTGTATCACCTTTTGAAACTAAATACATTCCTCAGGCTGGTAGCAGCTAAACCTTAGCTGCTGAGCTACTCAATATACTCTGAGGGACTGGAGTCTTGCAACACATATACTGTATAAAAGATGAGCATAAGGGGCACAGTTTTAAAACATAACTTTTTATTTTTTATACAAAAATGTCTGTCATCATGTATGAACACACACACACCTATCTTTCTCCCCTTCCACACTCACCATCCCTAGGAGTAAAACACGACAGGTATGGCTAAGGTTTTATGTGCACAACGACCAGAGGGATGGGGAGTGCAGCACTAAGCACAGTTCCGCCACTGACTTCAAAGAAATACTTCCCAGCATTCCATTTTTCTCCAAGTACAGGACCCTGTTGTCATTAGCCAGTAGCAGAATAGTGGCAGCAGTGCTCACCAGGTTTTAACAAAAACCTGCTGCTGCTGCTGCTTTACCCAGCCCTGCCCCCCCTCCGATGTAAGTGAGGGTGAGTCCATGGACTGTGGACTTTGTTAGCATAAATGTATCTACATCCAGACATACCATTTTCCTCAAGTGTAAGGCTATCCAAATGTGCAATGTTGGTGATGATGAAGGGTAGTAGATCAAGTAAACAGATAGCCGCGCTACAAGATGTGTACAGCTCTGTATACTGAATTAGGTACCAAAATGCATTAGAAAGAAAAATAATTTTTACAAGTGTGCAGAAGCGTCTCCTACCCATTCCCGTACCTGAGTCTGATCCAGCTGGAGTATGACTAAAGGCACGGATTCAGCGTGAGAACTGGAAATGCTAAAAAGTGAATGACACAATGGAAACACATTACAGTAAATTGCCGGATACTGAAGATAATAGGCACTCAAGTAGATTGGAGCATCTGAAATACTAAGCAAAGTGGATGGAAGTAGGACATTTTTTTTTCTATGACAACAGTTAAAAATATATGTACATGCTTATCTTTCCCACACTGAGTATGAATCATTCTTAATTTCTGCAAAATAAGTGTAAAGTGACTAAAAACACTGTTGCAGCTGTCAATGAGTATGCAGAAATGGGTATAGTTTCATCATTGTGCAGCTTGTGCCAGGTTTATAACACCTGCAACTAAACAAGATGACTACACTGCACATTCAGCACCTTTTTGGTTGCAATTCTTGCTCACACAGCGCCTTTACTGTATTTTAGCTGCACAGCAGCTCCGCAGTGCTTTACAGAGTATAGTTGAACATTCAAATCAGTCCGTGCCCCAGTGGAGCTCAAAATCTATATTCCCTACCAAATGTACATGCACACACAGACATTCTAGGGATACGTTTTTGAGGAAGCCAATTGACTTACCAGTATATTTTTGGCTTGTGGGAGGAAACCGGAGTACCCGGAGGAAACCCATGCAAACACGGGGAGAATATACAAACTCTGCACAGTTAGGTCTCCTGTCTACCTCTATAGGAGGGGATGAAGCGTGTATGTTGATGTGGAACTTTCACGTAGAACTAAAATAGCGTAGGTATGCCAACAGTGGCTCACCATCTTAGCGGCATAAAGAAACCATTATATGTTTGATGAAATCCTCATTCAGTGTGAGTGGGGTACGCTATTTTAGTTCTACATGAAAGTTCCACATCAACGTAATATATTTGTCTTTTTCAATTTATGTTTTTTTTATTTTCATTTTATGTTGATCACTTCATACATATATATATATAACACAACGGTTTGCGGCACTCACCAATGTAGCAACTGGGTAAATCAAATAAAAAGCCGAAGGCAATGCAGTGAGTCAACGTTTCGGGTACTGAGACCCTTTATCGCGACATGCGAGATACAGTATGGAACTTACTTTTATGAAGAACATCAAGTGCACAACACCCAGTGAAAACTTCATGACTCCCTTTGAGTGCGCCAACCCTGGCCCTGTGACGTCATCAGGGCGCTGATGGGGTGTCGGTATCAATCAGGGCGGGGAGCGTGTTAATGGGAGAGTGACATAACCCCGTTACCTAGTGACAAAGACAATACAATGTATTTAAAAGCAGAGAAATGTAACAACATCAAAACCAACAGGCAGGAACTTTGTGATGGCTTCACAATGTGTTATGCGACAAATTATAGGTCATTCTAAGAAAAATACTGTTGCAGACTAAACATAACAAATGAAAAAGGTCAACAGTCCATAAATTCAGAAAAGGTTGAAACAACAAGCGATTGGTTGACATCCAGAAGAATGGACATGACAAAATACACAAAGGGGCTAAAAGCCAGATTGCGTTTCTGGCTTTCACCATGATGCTGAAAAGCCAGTATTCATAGAAAACACACCAGCGACAGTTGTTCATTGAGACGGTCTATCCACCTGGCTTCAAGACTCAACAGAATCTTATCCCGGTCTCCTCCCCTGGTGGACGGGGGAACACAGTCTATCATCTTGTAGCGAATGGAGGGCAGCGGGTGTCTGAACTCCTTAAAATGCCTAGCAACCGGTTGCTCAGCACCTTTATCTTCTAGGGCAGCACTGATGGCTGACCTGTGGTTGGCAATGCGTTCCTTAAATTGGGTGATAGTTTTGCTCACATATAATAAACCGCAAGGGCATTTTATATAGTAGATTACATAACGGCTGCTGCATGATAGAGGGAATTTTATAAGGAATTTCGCGCCTGTTCTTGGGTGAAAAAAATGATCACCCGCCTCTAAACTGGAACAAGTCGTGCAACCAATGCACCTGTAGTTACCATTCTTTCGGGATAAGAAATGCGTCTGGGGTTTAGGGTTATGTTTACTCACATCATTGTGTACTACCCAGTCTTTCAGATCCTTTCCTCTCCTGTATGAAGGCAAGAAAGAGCTGTTCCGCAGACTGGGAAGGGATTTATTGGTTGGTACAATGGGTCATATTTTTCTGGCAGAACTGGCCAACGATTGGTTGTGGGTGGTGTATTTTTGAGTTCAAACAATCTTGTTGTCCAGACTTTTGGTGGCGACTGAGTTGAGGACAGTGGTTCTGCTGAGTTTTAACACTTTGGCTTTTGTGTTTGTGTTTAGATCTTCTGCAAGAAGGCACAGCGGCTTCCATTATTCCAGATAAAATCAAAGAAGCTCTATCAGTGGTCCACCCAAAAATACCACTGCTTTACACGATACCAAAGATCCACAAAGACTCCAACAAACCTCCAGGTCGGCCGATCATCTCGGCTAGGGATTCGTTGTTTTACACAGTATCACAGTTTTTAGACCTGTTTCTGCAACCTGTGGTACAACATCAGTCCACCTATTTGAAGGACACAAATACTTTCTTGAGAAACCTTATTGCTTTACCTAGTCTTCCCCCTGGTTGTTTATTATGCACGATAGATGTGGTATCGCTGTACACCTCAATACCCCATCAGCGAGGGATTGAGGCGGTCAAACGAGCTGTTCTGGCTAGTGATGTGTACAAGGGCCCTGATGCATTGTTTTTCATAAAGTTATTAGATTTGGTATTGTCACGTAATTACTTCCTGTTTGATAACTGGTTCTATTAGCAGTGCTCGGGGGTCGCTATGGGATCTTTTGTGGCCCCCAGCCTAACAAATATCTTTATGCATGAGATAGAACGTGATAATTTTCTCTCCAATCCAGCTGTCGCATCTGCCATAATCATCTTCTATCGCTATATAGATGATATTTTCCTAATCTGGTCCAAGAGTGAGAGTGAGTTCCATAACCTCATGACCCCGGTCTAATAGCAGTGGTAATTCCATCAAATTCACTTATACTTGCAATCCTGCATCCATTAACTTTTTGGCTGTTATGGTTAAACTCAATGATAACAATGAATTACTTACCGCCCTCTACATAAAACCAACTGACCGAAATACCATACTCCTGAGCACAAGTCATCACCCCCCCTCGTTGAAATGGGGTCTCCCCTACTCCCAATTCTTGCGAGCATTCAGAATCTGCAGCAGGATTGAGGATGCAGAGGTTGAGATCAATTCCATGATCACAGACGTTTTAAAAAGAGGTTACCCATATGCGCTGCTAAAAAACACAAAAGCCAAAGTGTTAAAACTCAGCAGAACCACTGTCCTCAACTCAGTCGCCACCAAAAGTCTTGACAACAAGATTGTCTGGACTCAAAAATACACCACCCACGGCCAATCGTTGGCCAGTTCTGCCAGAAAAATTTGGCCCATTGTAGCAACCAATAAATCCCTTCCCAGTCTGCGGAACAGCTCTTTCTTGCCTTCATACAGGAGAGGAAAGAATCTGAAAGACTGGGTAGTACACAATGATGTGAGTAAACAGACGCATTTCTTATCCCGAAAGAATGGTAACTACAGGTGCATTGGTTGCACGACTTGTTCCAGCTTAGAGACGGGTGATAATTTTTTTCACCCAAGAACAGGCGCGAAATTCCTTATAAAATTCCCTCTAACATGCAGCAGCCGTTATGTAGTCTACTATATAAAATGCCCTTGCGGTTTATTATATGTTGGCAAAACTATCACCCAATTTAAGGAATGCATTGCCAACCACAGGTCAGCCATCAGGGCTGCCCTAGAATGGAAAGGTGCTGAGCAAACGGTTGCTAGGCATTTTAAGGAGTTCAGACACCCGCTGCCCTCCATTCGCTACAAGATGATAGACTGTGTTCCCCCGTCCACCAGGGGAGGAGACCAGGATAACATTCTGTTGAGGCTTGAAGCCAGGTGGATAGACCGTCTGCAGACGGTTCATCCACTGGGGCTCAATGAACAACTCTCGCTGGTGTGTTTTCTATGAATACTGGCTTTTCAGCACCATGGTGAAAGCCAGAAACACTATCTGGCTTTTAGCCCCTTTGTGTATTTTGTCATGTCCATTCTTCTGGATGTCGACCAATCGCTTGTTGTTTCAACCTTTTCTGAATTTATGGACTGTTGACCTTTTTAATTTGTTATGTTTAGTCTGCAACAGTATTTTGCTTAGAATGACCTATAATTTGTCGCATAACACATTGTAAAGCCATAACAATGTTCCTGCCTGTTCGTTTTGATGTTGTTACATTTCTCTGCTTTCAATACATTGTATTGTCTTTGTCACTAGGTAACGGGGTTCTGTCACTCTCCCACTAACACGCCCCCCGCCCTGATTGATACCGACACCCCATCGGCGCCCGGATGACGTCACAGGGCCAGGGTTGGCGCACTCACAGGGAGTCATGAAGTTTTCACTGGGTGTTGTGCACTTGATGTTCTTCATAAAAGTAAGTTCCATACTGTATCTCGCATGTCGCGATAAAGGGTCTCAGTACCCGAAACGTTGACTCACTGCATTGCCTTCGGCTGTTTTATTTGATTTACCCAGTTGCTACATTGATGAGTGCCGCAAACCGTTGTGTTATATGTATTTCTCTGCTTGAGATTGCGGCACCATTCAAGTTGGACAGAGTTTGGGAGAGTGCTGGGCATATTGGCCATATATATATATATATATACCTATATACCTATAGATATATATTTTCCTATAGATTGTAAGCTTGCAGCAGGGCCCTCCTACCTCCAAGTCTGTCTGTTGTTACCCAGTTTGTCTTATCACTGTCTACTATTGTAAAGCGCAACGGAATCTGCTGCGCTATATAAGAAACTGTAAATAAATAAATAAATAAATATATATATATATATATATATATATATATATATATATATATATATATATATATATATAGTCATATATCAAGGCACCCAGCAGAGTATCAATGATAGGACCGGCACCTCAATTGAATGAAAAAAGATCACAGGTTTATTTCATATGAAGCATGGGTAAAAGGCCATGTTACCTCTTCCACGGGCAGCACGCATACAGGCAGACTTTCAAATAGGCATAAATACCAAAAAATGCAGCTTAAAGTGACCGTGGGACTGATTCACCCTGACGGGCCGTTTCGGCGTGTGAACGCCTTTCTCAAAGGGTGCACCCTTTGAGAAAGGCGTTCACACGCCGAAACGGCCCGTCAGGGTGAATCAGTCCCACGGTCACTTTAAGCTGCATTTTTTGGTATTTATGCCTATTTGATAGTCTGCCTGTATGCGTGCTGCCCGTGGAAGAGGTAACATGGCCTTTTACCCATGCTTCATATGAAATAAACCTGTGATCTTTTTTCATTCAATTGAGGTGCCGGTCCTATCATTGATACTCTGCTGGGTGCCTTGATATATGACTATATTATTGTTTTTGACCTGGCACTCGATAATCTAAGGAGTGGTGTGCGTCTCTCTCTGCAAGCATTATATATATATATATATATATATATATATATATATATATACCAGTCACATTATCTTATATTTTATGCGCCACTAGCATCCATAAGAACAGACTTTCCTTTTCAGTACATAATCAAGGGTGCAGTGTCTTTTTTTTCATTTATGAAGTATTTATCAATGTTGACCATTCATCGTATTTAATTTGCTGAGCAATATATCTCCCCCGTGGGAGATGTAAACTTTACATTTTAACCATTTATGTTTGGAATCATTGGGGACAATGGACTGATGGGAGTCAACTTCATTTAAGTGTTTAAGACTAACAGGTCACTAACTGCACAAGTAACATCTACCCCACCTGCAGTGCACATGGTTTTGTCCATCTAAGAAGGATTTTGTCAGAAAGAGTTAACTAGAATAAGGACCATAGTGCATTACACATTTTTATTTAGAAAAAGTATTTATTTACACATGTGTAAAGTAGACAATAGATGAGCAATAAATCATATATTCCAGAATCATGTTTTATAGAAGCGCTGTAAAATAAAGTTTGGAGGCTCTAGTTGTGCTGGTAGTGAACCCTTAATAATGTCCAGAGGGTAGCAGGGCCAAATGTGCCAGCATGTTTTGATGTCAACTCTTCCTCAAGGTATTCATCCAGAGACAAATGTCAATGTATTTTAAGGAATGCCTCAGTTGTGATTCTCTGAGTTTCTAAGCATACTGTAAATAGCCAATGAAGTGTCATCAGTAATTAATAAAATTACACCAATATAGTAAGAAAGCAGCTTGTTGTGGAATACATATGTTGTGTTGATAGTTACAATGTTGACAAGCAAAATTTTGACCCCAGATCCCCTGAACTGTTAGGTCAATATGCATACAATGCTAATTACACACATGCCTACAGTACAACTATAAAAATTGCACCAAATGATCATGTTTACATTTGTACTACCAGAATGCACATAATGTTGTAAGTAGCCTGTTCCACTTGTTGGCCTAGTGGTGCCCTCGTTCTGGGATCCACTTCCATTCTGCTGCATGTATTTGGATAACCATATCAAAGTACGGAAACAATGAGTTTGATATTTGTTACAGGTTTAATTAAATAATGATGGGTGGAGATACTGTATGAGCAAAACTACAGTGGAGGCAAAACTTGACACAAATATAGTAACCAGCAATATATTGTGAGCAGGGGCTGGGTGGCAACTTTTAGCCTGGGTGGCAAGTACAGAGCACTGGCCCATAAATAACAGCGCATCATTAAATTTAGGTTTTGCGGTTTAAAAATATGTATTAATTAATTTAAAAAAAACAAGGTACTTGTTTCCAAGCACAGTGCCACCGATTTTAATTTTATGGCATCAGGTCTATGAAATCGGGTCGCATCGCATCGCATGCGACCAGAACTCATGCGATGCGACCCGATTACACCCGATTTCCCATTGTACAGCCACCCTGATGGCTGATTACTATGTTAAATGCCACACCAGACCCGATTTTTAATTGTACACCCACCCTGATGGGTAATTACTATGTGAAATGCCCCCCATTGTTAATGGCACCCCAGTATCAACGCCAACCCGATGCGTGGCGAGCACAGCAAGCCCACGAGAGGCCGTGGTACGCATCCTCTGACCTTTTCATACCCCCACTATCCACGTCGGCGTGGAGTTGATTTTATATAGTGTGGCGAGCGCAGCGAGCCACCGAGCCCAAAGCGTGGGGAGCGCAGCTTTGGGTTGGCGTTGATAGTGGGGTGGCGTTAACAATGGGGGGCCATTTGACATAATAATTACCCATCAGGGTGGGTGTACAATTAAAAATCGGGTGTGTGGGTGCATTTAACATTGTAATCAGCCATCAGGGTGGCTGTACAATGTTAAATCGGGTGCAATCGCGTTGCATCGTATACCATTGTAATGGCATACAATGTGACGCGATTTTAAAATTGTATGTGACGCTCTAAAAACCCGAATATCGGGTCTGATCGGGTCCCATCGCATACCTGAACTAATGGTATGCGATGGGACCCGACGGGCGCCGTGCTAGGAAACAAGTACCAAAAACAATAATAGGACACCACAGGCTGCTCCCCTGTATAATATCAGGACACCACAGGCTACTCCCCCTGTCTTATAATAACAGGACAACACAGGCTGCTTCTCCTGTATAAAAATAGGATCCCCACAGGCTGCTACTCCTGGGTAATAAAAGTACACCACAGGCTGCTCCCCTTCTATAATAGGACACCACAGGCTGCTCCCCTTCTATAATAGGACACAAGAGGCTGCTCCCCCTGTCTTCTAACAATAACAGGACCCCACAGGCTTCTCCCCATGTATAATAACAGGACCCCACAGGCTGCTCCCCTGTATAATAACAGGACCCCACAGTCTGCTCCCTCTGTATAATAAAAATGCATCACAGGCTGCTCCCCCTGTATAACATAACCCCACAGGCTGCTCCCCCTGTATAATAATAATAATAATCATAAAGGTACCCCCACAGGCTGCTCCCCCTGTATAATAATAATGGGACCCCCATAGGCTGCTTCACCTTTTTAATAATAACGGGACCCCCACAGGCTGCTCTCCCTGTATAATAATAACAGGACCCCCACAGGCTGCTCCCCCTGTATAGCATGACCCCACAGGCTGCTCCCCCTGTATAATATTAATAATAAGGGGACCCCCACGGGCTGCTCCCCTTGTATAATGATAATGGGACCCCCACAGGCTGCTCCTCCTGTATAATAATAGCAGGACCCCCACAGGCTGCTCCCCCTGTATAATAATAATGGGACCCCCACAGGCTGCTCCCCCTTATAATATTAACTGGACCCCCACAGGCTGCCCCCCCTTAGAATAATAAATGGACCCCCACAGGCTGCTCCCCCTGTATAATACTGAACCCCACAGGCTGCTCAGCCTGTACAGTCCCTTACCTTGACGCCAGACAAGTGAAGTGTGTGAGGCAGCAGCAGGCTGCAGCATGAGGAAGTAGGTGGAACAAACAGAGAATCTGTAGTGGCCTCCTGCACTAGACATGTCCTCAGTGCAGGAGGCCAGCGGCCATGTTTATGGAGACTAGTCGGAAACTGGTCAGACTGGCTGCAGCAACCTCAGAACAATGGCGGCCCCCACAGAACACGATTGAGCAGCCCGGGGGGCACATGGCACCCTGCCCCCCTGCCCAGCCCGCCTCGGATTGTGAGTTACTAGTAGGATGTAAATAGAATAATTTGATTATTTGCCAAGTATGCACAGAAAAGGAGTAAAAATGAAGATTAGACCAGAAGTCCGCTCAATAATAAATCAGAACATATAATCACAAATAGAAAGTCACAGATATTTTCCTATATAATATTGCAGAATGAATTCAGTAGTGATAGATAAGCTATAAATGTATTTGAGGGATCTAAATAAATGTTAATAAAGAAATCTAGACATGTACAGTTGTTGATCCCGCTAATTAGTTTTATTATATCTGGAGCATTATGATTGACCTTATGCTCATAGAAGGTATAACGTATCTGACAAATTTAAAGCATATTTAGACTGATTAGCATATCAAATTAAACATCTGACACTGACATTTAAATTCATCCATTTCTAAAAACTAGGAAAGCATAGTAAGTACCATGGCTGGAATTCTCAATGTTGTCATGTTCCTAATTTAAGTGCAAAAACCTGCATTTCTAATCCTTTAACCAGGTGCCTTATAGTATTGAATCAAATGCCATGCAAGGCTGGACCTTCCCTGTAGCATCTGATGCAACCATGTTAGAGACTGCTGAAAGAAAATCTGGTGTGTAGAAAGCTTGGATGGGACCGGGTACTTTTTTGGATATGGTCTGATTGCAGAAGGTGTGGCCATGTCCCCTTAAGAAAAAAAGGTATTCCACAGCACTGTTTTTAACAATAGTCAATTATATAAAATAGTTTCCAAACAATGTCCCCAAAATTGTTTTTTTTTTTCTTTTTAATGATCAAATGATGTAATTAATATCTATTTAAGCATGGTTCAGTATAATTTTATTTACGAATTTGCAATATACTAAACAGATTTTTATATATATCCAGCGCCATCCCCCACCTCCGACACCGAGCACCTCTACTGGATAACTTCCGGGAAAGTGACGTCCACCGGAAGTGACACATCCCGGCGTCATGGTAACGGGGAAGCTTTGAGAGGTTGCTGTGGAGACCACAAACAGCAGCAATGTAAATACAATATATGTGAACTGCAAAGCATACCTAAATAATACATACAAATAAAGAGCAATGCATGAAAGTAATACATATTAAACAACTTTTTTTGTGCGTGAAGCTAAGCCCACATGTATCTTGGACTAAAACTACCAAATAAGATGAAGTCAGACCTGCTGAATGATATAGGTGAAAATAGAAATTTATTAGTAAAAAAGTGCCAGTAAACAGTGACTAAAAAAAACCTGCATTTTTAAAAGTGCATATAGGGCACATCATCTCTGCGTACACCAACAGCTAATTTAACACTATAAATGCTAAATTAACATTTAACATTTAACATTTAAGTACTATCATAGGAATAACAAATTTATTGGCAGCGACTATTGTAACTTAAATGAAATTAATAAGACCATGGATTCATTGAGGCCTTCTAATTGCAATAGTTTTTTTGCCCTATCCCCCCCACCACCACCACCACCACCACCCCAATCTGAGGGGGCATGGTCAACTATTTTGTATTTTAAAGTTTACATGTTGTGTCCTGCATGGGCAAAATGGCATGCCACTGGCTGTTCGCTATTGCCGGTGGTAAGGGCAGTGCAAATCGCCAGTTTATGTTGCGTCATGCGTATTTTGAATGGACACTCAGTCTTCCCCATGAAATAAAGTCACATAAGGGGACACATAATGACATAACCAACTAATTTTGTTGTGTATGTCAGCGGCCAATAGATTTTCAGTCTTTCTCCAGATCTGGAATGCAAAATCATGTCACTTGGGACCAGGTAATTGCAATCAGGGCATCTGAAGAATCAGTTTTTGTGGCTTAAAAGTATCATAATTTATTAAGAATTAAATCAAAAACAAAAAAACAAAATATAGAATTAATAATAAAACAGAAAACATAACATGTGCAAATTTGTAACTCAGCATGTATGGACAACCACCCGGGGATATCAATTAAAATATATAATTCACAGAACTTTCTTAGTAATGTTCCATATACATGTGGGTTTATAAAATAAATTACTCTCAATTCTCGCATAGCTTGTGCTGCCATCTAGGAGATGATTTGGCTGGGCAGAAGATGGCAATATGCCCGTGAATTCCATTCCTATATTAAGATCTTCTTTATAGGCCACAAATTGGAACACCACTGGATGGGATTTATAAGAAGCAATAGATGATACTCACACAAATGTCAAAATCATATGAAGCTCCTTTAATACGGGATTGTCCAGCAGGGTGCCCAGATCATAAAAATGTGGGTTATGGTGTCCGCCTATGTACCCCTCTGATCCATACAGCATCACTCTAAGTACCGTAAACTGTCCCACTGCTGCTCTGAAGTCCAGCTCTTGGGCTTATGTGGGTTCGCGGTTAGATATGCTGTTGCCGCTGATGTAGAAACCACCTCTGGTAATGGTTAGCAGATTTGTGGGGGTATATCCAGCTGGTGTTACCCAAAGTACGGTTTGCAAAAGTCCTTAGAAAACGTGTTTTGCTGCACACAGGGCAGCTTTTTCAATTCAGGGTTATAGTATAGTTCACCATTTTTTTTTTTTAAATCTCCCGTCTCCCTGTTTGATTCAGGTGCTTAATGAGGTTTTTATACAATCATAGATGGCTTATTCATTAGTCAGCAGATGGGTGTTTGGTGGTGTTCAGTGAATTGGTGGGTCAAAAAAAGACTTTTTTTATACATGCATATGGCTTAAAGCAATATCAGCACTAATAAATAAATATATGAATTAATGAAAATGAAATATATATAATAATGAAAAAAATATCAAAAATATAATACAAATATTTGTACATATTTTGCTGTTAAAACTTTTAAAACTTTTTATTTTGGTTTAAAAAGAAAGAGAGACTGCAAGGGAGACCTTAATAAAAGTGCTACAATACTCATTCACCAAGAACTTTACATATTCTTTCCTTTTTCTTTAGCCTGCAATTCTGTACTCAAATAACAGCAACAAAATATGCTGTTTGTTATTAAAGAGCTATACACATTATTTGTTTAGTAACAGAAATCAGTTCCATGCAAATAGCTGTGTATAGCTAAATATAAAAAATAATAAATCAGAAATAATAATAATAAAAATAATAATAAGGAAAAACATAAGTACTGTACAATTAATAGTACATTTATTGATAATAAACAAACAAATAATAAAAACATGGTAAATAATAAGTATCAAATACAAATTGAAAATATAAGATCATTACTAGAGACAGGAATATATGCATGAAAAGTGTTAAAATATGCTACATTAAATAATAATAAAAAGTAATTTTTAACTTATTTATTTAAAAATCAGCATCTTATTAGTTGCAAATAAACCTCATAAATAGGCCCGACAGCACCTGCAGATGTTTAGTGCTGTACACAGGATTTGTTTTCTTCCAGGCTGCTATAGCAGACTGCAGCATCCTAGGCTCTTCTGTTATCAACTACACAGACCCTCATCTCCAGCACAGATGGATCAAATGTCAGCATAGCATGTGAAAGCAGCGCAGTGGAAGGCTTTCTCCCTGCGCCGCATATTCACTGTGACCCGGAGTTTCCTCTGTGCCTCGTGATGTCACAATCCTTCTGCCCACCTCCTCTGCTGCAGAAGTCTCTCTCTTGGCGCAAAGTCCCAGGCCAGGGGCAGGCAAAAGTTCAGGAGCTTTGTGGCATAACCCGCCCAGACTGACTTTTATTAAAATAGATTGGCAGCCTAGAGCAATGTCTCCCACACTGCGCACATATTGGCCCGGCCTGCACACTCTACCACTACCTGGCCAGCAGGAGGGCAAATCATTGCTGTGATTCGTGGGTGGAAAGGAAGTGGGTCCTAAAATATGCACCATCACTAGATTTTAGGTAAAATATGCAATAACAAGTGAGAATGGGCAAAATATGTGAATACATATGCAAATATGCAAATGCGTATAATCCTGTCCCTAATCATTACATAATGTAACAATTCATAATAGCATTGCAGTAATACTAATAAATAATGCATGTATAAAGAGAGGGAGACTGATAGGACACATCCTAATTATTCTCTCTTATATATTTGTACTTATATTCTCTCTGGTAATGCCCTAGTTATATATTATATATAAAACATCCACAATTTTGGGGACATTTTTGGTAAAAAATATTGAGTGGTTAATTATTATTATTTGATTTGTGTGAATTTTATACTGAAATTGTATTGTTGTTGCTTATGTTTATTCATTTGGGGTGTTTTGCTTAAGACTGTATGTCTAATTTGCAGTAAAGATTATCATATGTAAATGTTTCTGTTTTACTCATCTTAATCTAAAATCATAACTGAAATTCTGAAAATTCTACAGCCATCCTTGAAATACATTCTAGCAATTTTGAATCTTAACCAAATAATATGTGTTTTTATATACTGTGTTCTTCGAGATTATAGCTATTTCTATGGATAAAGGGAAACAGTTTTTAATTACTAAATAAAATGGTTTTAAATGTTAAGGGCACATCTTTTTCCATGGATTCATATTTTCTAAAGGGTAAAATTTCAATTTGCACACTTTAGAGAGTGCTTCTTAGAATGTGAAGTCTTGAAACACTGCCAGGTGCATGATAAGTGGAGTTTTCTTAGAAGACTGCCAAATATCTTGCTTCAATAAACCCAGACTGAAGGCCACTCATCCAAGCATTTAAATACAATGGAGCAGAGAAGCAGTTCTGTCTCAGAGCTCTCAAAATAGTCGCTTATGGTACATATGAACAAGCAAGTGGTCAATTTTTCTTTACGTCTGTGTGCCTGTAAGAAAGGAGTTATAAGTTTCTCTGCTTGCAGTTCAAATATGTACAAGCCACTTTGACCAGGCAGGAATATCACCTCTAATACTGCTGCTAGAACTACTATTCTCAGCTATGATAATTATACATATAGATACAGTATTAGAACCAATCAATTCAACAAAATAAATAATTTCTTTAAAAAAGGGTAAAACCAATAACAGTTTAATAATAATAATTTATTAATTAAATTAAATAAATTAAATTAATAATAATATAATTTATAATGCAATACATATTATGAGAAATTACAGTAAATACATTTGCTGATGAAATGCTTTATTTATTTTTTATTACCGGTTATTTATATAGCGTACACCTATTCCGCAGCACTTTACAGAGAATATTTAAACATTCGCAGCAGTCCCTGCCCCAGTGGAGCTTACAATCTATGGGGCAGATGTATCAACCAGCGTTAAGTGCAAAAATGCACTTAACGCTGGTTAACTGGGGGGATTACGTTTATCCTAATGTATTACTAGCGCACCTAATGTGCGCTAGTGACAGCCCGCCGAGTTATGCTCGGCGGGGCTGTCCCCTGCAATCCCCCCCAGGGATTAGCGGCTGGGGTGATGTATTAACAGCCTTCAAGGCGTTAATTCGCCCCGGCCGCTTCGCCAGCTCAGGGCTAGCGTTGTCCTATCCCCCACTATAGGGACAACGCTAGCCCTGCATCTGGCTTGGGCTGCGCTGGAGATCTCGCGGTTTTAGCGAGATCTCGCGCATGCCCAGAAAGCCGGCTGGGGGGGGGGGCGGCGAGTGCGCATGTGCGGGGCGGCGAGGGAGCCGATAAGGAGAGCCGTTCACGCTGGGGATAACGGCTCTCCTTATCGGCTTTGGGGGGGTTAATACATCTCTACATTCTCCTTATATATTGTGATATACATATATAACCTTAAATGTCATAAACAAAGATTTATTGATACATATAATTGGGCTCTAGTTTCAATCATTAAAACTGGAACACCAAGTTACTACTAATATATTCGAACACCAAGAAAACTATTGATACATCTGAATATGAAATAAATATATATTATTTTTATATTTATATTTATTTTCATTTTTTATTTTTATTTTTTGATTTACATTTATTTTTATATTTATATTTATTTTTATTTATTTTTGTATTTATATTTATTTTTATTTTTATTTATATTTATATTTATTTTTATTCCTATTTTTATGTATGTTTATATATAAATCTGTCTCTCTGCCATATGGCTACAGTTGATTATCTCTGATTCTCCTCTCTCCCTTCTCCCTTCAAATGAAATCTGTAGTTTGAAATGTATAATCCTAATCATTGATCCTTGATTATTTAATTGGATCATAATAGATACTATTCTTTCTGTTTTTGCGAATAAATTGAACAAATGAACTTATATTTCCATTTAATGTTTTATCTGGGATTGCCGAATATAGTTTATCTGAAACAATGATATACTGCTTTGACACCGGACACTCATAATTATTTTATTGTTAAATTTTGTTAATTGACACTAATTATGTGGATACAATAAATACCATAGAGGTGGATGTATGGACTTTGTCTTGAGAAAGTTCCCGTTTCCAAGGGTACGAAACGCGTTGACGCCTACTTCCGCTACTCTGCAGAAACCTCCCCACTGCCTGAGATCACAGTCTCGCCATCTTGGAGCCGGCTCACGCTACCTATCTGAGCCAAACTACAAGCCAGCAGACTACATTACCCACCGTTCATCACTGCCCACGGCTCTCCACCTTAGCCGGCAGCATATCGGAGTTCCCCCCCTCCCCTCTCCGGCGGACGTCACAAAGCCATCGCTCCGGGTCGAGCCCTCGACATCTCCGGGTTCCCCGTCAGAGCTGCAGACACAGTACCATCACGGACACCGGGTTGAGCCGCACTCAACATCGTGCTCCCCGGCCCCTCCAGCTATCCATCTCAAGGAGGGTGAGCATACGGTCCAGGACACAAGTGCGTCTCCTGAACACTCCATCTGCGCTATACACGCTAAAAGGTGCCACGCTACTTGTCCTCTGTGCATAATTTATCTGCCTGCTTCAATCGACATTGGCTTGTGTTTCCCGCAATCTTCTCCCCCTGCTATTTAACAGCTTATTTCTGCTAACTAACAAGACTGGCTACAATTCTTGTATAAACCTCTGCTCCTTGCTATTAAGCATTTATCTGTGATCCAAGTGGAGAGCGTTTTCTGCCCTATGTACCTATTGAGCATGCTTTATTGTATTTGATTTTAATTATATATTTGTATGAATTTAAGATTGTATATCTTTTTACAAACCTTTTTATATACATAAAATTTTGCTACATTATTAATGAGTGTCTCCGGTTGTCCTTTTGTTCAGCAAAGCTCATAGGCATAACTACATTTATTCAGCAGCGCAGGTGTAACAACCTTTTCTTCCTTGGGGTTAATACATCTGCCTATAACATTTGCCCGCTTCTCCACGTTATGCTGGAGAAGCGGGACTCATTATTCTCAAAACGTTATAGGCAGATTAATACATCTGCCCCTATATTCCCTACCACATGTACACATCAGACATTCTAGAGTTCATTTTGTTGGCAGATGATTAATCTACAAGTATATTTTTGGATCATGGAAGGAAACTGGAGTACCTGGATTAAAACCCACACAAGCACAGGGAGAATATACAAACTCTGCACAGTTAGGGCCATGGTGGGAATCGAACCCATGCCCTTTGGAGTTTACACTTTGATTAAGACACAAACTAAGATGGAAATTTACAGAGGAGACTTCAGTTACCCAAGATCAATTTCAGCAGGGGGGTGGGAAGTAAGGTAGCCTTTGGCATTATCTTGTGTGGTTATTTAATTGCACTACCTTTTTCAAAGCGAGACCGTGTTTACTAGTTGAATAAATGTGTTAATGGTTATAAAACGGGGTCAATTGGCATTAACACACAGGATCCAAGAAAAGTCCCGTGGCCACCTGGGAAAAGCAGGGATGCATGAGGGGGCAATTGGTACCATGCACACTCTGCAGAACTGCTGGCTCCACCTAGCAGCTGCAGGCACCACCCACCCATGATGCTGACTGGCAGCAGCCTTTATTATCAGAGAAACATCAGTGTATTTTTAGTACTTTATTTCCATTCACATGAAATCTCTCTCTCTCTCTCTCTCTCTCTCTCTCTCTCTCACTCTACCTCTCTCTCTCTTTCTACCTCTCTCTCTCTCTTTCTTTCCAATATATTTCTTCTTCTCCCTCTTTTTCTTCCTCTTTCTTCCTCTTTCTCCCTCTACCCCTCGCCTGTCTCAATGAGCATGTGAGGTATGTCATTGGTGACATACATCTCTTAGGCACAAGCTGGGGAGGGATGGGTTTGGTGGTCAGGGTAGTTGTCTCTGAGTGCAGGGGACATAAAGGGGGATTTTCAGAGATGTCAGTGTACTGGGTCCCAAGATTTCTGTCTCCAGCTCTGCCTTACTGTAGTGTTAGCAGCTTTTGCTGGTTATGCTTAGCAGTTGAGGTGTAAAATACAGGGGAACAATACACCCTTTGCCCCCTCAATATTTCAACTCCCAGAACAGGCTGTAATGCTACTGCACATACTGTAGCTTTGTTTTCAATTTATTTACAAAACATTCTAAGGAACCCAAAGGATTTGTGCTGCGGTTTTTTCCACTGGATCAGCAGTTTGGAAGCTGTAATGAGCAAATAAGTTATAACACAGAAGGCTTGCTAGTAGTCACTCACTGGAATTTGGCAATTGGAAGCCCTACAGCAGACAATGATATAGAGCAGTGGTTCTTGTCTCCCACTACCACTACCTGCCACCTTCTGCTCCCCCATTATAATTTTTCACTCATTGCTCCCTACCTGTCACCCACTACCTCCCCTTGTCACTCACTGCCTCCCCGTCATTTGCAAAGCCGTCACACCATATATAAGTTTTAACATTCGTATGAAATATGAAAAAAGCGTGCATGGGAGGTTCTCCAAAAGGAGCTTGTCCCTTCTATTGTGCAATGAATTAAGGGACTGCCTTAGCGGTCACTGCACATCTGTTTTGTGCCTGCAGCCTGCTGCCATGCAGGGGAGGATTTGAAGGGGCACCTGGGCATGTACCCCCCCCCCCTTCCCCCCGTCATTTCTAACATAGCTCATTTTGTAACTGAGGACCGGGGCTTTCTAATGAGTCCTGCCCACATTGCTAGCTGCCTGGGAGCTGGAGATACTGCAAGGCAAAGCTATAACATTTTCCCCATAGGATAACATGGGACCCATAACCCCCCCCCCCCCCTCCAGCATCACAGAAGATCATGGTTGATCTTATTCAAATTCAAATCGCTGGGCCTTCAATATGATGCCAGGCTGGTCCATATGGGTCAATTGGTTCCGGAGCTATTGCGGGTAAACCGATTTCTTATTTCTGAAATGTAATTTCATGGCTGTCCATGTACTCTGAGTGCAGATTTCTCTGGAACCAAATGGCCCAGTTTCACGTATCATTCAAAGCCCACTCAAAAGTTCTTTAATATGATACTAGTCTCGTGTAAATGGGTCAATTGTTTCTGAAGATATACCTGGTTAAATGATATAGCTGGTTAAAGGGTGTGTGGTTTCCCCCCCCCCCCCCCCCCCCCCCGACACCAAAAAATGCAGGGACTACACTGCTGTGAAAGGGGCCAACCCGGGAATGTCCCTGCTTGATCCAAGGACCATATTCCCGGGAAAATCCCTGCATTTTCTGGTGTGAAAAGGTTATTATTTCAAATAGCCACGACCTGCTCTGAATAGCCAGGACCAGTGCTCTGAATATAGCTGGGCAGCGTCCCACTCTCTGCCTGGCTGTCAATTCACTTCTGCCCAGCTGCAGCTTTCTCCAGTTTCCATGAGCATGTATTCCTCCTTGACAATAAGCATATAATCCCACATGGCAATGAGCATGGAACTCCTGGCAATGAGCACGTAGGTAAGCAGCACTTATGTACTATAATTATTAACAGGCATTACGGTGTTTGGCATAATACGTAATGGACATTATGATGTGTGGCTTAACATGTAATGGACATTATGGTGTCAATTATTCAGCTACACCTTCGGCCCGCAATGTCCCTGTTTATTGAGCATATTGTGAATTTTGGATTAATCCGTGTAGCATTATGTGAATTTTGGCTCAATCGCGTATTATTATGTGAATTTTGGCTCAATCCGTGTAGCATTATGTGAATTTTGGCTCAATCGCGTATCATTATGTGAATTTTGGCTCAATCCGTGTGGCATTATGTGAATTTTGGCTCAATCCATGTGGCATTATGTAAATTTTGTCTCAATCCTTGTGGCATTATGTGAATTTTGGCTCAATCCATGTGGCATTATGTGAATTTTGGCTTATTCCATTTGGCATCATGTGTAAGGGGCAAATATAATGGGGTCTAGTATTTTGTTACATTATATGTAGAAGTGATATATGGTGTGGTACACTACACTCAAGGGCACACCCCCTTTGAGTGGCCACACCCCTTTTCCAGAGTGGGCGCACCGAAGGCGCGCACAGAACTACATCCTTCACTTTTGACGCCAAGGTGGGCCTGTGTACTTTAAATGCCAGGGCCTATTTTTAATTCCATTCCCACCCTCTCTCTGCTCTCCTCCTTTCTCTCCCCACTCTCTGAGCATGTACATGGGAACCACTAACACCCCCCCTCCCATACCCTATCCTATCATGTTGCCCCCCTGTCATTTACTCCTGGATCTGCCCCTGCTGCCATGCATGTGTGGTTTATCACTGAAATAGTGACCACAATTGGGGTAGTTGCACATTATAAAAATTCATGCATTTTTTTTATACTGTAAAGCCAAAAGACTGTCTCTTTAATTGCTATATTTTGAGTGAAAAAAATAATTGTAATATGTCTGTTAACAGAATATCAGAATACACTAATACTTAATTCATATACACTAAAATTGCAGACAAAGAGCTTAATTCAACATGGATTGCTAAATAGAGATTTAGCAAATCGAGCGATTATCAAATATCTTAAATGTCTGTATGTATAGATGTTACAGACTAGTCGCAGTTTGACTGTAGGCAAGCATTTTGGGGCGGAAACATGGCATTTTCTGGGTGTATTTGTGAAAACATAGGCGCGCCCAGGAATTTATCAGGTGGGTCTTTAACATCAGCGATGACCACTTCCAACCTAGTGAAAAAACTCCTGAATCCATGATTTCTCCTGTGCTGCTCCAGTGCTCTGAAATTCATTTCTTCTATCTACAGTATCAGCCTCTCTTTTAGTGTCCATACATTCAAATGGGCCTTTAAGACTCACCTCTTCATTACAACTTTTCAGCCATCCTCATAACTCAGTATTTTACCCTCTGATCAAATCTGACCAACTCTCTTTCTCAGGTCACTCTCCCGGTTACACTTTTCCCCTTTTAGATGGTGAGGCTTCATGGGCACTATTGTCAACTCCTTGCACCTCTAGCACTATCATTTGACAGAGGCAGATTTAGGGGTTAGGCTGATCCTAGGAACAACATTCAAATGTTTTTATGTTTCTTACTTATGTTTCTTGCCTTACTCCATCTCTCAATAGCCTTCTCATTACCCTTTTTATAGCTCTTTCCAGTTCCCTCCATATCTTCCCACAGCTCACCAGTTCCCCCTCACATCTTACTGGTTCCCCTCGTGCCAGCTCACTACCTCATCACACTGCACACATACAAACACTGGGCACACAATCACTGCATACATACATACATACATACATACATACATACATAAATACATATATATATATATATATATATATATACACACACACATGCATACATATATTCATACATACAAACTGCTTGACATAATTAATTAATTTTCTTTTAAGCTGATTAATATCAGTATCGTCACTCTGAATTCTATTGATAGTTACAGTAAACCTCAAACATGTTTGGCTGTTCATTTATATTATTAACCTTTATTTGATCCATTGTATGATCTATGGTGATGACGACGATGATGACGATGAGGTGTTAAAACATACAAAACAATTAATATAAATATATTCAACCACAATTACATTGTAAGGAATTAAGTCTTTTGAAGTTAGAATAATACAAATGAAGTCAAGAATTTCAATAGGAGCATGAAAGATTCTGGAATAATAGATCCCTCCTTTAGTCTTTAGAGGGTAGTCAGCAATATCCAATTAATGTGATATACAGCCAAGAAGTTGTTAAATGTGCAGAATGTATTAAGAACAAAGCAGTTCATGAATGGAGGATAAAAGCTGAATATATAATTATGTAAGGTTCTGTCTGAGTGGAAGTTGCTCCTGCAACTTCTCTCAGATATATTAAAGAACTAGCTCTGCAGCCACATGTTTCTCAGTTATATAAATGTGGTTCCATTGCCTGGTAACACTTTATATACCCATAGGATACATTGTAGATTTATCAACTCATATTATTAGCATAATAATTAGCAGAAAAGTATAACTTTGTACAAATGTTTGGACTGTATATTGTTTAAATGTTTTAGACATTTCATTTTTATCCAGGGTCAATGATACATTAATGGAAATGCAAAAAAATGTTCACAAAAGCACGGATAGTAAAATCAAAACTTCAGAAAGGATCAACATGTGAGAGACAATGGTAAGGAAATTAGAACTTTTGAAGACCCAGGAATTTTAGTAGATAGGAGGAGAGTAAAAAAAAGGGGGGAAAATCAACCGTGGAATAGAGGAATAGGAAGGATAAAGGAAGGAGGGAATAGAGAGAGGAGAGAGAGTTGAGCATGTATATCATATTAGGTCACAGCACTGAATACATAGAGAAGAGAAAGGCAGGGAAACATTATGTAATACAAGGGTCCAGGTCTTAATAGACAAGTTGACTCCAATCAACAATTGGTTATTGTATTAGATGCATTTTGACACGTCTAGTCTCCCACTTGCTAACAGACAGCTAATGCAGTGTGATCAATGGGCATAGATGGGTTGTAGGCATATCACAATGGGTCAAAGGCAACGAGTAGTATTTGGAAAATTGGAGAAGGTCTACTGATGTGATGGAACGTATCAGGTCTCTCAAGAATGACCGATAACCACACATTTTAGGCAGGTCATCTACATATACTTCTTTTCCATCAAGTTCCATTCTACCTAGTCTAGATGGGACATAATTCCAATGAAAGCTTGGTGATATGTTTGAATTTCGATCTCCGCAAATCTGCTTGGATATTTTATTAAAGCCATCCTTATAACACTATATTGCTTTGTAGAAATGGAATGATATAAAACACAAACTTATGAAATTACATGCCAGATTATAGCCGTCGGTACTTCAGTGTTCACCAGATAATAGGATGACCTTGAATATGTCAAAAATCAATAGGTCAACCCCATATGGTTGAAATGCTATAGGTTGACAGGTACAAAAGAATACATTATCAATACAGTAGGTCAACATGTAGAGGGATGACAGTGCTTCAGATTGACATGTGCAAAAAGGTCCATAAATTCAAATGGTCAGCTTATCAATTGTGGATGCACATATACATATACATATACTATATATATTGAAACTATTTGTTTTCATCTTTTTCATAATCCATCATCCACTAGGATGGTGGATTATAAAAAAAAAAAAAAAAATATTCCTAACTGTAGTCCCAGTCATTGGGAATAAGATTGGAGACCATTTACTTGTCAACCTTATGACTATGTCCACATTTTGTACATTCCATCCTTTTCAAGTGTCTACATTTTTACATGTTAACCTGTTCCAAGTCGACCATATCGGGATGACATATTGACTATCAATCTAATATTGGTCGGCCCTGTGATCCAGATACAGTGAAGTGGAGTACCACAGTATACAGCACACAGGCTATAGCTGCGTGTATAATATTTTGCGACAAATTGATACAAGGTGAAATCATTTGTAACTAAATGTAGTTACTTACCAAGCAGTTACAATTAGAAAGCCCTTGATGTGTGGACTTATGAGGATTTTATATACTACCGATACCCTTGTAGGGGTTACCCCAACATAACAATTATTGGGTAATAACATATAACAACAATAGGCAGTAGTTTTAATTACCCATTGAAATTCGTTTTTCTCTGGCATATTGAACATTTCACTTATAGGAACTTTTTGTAGGATTTATTCTTTATGCTTACTTTTGAGACACTTACTTAAAATAAATGAAGTTTTATTGTTCCTCAGTGAGAAAAACAAAATAGCAATCTAGTAAATATGATACCTTTTAATGGCTAACAAAAATAAATGTTGTTAAAATGCAAGCTTTCGAGACTTCTTAGGTCTCTTCCTCAGGCATGGTATAACAAGGTGTGTGAAGAACCACATATATATACCCAGCAGAGTAGGAACAAGATGTGATAGATGGACATTCTTAAGATCAAAACAAAACAAAATAACAGAATGAGCTTGTAAATTGAGTCCTTAATTAGTTTGTAGATAAGTAGTGTGAAAGTTTTATTGTCTCTAAGTTGATGACAGACCAGAGTTAGAGCTCCGATGCCCTCACTCTTTCTGGGCCAGATTCCTCAGATGTTGTAGTGGGCCATAAATCCCTCGGATAGATTCAGTCCTGTGTTAAGGGTGTCAAACGTTGTCATTAATTTGTATTCCCAGACCCTCCTGTCTCTTTGTGATTTGAAATTTCCTTTTAGTATAATCACTTTCATATGATCCTGATTGTGTCCTGGGCTGCAGAAATGTTTGGCCACAGGAAAGTGTGTCTTTTTTTCCTTTATTGTGTGGCGATGGGACCTCATCCTTGCCTTAAGTTTTTGTCCTGTTTCTCCAACATACAGACCCCCAATAGGACATTTGGTGCACAGAATCAGGTACACTACATTGGTAGTAGAACATGTGAATGTCCCTGGGATCTTATAGTCCTGTTGTGTGTTGGGGATCCGTACACTGTCTGTAGTGAGGATATGGGCACAGGTTTTGCAGCTCCTTACATTGCAGGGATAGGTTCCTCTTTGTGTAATGGATGGCAGTGAACTTCGGATTATAATATTTTTCAGGTTTGCAGGTTGTCGGTAACATAGTAGTGGAGGGTCTGGGAATATTGTTTTCAGGCGGTCATCTTTGTGTATGATGTGATGTAGTTTTTTTGCAGTTTTTCTTAGCACCTCAAGCTGTGGGTTGTAGGTGACTACCAGGGGTACACGGTTGTTTCTTTCTCTTTCTTTATATTGGATAAGTTGATTTCTGGGTATCCTGATGGCTCTGATAATCTGATCGTTGATTGATGTGGGATGATATCCCTGATTTAAAAAGGTCCCTTTAAGATGTTTTAAGTGGACATCTCTATCTGCTGGGCTGGAGCAGATGCGATGATATCTGATGGCCTGGCTGTAGATAATGGATTTTTTGATGTGTTACGGGTGGAAGCTGTCCCATCTGAGGTATGAAGGCCGATCCACGGGTTTTCGGTATAGGGTTGTCTGTATTGCGTTGTTTTGAATTGTTATAGTGGTGTCAAGGAAGTTTATCTCGGTATATGAGTAATTCATTGTCAGGTTTATTGTTGGATGAAATCTGTTAAATTTTTCATGGAAATGTATGAGTTCTTGTTCAGAATCAGTCCAGATGATCAGGATATCATCGATGTAACGGAAGTAAGCCAAGGGTTTGATTGAGCAGGATGCCAAGAAGTCACTCTCGAGTTTTGCCATGAACAGATTGGCGTATTGCGGTGCCATTTTACTGCCCATGGCGGTCCCGGTGCGCTGTAGAAATATTTCTTTGCCAAAGGAAAAATAATTGTGTGTAAGGATGAATTTTGTAAGCTGTATTGCAGGACCAGGAGCAATCCCATTGGACTCAAGATATATCTGGCATGCTGTCAGTCCATCTTCATGGGGGATATTGGAATATAAGGATTCCACATCCATGGTGGCAAGGATGGCTCCATTAGGGAGGGGACCTAGGGTTGATAATTTATTCAGTAGGTCCGTGGTATCTTGGAGAAAGCTGGTTGTATGTCTCACCAGTGGTTTCAGGACACCCTCTACCCATCCTGAGATTTTTTCAGTGAGGGTTCCCACGCATGAGATGATTGGCCTCCCTGGGTTGCCGGGCTTATGTATTTTGGGAAGCATGTAGAATATTCCAATTCTGGGACTGTCGGGTATCTGTTCCTGGCGCTATGGAAGTGGAAAGCTCTGGCGAACTCTGTAATGAGTGTTCCTTTCACTACGGAAGTTGGGGCGGACTCTGGATTGAGTGTTCCTGGCGTTATGGAAGTGGGAAGCGGCGGCGGTCTCCTGAATGAGTGTTCCTGGTGCTACGGAAGTGGGATGTTGCAGCGGAATCTGTCCAAATGGAAATACAAATTTTAAAGCGCTCCCTCACAAAGGACTCAATACAGATACTACAACAATATTATAAAACACTACAGCTATGTCTAATCAATAACAAGAAAAAGAAACTTCACAGACTTCGCATAAAAGCAGGACTTTATTCAAGCACACAGAAAGTCCACCCCAAGTCTGGAGGGATAGAACAGAACTCCCAGCAAGACACAGGTAAATTTAACTGTGTGATTAATTTGTCATCTCACAAACCCACTAAAGTAGAAGTCAGTGTGCTATCTAGAGGACTTACATTCTGTCCGACCAAGCCTCTCGACAAAACAGAACTATGTAGTGACATGGAAGAATATTTTAGGAAACTAAGACTGAAGGAGTTCTTCCATGACAGAGAGGAGACAGAACCTACAAATAGCCAAACACAAATTAGACCAGTCCACAAGAAGAGTTCTGTCTGGACACCACCACCTGGCCGCAGTACCATTTTGGACCTATATATTGACTCTTTTAGAAATGTGGTCCAGTCAACAATATTGGAAAAACATAAAAAGGAATACTTTAACATCAGTGTGCAAGAAAGAAGAGTTATTCACACCTTAAGAAACAACAAGAAAATCACCATCAAGCCTGCAGACAAAGGTGGGGCCATAGTCATCATGGACACATCGGACTATACTAAGGAAGCAAATAGACAGCTGATGGATATCCAATACTATACCAAACTAGACAAAGATCCAACTCAGAAATATTTAAGGGAGTTGAGAAGGCTTGTCAGGGGGCTGTCAGCAGAGTCTACAGAACTTTTGGACTTGATACCCGACAGTCCCAGAATTGGAATATTCTACATGCTTCCCAAAATACATAAGCCCGGCAACCCAGGGAGGCCAATCATCTCATGCGTGGGAACCCTCACTGAAAAAATCTCAGGATGGGTAGAGGGTGTCCTGAAACCACTGGTGAGACATACAACCAGCTTTCTCCAAGATACCACGGACCTACTGAATAAATTATCAACCCTAGGTCCCCTCCCTAATGGAGCCATCCTTGCCACCATGGATGTGGAATCCTTATATTCCAATATCCCCCATGAAGATGGACTGACAGCATGCCAGATATATCTTGAGTCCAATGGGATTGCTCCTGGTCCTGCAATACAGCTTACAAAATTCATCCTTACACACAATTATTTTTCCTTTGGCAAAGAAATATTTCTACAGCGCACCGGGACCGCCATGGGCAGTAAAATGGCACCGCAATACGCCAATCTGTTCATGGCAAAACTCGAGAGTGACTTCTTGGCATCCTGCTCAATCAAACCCTTGGCTTACTTCCGTTACATCGATGATATCCTGATCATCTGGACTGATTCTGAACAAGAACTCATACATTTCCATGAAAAATTTAACAGATTTCATCCAACAATAAACCTGACAATGAATTACTCATATACCGAGATAAACTTCCTTGACACCACTATAACAATTCAAAACAACGCAATACAGACAACCCTATACCAAAAACCCGTGGATCGGCCTTCATACCTCAGATGGGACAGCTTCCACCCGAAACACATCAAAAAATCCATTATCTACAGCCAGGCCATCAGATATCATCGCATCTGCTCCAGCCCAGCAGATAGAGATGTCCACTTAAAACAACTTAAAGGGACCTTTTTAAATCAGGGATATCATCCCACATCAATCAACGATCAGATTATCAGAGCCATCAGGATACCCAGAAATCAACTTATCCAATATAAAGAAAGAGAAAGAAACAACCGTGTACCCCTGGTAGTCACCTACAACCCACAGCTTGAGGTGCTAAGAAAAACTGCAAAAAAACTACATCACATCATACACAAAGATGACCGCCTGAAAACAATATTCCCAGACCCTCCACTACTATGTTACCGACAACCTGCAAACCTGAAAAATATTATAATCCGAAGTTCACTGCCATCCATTACACAAAGAGGAACCTATCCCTGCAATGTAAGGAGCTGCAAAACCTGTGCCCATATCCTCACTACAGACAGTGTACGGATCCCCAACACACAACAGGACTATAAGATCCCAGGGACATTCACATGTTCTACTACCAATGTAGTGTACCTGATTCTGTGCACCAAATGTCCTATTGGGGGTCTGTATGTTGGAGAAACAGGACAAAAACTTAAGGCAAGGATGAGGTCCCATCGCCACACAATAAAGGAAAAAAAGACACACTTTCCTGTGGCCAAACATTTCTGCAGCCCAGGACACAATCAGGATCATATGAAAGTGATTATACTAAAAGGAAATTTCAAATCACAAAGAGACAGGAGGGTCTGGGAATACAAATTAATGACAACGTTTGACACCCTTAACACAGGACTGAATCTATCCGAGGGATTTATGGCCCACTACAACATCTGAGGAATCTGGCCCAGAAAGAGTGAGGGCATCGGAGCTCTAACTCTGGTCTGTCATCAACTTAGAGACAATAAAACTTTCACACTACTTATCTACAAACTAATTAAGGACTCAATTTACAAGCTCATTCTGTTATTTTGTTTTGTTTTGATCTTAAGAATGTCCATCTATCACATCTTGTTCCTACTCTGCTGTGTATATATATGTGGTTCTTCACACACCTTGTTATACCATGCCTGAGGAAGAGACCTAAGAAGTCTCGAAAGCTTGCATTTTAACAACATTTATTTTTGTTAGCCATTAAAAGGTATCATATTTACTAGATTGCTATTTTGTTTTTCTCACTGAGGAACAATAAAACTTTTCTTATCAACTGGCTAACACGGTACCAAACTTTTTTTTTTTTTTTAAATAAATGAACACATAGACATTGACATTGTGTAATAAAGCTTATTAAGGACTAGTATGCCTATTATCTGACGCCTCTTTTAAAAAGTATACCTAATACAAAGTAGAAAAAGAAGATGGCTGTGTGCTGAATATACCCGCAGTGTATAGAAAGATACATTTTTACTATTTAAAGCTGCAGTGAGAGATGTGGGTACTTAACCAAATAAAAATATACAAAACAGAAAAATATACAAAACTGAAAAATATTTAAAAAAAAAAACAGAAAACTATACAAAACAGAAAATTATATAAAACAGAAAAATATAAAATATATATATATATATATATATATATATATATATATATTAGAGCAGTGTTTTATATTTTTCTGTTTTGTCTAATGAAAGTAGTTTTAAATTTTCTCACTAATGGGACGTGAGTTCACCATGATGAAACTTACTTCTTTTCCCCTTTTTTTTCTGTTTCTTTGTAGTGGGAAAATATACAAGTCATGGCCTTGTATTCAATTCTGCATCAGAATTATCAATACTGTACTCTATATCATACAGTGCTAATAGATTAATTTATCCTCCCTAAAGTGAGCCTTTTTAGCCTGCTTGCGACATGCTTGGTTTGGAGGTAAGGGCCTTATTCAGACCTGTTCATCAGGCTGCATATGTTAGCAGCCTAGCGACCAGGTAAATGATGCCCGCCATCATGCAAATCCCCACATTTGCATGCAAGGGGATGTGAACTCTATTGCATCACCCCACATGTGGGCACGCGGGTGAAAAATCATTCAATGGTCACTGACCAGCAAAATATTTTTTACCGTTTGCAAATTAAAGTCAGTCTAGACTGATTTTATTTCCGACGAAGATGGCCAAAAACGGGATGGGCACAAACAGGTGACAAACAAACATAGTACTGCTGAAGTTTCAACGTTGCATAGGACGTTTTTCTCAAGGCTCTATGTGAACTTGAGAAAAAGTCCTATGCGACGTTGAAACGTTGGCAGCACTATGGCCCTTATTCTGGTCGGTGCGTATATATCCGCGTGCGTTCGGGCCGCCGATGTTTTCTATCTGCGCATGTGCAGAGGCGTCTCTGCGCATGTGCGAGCGGGGCGTACGGCCAAATCCCGCATGATATGTGAACACTCCAAACAGGGGGTGGAGAGGGGCATGAAGGGCTATTTGGGCTCATTACCATATTCATACGCCCCGCGTTTCATGGGCGTTCCCATGCAAACGCTGGGCGTACGTATGGTAATGCGGCCGTGACGCACGTGTAGGGGGCGGACATATGACATCGCCGGATGTCAGCTGCCCGCCCAGATCCCTGCTTTTGCACGGAAAAATGTCCGTGTGGTCTGAGGTTGCGGGAGCTGGTGGAGCACTCGGTCCTGCATTCGATGGTCTGCGACCATTGAATGATGGGGGAGGTTCCCTTAGATGGAGGAGGCGTATTCCGTAAAAAATACACGTGCGGTCCGTTCGGCCAGCTTCTCACCGCGTACGGACGGAGTTGGCGATCCGTATGGAAGGCGGGGTTTCGCACGCACGGTCCTGGCCGCATAATCGGATCCGGCCGCACCGATCAGAATAAGGCCCTATGTTTGTATGCATTCAACATAACTACTTTTTGATCTAAGTCCGGAGAGTGCCGCCTCGTTCCTGTCTGTGTGGGCTGTGCGTCTGGAGTTTACACCCAACACACACTGTATGTATAGTGCATTTAATGAGGGCACCATGGCAGCTGTGCTGCACATAGCAGGAGTGACAATTACTCTAACTAATGCGCACTCAAAAACCAATGCTGGCTTTTATCGCAATTCTGGGCTGAAACCAGTATGCGCACTATGGGGGTTATACTAGTTCACTCGCAAAGGCACAATCACTCTCTAATGGACAAAACCATGTGCACTGCAGGTGGGGCTGATGTAACATGTGCAGAGAGTTAGATTTTGGTGTTTTATTGTTTCTGTGCAGGGTAAATACTGGCTGCTTTATTTTACACTGCACAGTGCACATTGAAATATAGATATCAGTTTGAACTACAAACCTCCACCTAAATCTAATTCTCTCTGCACATGTTACATCTGCCCCCCCTGCAGTGCACATGGTTTTGTCCATTATAGAGTGATTGTGCCTTTGTGAGTGAACTAGAATAACCCCCTATGATCCATGTGCATGCACAGTAATTCCATAATCGCTGGAGCTGCGAATTTGCAGCCCACCTTATGGGTCTAGTTTAGGTCCTATGTCGGGCTAGAAATTTTGAATAGACACTGCGCTAATTATTAAAAAAACAGGTGAGTGGGCTGGAATAATCGACACTCAAACATGCATTTAATTAAGAAAATGTATATAGATTTATTCTCCTATGTCAGGATACTTTTATAATGATTTCCAGGGCTACATTTAGGGCCTGATTCTGGTTTACTTGCAAAACCAAATTCTATGTCTAATGGATAAAACCATTTGCAGTGCGGGTGGGGCAAATGTAATATGTGCAGAGAGAGAGATAGCTTTGGGTGTTATTTTGTTTCTATGCGGAGTAAATACTGGCTGCTTAATTTTTACACTGCAATATACTGTAGATATCAGTTTGAAGTACAAACCCCACCCAAATCTAACTCGCTGCAAATTTTAAATCTCCCCCACCTGCAGTGCACATGGTTTTGTCCCATAGACAGAGAATAAGCATTTTGCAAGTGAACCAAAATCAGGCCCTTAGTTCCCAATCGACCCGACTCGCCCCTACAGTTTTCTTCTTTGCTTACCCCTCCAGTGGCAAATAGACACAAATATCAGATTCAAACATACTGTATATGTTGACTGCATTTTGTGTAGACATGCACAGTGCATACTTACAGATATTACACTTAATCAATGGGTATACAGTACCTAAAACTTAGCATTTTTACATTATGGACAGAACACAGCATATGGGAACAAAACCGTGAAAGGTTACTGACAATAATGTTTCTCTGACTTTGGAGTTATATGTTATACCACTTTCACATTGTAAAATGCAGGGTCGCACCTGGACTTTGAAATGGCTCAGTCCCGGTGGAAAACTTCACTTTGCTTTATTCAGACCCCTTTAGCGACCTGGTAATATTGATGGGTTGCTGACAAGATGCGAGGTGGAGTGGTGAAGCATCATGAGGGCGGGGGAGGAGGCAGAGCTTGGAGCTGACCCTGCTCCAAGCACTGCTTCCTGCATCAGTGTGAACGGGAACTGGGTCGCTCGACCCTGTTAACCCATTCACACTGCACAGAAAACCTGCAACAAACCGTTAAGAACCATGCTTTTTATCGGTTCGAAATGTCAGGTTCCTGGGTTGCTAAGCCCTTTCAGATCGTAACTATTACCGAGTTGAACTGGCATGAATCTGATAATTAGGTGCGATCTGAAAGGGGTATTACTTAGTCATATACTCAAAGACAATGATTTATTTACTATGAGATGTAACAGGATTTTACCTTTTACAGTTTAGTTTAGAACATAATAATTAGTCAAATAGATGGAACATTTGTGAAAGCTCTGTAGATTGTTTATGAGGTTTCAGTCAGCTGCTGCCAATCAAATAATTGCAATACTGTAGCATAGATTAATTTAAATTATACTGTATATATATTATTCTCTTATATATGAGCTGAGAATTGTTTTATTGCTATTATTCATTTTCTACCTGAATGTATATGATTAATTGGAACAGATTTGATTGAATTGAGTGTCTGTGCACTGTAGCATATACAATAAATGGCTGCACTGTTGACTATGGAAAGGTCAACATCCAATACTTTTTTTTCTACAATATCTTTATGAAGAATAGAAGTAATATTTAGAAAGCAAAGAAAAAAATGGTAATAAATTGCTTAGCATTTCATTATGGTTTACCCTCTGTCACAGGTACAGATGGTGGCATATAAATATACGATGCAAGCTATTTATTAAAAGGGAAAACCCAGAACTCCAAACCCATGTTACATAATTCTCTAACTGTCTAACAGCATATAAGGCTTTATATAAAAAAAAAAAAATGTGAACGAATAACTAAAATAATATAATAACTAAAATCTATGATTTTTTTTGCAAACACAATATATAAATTATATATTAAAATACACACACACATGCATGAAAAACATTGGGCACTTGTGTGTTTTTTGGCTGGGTAGCAAGATATAATCTCACTTTGGCACCCCTAAATGGCTATATGTCACCCCCTTGTGTTATGCCACATAACAAAACAACCAACACATCATAGGGCATTGTGCACTCAGTCACCATTCCTGTTGCTCCATATAGCCTACGTATCAATACCCTAAGACTGAGACCAGTGTGTGGGGTCAGGGGATAATCAGAAAGATGGGGACAGCGTGTATAATTTTTCTTAATTTCTCAATATGTAACTTTTGGCCTAAAAAAATATTCTTATATTCTAGGGCACCATTAATCAAAATTATTATCAGGTTGCAAATCCCTGTGTAGAATCTGTGTGACCACTGCGCAGACACTTCCCAATAGTCGAAAAGGTGTATACATATATAATGTCAAGACAGACATCACTCTAAATGCTTGTGACGGGTGTAATGTGCCATTGTCACAGGGCTTCAATACCGGCAACGGCACCTGATCTAGCATGTGTAAGCTGGCTTCAACCCAGATTTTCACAAAATTGTTGGAACGCTATGGGGTAGTGTGCGCTTTTGGGTGATTCAAGGACACAGTAAAGTTTGTCTGCCTCAGTGATGAATAGGACTGAGAACACAGATCTTTTTTTTACTAATACATGCCTGCATATACTATTAGCCATGTGTGCCAGTGCATTTTTGCTAGATTTGGATTTGGCTCTGATTTGACAAACCACTGTGACAAACCACTTTGACACCACACTGCAGCAGCACACAACAGGGTTACACCATACTGCAGCACACACACACACACAGGATTACACCACACTGCCCTGGCACATGCACAGTATTATAAAGAGCCTGGGACACAGTGCGGGTTACAGTGGAGGTCACATACAGCAGGCCTAAGCTGGTAAATAGCACATCACCCAAACAACAAAAAGGTGGCTTGTCATAGCAGAAACTCTAATCATGGTGCCCACATTCTTAAATCAGTTGTGATTAGATACATATTAGACCTTTTTCATTTGAACACATTGGATTCAAAATCCACATTTGTTTTTATTGCAGTATTAAAGCTGTTCCTCTGCATGTGAGTACTGCTAACACTTGATGTGGCATTTTGTGTCCTTTTTATTAAGGATATAAATGTGGGGGTCATGTATTAGGTTGACAGTCAGAAGGTCAACCACTATTAGTCGACATGAACCAGGTTCACATAGACAATAGGTTGACACAAGCAAAAGCGTGTCGACCATTTCCTTTCCATGTCAACATTTTGCTTGTGTCGATATTTTTCCTATGTCACCCTTGTGATCCACACATACTAAAAAAGTTATACATTTTTAGTTTTCGAGCCAAAGGCCATAGAACTTTTTGATTGACGATTATGCCCAATATCACCCAATTCATCAACATCGGGCCAAGAAATCAGGTGAAAAGTAGCAAATCACATGTGTTGTAGATCAAATCAGATGCATGGTCCTCTGCGTATCAGATCAAAGTCCCTGGATCGCAAGTGCTGTGCAAAGGATCTGTTGGATCCGTCAGGACTTGATGGGCTTGTATATGGACTTCATCTTGTATGCAACGGTTCATTAGTTGCGACTCCTACCCTAAGAGAAGTCGCAGTAGTGTATGGGATCCTTAAGGTTATGAGAACTATTCTCTTGTCATGTTACGAACTGCCAGCCGGACATAGGACTGGTTTGTAAGTGTTGTAATGTGCAATGATCTACTTCCATGAAGTTCAATAAGGGCATTCTGGGAATCCTGGATTTTTTTTCTATCCTTAAATAATGAGGTGGGATTGGCTTCCCTTATCATCATGGTTCAGAGCTGTACTGTTAATCATCATCAAGGCGTACCCTTCTGCTGCATAACCTAGTTCTGAGGTTTCTCCTACGACTCCCTGCCTCATGCCTTGACCATCTCTGCCTGCTTACATCCTGCTATCAAGCCACCTCCCACTTGCTTACTCATGTAATCTGTCTATCTCCCCTTCCTACTAGATTGTAAGCTCCTCGGAGCAGGGCCCTCTTCCCTCCTGTTGTCAAAGCTCTTTTCTTCACATTTCACTTACAGTTCTCCCATACTCAAACACTCAGCAACCATCTTCGTCTGCATACTCCTCTCCATCTTTGGCCACCATTGTTATAATTATAATCTGCACTTTCCATAACAGCAAATGCAATAATTTCTTGCAACGTTGTGTCCCTCATAAATGTTTTATATAATTGTATGTCATTTGTGTCATATCATGGTCACATCAATCTATGGTGCTGAGCAATATGTCAGTACTTTATAAATAAAAAAGATTATACAAATACATTTCACATCATTCCAAACACATATTGTTATACAACTTTTCTGTATAACGAAGTTACATGAATAATGCAGAATTTAGCAGCTTTATGTGAATCAACAATGAATTGTATATGTTAAGATAAATACATTCCAATTCACTCCTGATACATTTATTTATACAAGGTTTATGCATAGTGAATTTAAAAGGATGTCTTTGAAGTGCTTCCACTCTCCATCATTAAACATTCAAAAGAAGTGAGACCATCTGATTAATAAATCCCTTTGTAATTCTCAATAATAAAGACATATTTGTGTACACCTTCTTAATTACTGAAATCCAAGGTTTCACTGCATTTATTTATTATTAGTCATATGATTGACTATTTCAGTAATAGTTTTTTTCTGGTACAGTATTTCAGAGTTTTGGAATAATTAGATTTACAGGGTGAGATTTAATAGGATGAGAGATTCAGAAAGTGAGAGATTTGGTGAGAAATCTCCAGTTTTTTTTTCTGGTACAGTATTTCAGAGTTTTGGAATAATTAGATTTACAGGGTGAGATTTAATAGGATGAGAGATTCAGAAAGTGAGAGATTTGGTGAGAAATCTCCAGTTTTTTTCTGGTACAGTATTTCAGAGTTTTGGAATAATTAGATTTACAGGGTGAGATTTAATAGGATGAGAGATTCAGAAAGTGAGAGATTTGGTGAGAAATCTCCAGTTTTTTTAAAGCGGCAATCATTTACACTTCAAAATCAAACTGGTTTTGCAGTGCAAATGATTGCCGCTTTAACCCCTTCCCGACATTTGACGTATATATACGTCATGGCCGGGAAGTACTTCCCGACACATGACGTATATATACGTCATGGCTTCTAACTGTCACTGCGTCTAGAGACGCAGTGACAGAGGGACGATGTCTGCTGTCCCTGACAGCAGACATGTCCCTGCATGCCCAGGGGGGGCTGCGATGCCGCCCCCCCGTCGGCGATCGCTGTGATTGGCTGTTCAGTGTGAACAGCCAATTACAGCGTTTTCTGTGTCACCGGCGAATAACATTCGCCGGTGACACGGGATCGGAGGTGATTGGTGCTGTAAAGTACAGCACCAATCACCGCGGGGTGTAAGGGTGACACTGGTGTCACCCCACCTCACCCCGCCCGCCCCCAAAGGCCGTGATTGGTCCGTCGGACCGACGGACCAATCACAGCCATGGAGGGGGGTTTAAACTAACGGGGACTACACTGCAGACGCCATTCCGGTCTGGAATAGCGTGCAGTGCGGTCACCGTGCCCAGCTGTCGCCATTTACTGACCAGAACCTTGCTCAATACTTACCTGATCACTGCTTGGGATCTTGCTTCATCTTGTGACATCCTGTGCTGTGTTGTGCTGTGTTGTGCTGCTGCAGTGTCATCGAGTTAGAGAGAGAGAGAGATAGAGAGAGAGAGATAGAGAGGCCTAGTGACAGAGAGTGCTATATTTTGTGCTGCTGCAGTGTAATAGAGTTATAGATAGAGAGATAGAGAGAGAGAGATAGAGAGAGATAGAGAGATAGTGACAGATCGTGCTATATATTTTTTTATATAACTGACTGCTGCCCCCCCTTTTGTGCTGATCAGTATAAATTAACTGATCAGCAACTTTTTGGGGGCGCAGGGTATTTTTTATATATATATATATATACCTGCTGCAGTGTCATAGAGTGATAGATAGTGAGAGATAGAGAGATAGAGAGAGATAGTGACAGAGAGTGATAGAGACTGCTATATTTTGTCTGCTGCCCCCCTTTTGTGCACCCCCAGCAACTTTTTGGGGGTGCAGGGGTTATTTTTCATATATATAACTGTCAGTGCTGCTGCTGCAGTGTCATAGAGTGATAGATAGTGAGATAGAGAGAGATAGAGAGAGATAGAGAGAGATAGAGAGAGATAGTGACAGAGAGTGATAGAGAGTGCTAAATTTTGTGTCTGCTGCCCCCGCCTTTTGTGCTGATCACTATATCTGAGGTGATCAGCAACTTTTTAGGGGTGCAGAGGTTTTTTTTTTATATATATATACCTGCCAGTTGCACTGTCAGTTGCACCAAAGGTTGTGCACCTGCTGCCCCTCACTGGTAATCAGTGTCGCATCACTGATCACCTTTTTTTTTTTTGTGTGTGCTGTGGGGTCTTTTTTTAATTTTTTTTTTACACACACTGTGATTTTGGGGGTGTCCTGTGGCCGCTGTGCGCTGATCAGTGACGTACATCACTGATCATCTTTTTCGGCACAGGGTTGATCTATTTTTTTTTTTTTTTTTGATCAAATTCCTGTTGCCTTTGAGCGCTGTTCAGTGACGGACGTTACTGACCAACATCTGTGCTCAATTTTTGGCGCAGGACCTTTTTTTTTTTTTTTTTAACCCCTTCAATTTTTTTTTTTTTTTTAACCCCTTCATTTTTTTTTTTTTGTATAAAGTATTTTTTTTTTCTGCACTACATACACACTACACACTACATACCCCCCTGGTTGAAATAAAGTTTGTACCCCCCCCTACACTATACACGTGTTGAAACATTTCACTACCAGTAACACAAAAATAAAAATGGCATCCCAAATGTCATCCCAAATGTCATCCCAGTCATCCAGAAGAATGTATTCAGTGGAGGAGGCATATGCCATGCTTGCTTCTGACTCTGACACAGCCAGTGATGCAAGCGGGGAATTTGAAGGATTCGCCTTAAGCTCCTCTTCCTCCTCTGGTGATGAGGGACCCCCTCAAAGACGCCCCCGTAGAGCAGCTGAGACCCCCCCCCCAATAATTGATCTCGTATGGACCCCACCACCAGACAATTTTGAGCCCCAGGTTCCTGAGTTTTTGGCCATGCCAGGAATCCAATTTGATTCCACAGGTCTCAGAGAAATTGACTTTTTCAAATTATTTTTCTCTGATGATTTTATAAATTTAATGGTGGACCAAACTAATTTATATGCCCAGCAGTTTATTGCTCAAAACCCCACGTCATCATTTGCTAGGTGGACCCCTGTAGATGCAGTAGAGATGATGACGTTTTGGGGTCTGGTGTTTCATATGGGCATAGTAAAAAAGCCAGAAATTAGGCAATATTGGAGTACAGATGTTCTGTACAGCACCCCATTTTACCGTATGGCCATGCCCCGGGCTCGATTTGAGACGATCCTTAAATTTTTGCATTACAACGATAATGCACAGTGCCCACCCAGAGATGATCCCACCTTTGACCGGCTATTCAAAGTCAGGCCGGTCATTGATCATTTCAGTGCCAAATTTGAAGAGATGTACATCCCAGATAAATTCATTTGCATAGACGAGTCCCTTATACATTTTAAAGGAAGGGTTAAATTCCGCCAGTACCTTCCCAGTAAGAGGGCAAGGTATGGCATAAAAATGTATAAGCTGTGTGAAAGCACCTCAGGGTACACTCACAGGTTTAGGGTATATGAAGGGAAGGATTCAAGAATTGAACCGCCAGAATGCCCCCCCTCCCTCGTAGGTGTTAGTGGAAAAATTGTCTGGGATTTAGTGCACCCCTTCCTGGATAAAGGTTATCACCTCTATGTGGATAACTTTTACACTAGCATCCCCCTGTTTAAGGCCCTTGGTTCAAGAGGTACAGCAGCTTGCGGTACTGTGCGCAAGAACCAAAGAGGCCTCCCAAAAACGCACATTGCCCAAGTAATGAGAAGGGGTGAAAGCAGGGGAATATGCACCGAAAATATGTTGTTGGTCAAATATAAGGACAAGAGGGATGTCCTTATACTGACAACAATTCACGGAGACAGTACCACCTCCGTCCCTGTACGAGGTACCAGTACCCACACCTCAAAACCTAATTGTATCCTGGATTACAATAGGTACATGGGCGGAGTGGATCTTTCAGATCAGGTACTGAAGCCGTACAGTGCCCTGCGGAAAACAAAAATCTGGTACAAGAAGCTGGCCGTGTATATCATCCAGATGGCACTGTATAACGCTTACGTGCTATTCCGTTCTACCGGCCAGAGGGGGACATTTATGCACTTTCAAGAGGAAGTCATAAAGGGCCTAGTATTTGGGAACCAGCAGGCAGAGGGCCCCAGTACTTCTAGTACTGGCCCCCGTATTGTACCAGGGCAGCATTTTCCGAACGAAATCCCCTCCACTGCAAGAAAGGGCAGGACACAAAAAAGGTGCAAAGTTTGCTATAAAAAGGGAATAAGAAAGGAAACTATTTTCCACTGTGAAACTTGCCCCGACAAACCCGGCCTATGTATAAAGAAGTGTTTTAAAATATACCACACATCTATGGATTATTAGGTTCATCATTTCACCGTGCTTCGGGGGTCTTGCTAATGCCACATAGCACCCACCAACATTCCACCAGAATCTGAGCTGCAAAATCCAAAAATCACTCCTTCCCTTCTGAGTCCTGCCATGCACCCAACTGGTATTTTTTGGTCACATATGAGGCATTGCCATACTCGGGAGAAATTGGGGCACAGATTCTGGGGTGCTTTTTCTCCTTCATACCTTCTGAAAATGAAAAATTTTGAGCCAGAACTGCATTTTTGTGTAAAAAAATGTAATTTTTCATTTTCACTGCCCACTTGTATCAAAATTGGTGAAACCCCTGGGGGTTTGAAATGTACACTATACCCCTAGATGAATTCCCTGAGGGGTGTAGTTTGCAAAATGGGGTCACTTGTGGGGGGGTTCCACTGTATTGGTGCTTTGGGGGTCTTGCTAATGCGACATAGCACCCACCATCATTCCACCAGAATTTGTGCTGCAAAATCCAAATATCACTCCTTCCCTTCTGAGTCCTGCCACTTTTTGGTCACACATGAGGCATTGCCGTACTCGGGAGAAATTGGGGCACATTTTGGGGTGCTTTGTCTCCTTCATTCCTTCTGAAAATGAAAAATTTTGAGCCAGAACTGCATTTTTGTGTAAAAAAATGTAATTTTTCATTTTCACTGCCCACTTGTATCAAAATTGGTGAAACCCCTGGGGGTTTGAAATGTACACTATACCCCTAGATCAATTCCCTGAGGGGTGTAGTTTGCAAAATGGGGTGACTTGTGGGGGGGTTCCACTGTATTGGTGCAACATAGCACCCACCATTCATTCCACCAAAATCTGTGCTGCAAAATCCAAAAATCACTCCTTCCCTTCTGAGTCCTGCCATGCACCCAACTGGTATTTTTTGGTCACATGTGAGGCATTGCCGTACTCGGGAGAAATTGGGGCACAGATTTTGGGGTGCTTTTTCTCCTTCATACCTTCTGAAAATGAAAAATTTTGAGCCAGAACTGCATTTTTGTGTAAAAAAATGTAATTTTTCATTTTCACTGCCCACTTGTATCAAAATTGGTGAAACCCCTGGGGGTTTGAAATGTACACTATACCCCTAGATGAATTCCCTGAGGGGTGTAGTTTGCAAAATGGGGTCACTTGTGGGGGGGTTCCACTGTATTGGTGCAACATAGCACCCACCATTCATTCCACCAAAATCTGTGCTGCAAAATCCAAAAATCACTCCTTCCCTTCTGAGTCCTGCCATGCACCCAACTGGTATTTTTTGGTCACATGTGAGGCATTGCCGTACTCGGGAGAAATTGGGGCACAGATTTTGGGGTGCTTTTTCTCCTTCATACCTTCTGAAAATGAAAAATTTTGAGCCAGAACTGCATTTTTGTGTAAAAAAATGTAATTTTTCATTTTCACTGCCCACTTGTATCAAAATTGGTGAAACCCCTGGGGGTTTGAAATGTACACTATACCCCTAGATGAATTCCCTGAGGGGTGTAGTTTGCAAAATGGGGTCACTTGTGGGGGGGTTCCACTGTATTGGTGCTTGGGGGGTCTTGCTAATGCGACATAGCACCCACCAAAATTCCACCAGAATCTGAGCTGCAAAATCCAAAAATCACTCCTTCCCTTCTGAGTCCTGCCATGCACCCAACTGGTATTTTTTGGTCACATGTGAGGCATTGCCGTACTCGGGAGAAATTGGGGCACAGATTTTGGGGTGCTTTTTCTCCTTCATACCTTCTGAAAATGAAAAATATTGAGCTAGAACTGCATTTTTGTGTAAAAAAATGTAATTTTTCATTTTCACTGCCCAGTTGTATCAAAATTGGTGAAACCCCTGGGGGTTTGAAATGTACACTATACCCCTAGATGAATTCCCTGAGGGGTGTAGTTTGCAAAATGGGGTCATTTGTGGGGGGGTTCCACTGTATTGGTGCTTGGGGGGTCTTGCTAATGCGACATAGCACCCACCAAAATTCCACCAGAATCTGAGCTGCAAAATCCAAAAATCACTCCTTCCCTTCTGAGTCCTGCTATGCACCCAACTGGTATTTTGTGGTCACATGTGAGGCATTGCCGTACTCGGGAGAAATTGGGGCACATATTTTGGGGTGCTTTTTCTCCTTCATACCTTCTGAAAATGAAAAATTTTGAGCCAGAACTGCATTTTTGTGTAAAAAAATGTAATTTTTCATTTTCACTGCCCACTTGTATCAAAATTGGTGAAACCCCTGGGGGTTTGAAATGTACACTATACCCCTAGATGAATTCCCTGAGGGGTGTACTTTGCAAAATGGGGTGACTTGTGGGGGGGTTCCACTGTATTGGTGCAACATAGCACCCACCATTCATTCCACCAAAATCTGTGCTGCAAAATCCAAAAATCACTCCTTCCCTTCTGAGTCCTGCCATGCACCCAACTGGTATTTTTTGGTCACATGTGAGGCATTGCCGTACTCGGGAGAAATTGGGGCACAGATTTTGGGGTGCTTTTTCTCCTTCATACCTTCTGAAAATGAAAAATTTTGAGCCAGAACTGCATTTTTGTGTAAAAAAATGTAATTTTTCATTTTTACTGCCCAGTTGTATCAAAATTGGTGAAACCCCTGGGGGTTTGAAATGTACACTATACCCCTAGATGAATTCCCTTAGGGGTGTAGTTTGCAAAATGGGGTCACTTGTGGGGGGGTTCCACTGTATTGGTGCTTGGGGGGTCTTGCTAATGCGACATAGCACCCACCAAAATTCCACCAGAATCTGAGCTGCAAAATCCAAAAATCACTCCTTCCCTTCTGAGTCCTGCCATGCACCCAACTGGTATTTTTTGGTCACATGTGAGGCATTGCCGTACTCGGGAGAAATTGGGGCACATATTTTGGGGTGCTTTTTCTCCTTCATACCTTCTGAAAATGAAAAATTTTGAGCCAGAACTGCATTTTTGTGTAAAAAAATTTAATTTTTCATTTTCACTGCCCACTTGTATCAAAATTGGTGAAACCCCTGGGGGTTTGAAATGTACACTATACCCCTAGATGAATTCCCTGAGGGGTGTAGTTTGCAAAATGGGGTCACTTGTGGGGGGGTTCCTAACTTTTAGCATCTTATGGTGCCTAGAAACCTACATGGTGCCTAAAAAATAATCTCATAAAAAGGAGGCTCCAAAATCAAGTAGGTGCTCCTTCTATTATGAAGCCTGTGGTTTGGTCAACGTGCACACTAGGGCCACATATAGGATATTTATGAAAACAAAATAATTGGGGGAATCAATTTTTAGTCACATTTCTCTAGTAAAATGTACTGTGTTCCTTAGAAAAATGTATTCAAATTGCAAATCTGCAAAAAAAATGAAATTTTGAAATTTCACCTACACTTTGTTTTAATTCCTGTGAAACACCTAAAGGGTTAACAAACTTCCAAAATGCTGTTTTGAATACTGTGAGGGGTGCAGTTTTTGAAATGGTATCATTTATGGGGGTGTCTCACATACAAGTCCCTCAAAGTCACATCAGAACTGAACTGGTCCCTAAAAAAATCAGTGTTTGAAATTTTCTTGAAAATTTGAGAATTTGTTATTCATATTGTAAGCCTCCTAGTGTCCAAAAAAATTAAAAGGAAGTTGAAATAATGATGTCAACATAAAGTAGACATATGGTCTATGTTAGTTATTAACTATTTTGAGTGGTATGATTATTTGTCTCACAAGCAGAAAATTTAACATTTTGCAAATTGCTAAATTTTCCATTTTTTTACGACATTTTGGTATTTTTCACAAAAAAACACAGACTGTATTGACCCAAATTTACCACTAATTTGATGTACAATGTGTCACGAAAAAACAATCTCAAAATCACTGGGATAAGTAAAAGCAAAAAAAAGTTATCCCCACTTAAGTGAGACATGTCAGATTTGAAAAAAAGGGCTCTGTCAGGAACGCAAAAACTGGCTCTGTCAGGAAGGGGTTAAAAAAACTGGAGATTTCTCACCAAATCTCTCACTTTCTGAATCTCTCATCCTATTTAATCTCACCCACAATGTTCCATACAAAATCCTACCTACCTTTCTGTACTTCATTGTTTCCGTACTGTATTTAATTATATCTGTTAAGCGCCTTGAGTCCTATTGGAGAAAGAGCGCTATATGAATAAATGTATTATTATTATTATTATTATTATTATTATTATTATTATCATTATTATTACCTCTTGCTACTTACAGTACTTCAAAAGTGTCAAATGAAAACATTAAGGGGCTGTCCTTGTTACACAGATGCTTTGTTTATATGCAAAAAAACTTTAATAAATATTTCTTGCAACAACAAAAAAAACATTAAGGGACATTTGTACTAAGCCTTGCAGAGAGATAAAGCAGAGGGGTGAATGTGTGAAGCAGTGATACAGTATGGGTGCAGAAGTGTGACAGTGTAGAAGTTACCCATGAAAACCAATCAGAATGGAAGTAACATTTATAATTTCCATACTATAAAATTTATACAGGGCAACTTCTCCACTTGCTCACTGCTTCATTCTTATCACTGTTTCATACATTTACTCCAGAGAGATATAAAATGCTAGCCAATCAGCTCCTAACTGTTATGTTACAGGCCGTGTTTTAAAAATTACTTTTCAGAGCTGGTTGGTTGGTTCCTTATCTGTCTCCATTTTATCTCTCAATACCTTATGCCCTAACATACTTTTTGTAGTAATGTTGTTTTTTTGTTCAGTAATGTAGCAGGAATAAGATGAAAGCAGAAACACAGTTACTATAGCATAAAAGCAAAAGAAGTGGGGAAGGAAAAGGTGTATATGAGATACTGTATATTTGGCAGAGTAGATAAGCAAAGTACTGGGACCAGGAATTGACATACAGACGGAGCCCTCCTCATGTAGCCCTTTAATAGGATTAAATGAGTAATAGGATTACTCTGCTAATCCCCTACTGTATTGTTCTATGTATTGTATTGCTGCTGAGAACCAGGGCCGGATTAACAATGGGCCTAATGGAGCTGTAGCTCCAGGCCCACTATTCAAATAGGCTTATTTTGTAGCTGAGGGCCGGGGATTTCCAACGAGCCCTGCCCCGCGTCGCTAGCCCCCCGGGAACCAGAGATACCGCTGGGCAAACTAGAATTTTTTCCCATAGGATAACATGGAACCCGCTATAATTTCGAACCCCACCCGGTTCCAACGGCTGCCAGTTCCCTCTTCAGCATAACAGAAGCTCGAGGTTGATTGAAACCAAATCACTGGGCCTTCAATCTGATACCAGACTGGTCCATATGGGTTAATTGGTTCCAGAGATATTGCGGGTAAAAGATTGTTTCATTTCTGAAATTTCATGGCTGTTCATGTTGTTTGAGTGCAGATTTCTCTTGAAGCAAACCACCCAAATTCACAGGACCAAAATTATTTGAAGCCCACTAAAAAGTTATTCAATAAGATACTGGTCTCATGTAAAGGGGACAGTTGGTTCCAAAGATATAGCTGGTTGGTTAAAGGGGGGGGGGGAGTTCTTACCCCCCTCACACCAGAAAATGCAGGGACTAGGCTGGTGTAACCATATTCCTAGTAAGTCCGTACATTTTCTGATGTGAAAGGGGTATTATTTCAAATAGCTGGGACCTGCAGTGCTCTGAATACAGCCTCCTCCTCCTGCTCTCTGCCAGAGTGTCAATGGCTGTCACTTCTGCCTAGCGGCAGATGTCCCCCAGTTACCGCGAACATGTATTCCTTCTTGGCAATGAGCATGTAATCCCACATGGCAACGAGCATGGTACCCCTGGTAATGAGCATGGAACCCCTGGCAATGAGCATGTAGGTAAGCAGCACTTCTATAGCATAATTTTTAATAAGTATTATGGTGTTTGGCGTAATATGTAATGGACATTATGGTGTGTGGCTTAACATGTAATGGGCATTATAGTGTAAATTTTTAATTCCCCTGTTTATGAAGCATATTGTGAATTTTTACTCAATCCATTTGGTATAGTGAGTATTTTGGCTCAATCCATGTGGCAAAATGTGAATTTTGCCTTAATCTGTGTGGCATAGCGTGAATTTTGACTCAATCAGTGTGCCATAGTGTGAATTTTGGCTCAGTCAGTGTGAATTGTGACTCATTCCATGTGGCATAATGTGTAAGAGGCAAGTACAGTATAAGTTACTTTTGTGTTGCATGATTTATATAAGGGGTATATGGTGTGGTAAGCTTAGGTGACCACATAAAAGATGCTGAAATGTTTTCTACCAAGTTTTGGCTTTCAGTATTTTTTTTATGACTGGCGTGCCACCTCACCCCGCAATTTTGAGTGTTGGAAATTGTAATATATATATATATAACAAGAGGTTTCAAAACGGCACTCAGGTGAATGGAGCAAAAGTTTTGGTGCAGGGTCCAATGTAGTTAATAGAAAAAGCACTTACCCAACCTTGCAGAGGGAAAGGAGATAGACCAGCACTCAATGAAATTTTGAAAAAAATAAGTGTATTGAAGTTGTATCACAGCATAGTAACAACAGTGGATATTACAACATCACAGCAGACCCGACAGCTGTTTCGAACCGGAGCCTATCCAGTTCTTATCAGGAGTGCTGACAGTTTGCAGTGCAGCTATAATTATAGTATATTTATAGTGCAAATAAAGGCGCCAAGTACGCCCCTCACACGGCATTCAGGCGCTGTCACTCAGCACCACGGGGTGTGTCTGGTTGCTAGGAGACCACTGGGAGGCGGCTAGCAGTACGGCGCGTCACTCGGGAATCCCAATGCCGGCTGTTCGCAAATGTCAGTGCGGCTAGATGTTAACATGGGCTGTTGATAGCGCCCGCAGTGCTAATGCATCATAGGTGATGGGGAAATGTGGTGAGACGGAGCCCCATCAGTAGGATCACGGGGGTGAGGACTGGCTAATATACAAAGCTGAATAGAGACAGACCGGTGTGTATGTCTGATGTTCTAGCGGGGACATTCAGGGCCTGAGAAGTACAAGTGTAGTATGTGTAGTCTAAGAGTGTGCCGCTGGTGGGGTCATACATATTGTCTCTACGTAGGACTCTGGGTGGCCAGATCTGAGGCATGTACGTCTGTGAAATAGTTGCAGGGAAATGCAAACGGGTCATGCTGACATAAAGAACACATGTTAATCATAGTTTATGCATATTGGCACCCTGACACACGGCGGTGTCAACTTTTCAGGGTGTCGACAGAAGTCATCATAAATACATGGTTCCCTTAGGAATGCAAACATTATCACAGGTAGCAATGCATAGATGGAACACGGAGGTGCGAATACAACCAGCAAATCAGATAATGGAAATAGATAACACATAGTCCAGCTCCTATGCCCGCGGCGGGGCCAATGTAAGGTGTCTGTTATGCTTTTAAAAGAATGGGGTCACAAGTCTTGGTACCAAAGAATGCTACCCGACCAGTTTATGTACATTAGTTTAATTATATGTGTTATGTGCTAGCAGGTATTCATAAGGGGTTGGATATGTGTCTTGGATCATCTATTGATGAGTACACTCAGGTACTGTACGTGAGGTGCTTATTAAATAAAGCAGCCCATTTTAAAGTTCTCATTTAGGCCATGAGGGGTAAGAGTGTTCAAACGGTAAATCCATTTGAGTTCCCGCTGCAATAAGAGTTTGTCTCTGTCTCCACCTCGCCTAAGTGTCGGTATATGGTCAAGGAGATGACACTTGAGTTGTCCGATATTATGTCCTTTTTTTCGAGATAATGTCTTGCCACAGGGAGTTGTTTGAGGTCCACGCTCACATTAGTGGTTACAAAGCTTTTCTCAAGGGATGATCTATGCTGTCCCAGTCTCTCTTTAATCATCCTGGCTGTCTTGCCGACATAGTTGTCGGGGCATAAGAGTGCATATACGACGTATCTGCTATTGCAATCCAATCTGTGGTGCAACTTGTACTTCTGTCCATTGGCTGGGTTTGTGAATTCATTCCGGGTAGCTAGAAAGTTACAGTTAGTGCATTATGAACATTTGTAAACTCCATGCTTGCGAGATAGCCAGGTCGTGGTACTTTGGATATTGGAAGAAACATCTGTCACCACCAAAAGGTCCTTAAGGTTGGGTCCCCTCCGGTAGGCGAATCTGGGGGAGATTTTCAGTACAGGTTCCAGAACTGGGTCACTTGCAATCAAGTGCCAATGCTCAAGGATTTTTTTCTTTATGTGGCTGGAAACAACTGTATACAGTAGGTACTGCAGAAATGTAGAGAGAGAGGGTGCAAATGCACTATGCTATCATTACATTATAATATAATATATAATAAGAGGTTGTTGGTATATCATTGGCCAGTGATAGGTAAACGCGTCCCTTCGCGGGCTTAACAGGTATCCGCGTGCGCTCGCCACGCTTCGGGCTCGGTGGCTCGCTGCGCTCGCCACACTATTCTATTCTCAACTCCACGCCCTAGTGGATAGTAGGGGTATGAAAAGGTCGGAGGACGCATACCGCCGCCCCTCGCGGGCTCGCTGCGCTCGCCACGCTTCGGGTTCACGTTGATCACGTGGTGGCGTAAACTACTTTTGGGGGGACATTTCAATGTTCAGGGGTGCTTTTTGGCCCATTTACCATTGTTCCTATGATAATTTGGGTAAATTGATCCATTTCACATTGTTTCCTATGGGAAATCGGGGTCATCGCGGGTAAATTGAGGCATTTAACATTGTTCTCTATGGGGAAATCGCAGGCATCGCGTCTGGCCCATCGCATCCGATTTTTTTGCGCATGCGATGCCCGGGATGGCCCCGATTTTACCCCCAATGACCGCGATTATGATCGTTGTGGCCGTGCTAGGAAACAAGTACCAAAAGGCCTACCCTACTCCCAAATGCTGAGAGTCTGCTGTATCACCTCTAACCCTGAAACTCTGCCAGCGGCACTAACCGAGAGGATACAAGAAACAAGACATTGACACAGCATTGCAAAGAGCTCTTTAGCACAAAACCAAGATTCCTAATGAGGCTGACATCAGACTACATTTCTGCAGTGGAAATTGGCTCTAAATTGCACACCCTCAGTAATGAAAGGTCCCATCTGCTGAGAATAAATGGGTTACACAGAGAGAGAGGGTGCAAATGCACTATGCTATCATTACATTATAATATAATATATAATAAGAGGTTGTTGGTATATCATTGGCCAGTGATATTGGCCTGCCCACCAATCGTCCAGGTCACCTCTTGTCGAGCAGGTCCCTAACACTCTGGGGTCACCACCTGGGACGCAGGGAACCCCGAAACATGATCCAGCCAAGGACCCCCCCAGGGCATCACAATAAAGAATAGGGATAGTAAAGTGGTGAAATTATAAGAATGGAGGTCCCTACTATATGTTTGAAGGTAGAGAGTATGTGAAATAAAAAGTGCATACATAAATAATAGACATACAGGATATAAAAAGTGACTGTGTATTTAAGTTGTGATGCCCTGAGACAGTCCAGCCAGAGCAGCCCGGGGCCCCCATGCCCAGATGCCAACCCCACATTTTCTGACACTATGCACAAATAAATAGGACTTACTTGGAATTATGCCTCTGTCTCAGTGCAGTCCATGCTGGTTCCCTGCTTAAAAACATAGAGGGTGGTGGGGGAGGGGTGCTTAATCTAGATTGAGGCAATCTCAAACCTCAGGTGTGTATTGCTACACAGATACATGTTAGGGGAAATTGGCTCTAAATTGCACACCCTCAGTAATGAAAGGTGCCATCTGCTGAGAATAAATGGGTTACACAGAGAGAGAGGGTGCCTGCGCACCACTAGCCCTGAAGAAGCTTTACTGCGAAGCACGTGCCGGCTAGCGGTGCGCAGGCAGTAGTGCTGCTGTTTTGTTATTTTCTATACATTGCATTTTGATTATATGTACCCGAGTGTGATGCCTTGGAAGCCCTTATAAGGGCTCTAACTCACACGTGTGCTGCAGCGAGATCACCCCACGTTTGGGACGCTCTCATTCACTGATACCCCACATCTGGGAGTAATCGCTGGTAGATACAGTTCCCCTGATCCGTTGACAGGGATATACCCTACCCGAGTGATTGCACGAATAAGCTGTTTATATTTGACCATTGCCTTACGGTCCACCGGGGTTGAGGTCCCTCTGAAATTTGTACAGAGGAGACACCCCATATAAGTCAGACCTGATACAGCTCAGAGGTGATTGTGATTCTATACACAGCACCCCGTTTTCGTGTGTCAGTGGCAGCACAATATTTGTGAGATTTTGAGCACATGAGAGTAACTAGAGGTCTGCTGACCCAGTTCCTCTTGGCACCTAGCTCTGTTAGCAGGTTGAGACTCTACTGATTGTAGATCCACCGCACAGAACTGGCTAGCCACACACTGTACAATCATCACACGTCATAACAGATTAATTTCAGCAACACCTGCCTGCCACCTTTGTTTTAAAATGTGTTACCTCACCTTTGTACGTTTCATGTCTTTTAACACTTTCGCAGCCTTTTAAAATATATTAATAAAGGTTATATTTTATATTTTGTTTGGTGCACCCAAAATAGGACACTCTTTCCTCTTTTTCTCTGTATGCTCTCAATTACAGTGTCCAGTGGTAGCACACCCCTGTCTATACAATTCGTAAACACATTGTAAACATATTGAATACCACCTCAGGGGTCCACCCATATGTAAGTCTTGTGCGACTGACCAAAACCCCCCGTCTCTACGTCCAAAGTTACCAGGATGGTATCAGGTGGAATGTCAGTGATTCTGTTTAATTTGCGTAAGAAGTCTGAGGTGTCTTCAATAAAGCTGTCTGTGCATTTGACAACTGGTTGTAGAAAAAAAATCTACCAGTTGTGAGATAGGCTGGCATAGAGATCCCCTTGCTGAGATTATTGGTCGTCCGGGAGGTGATACAGTACAAGGGATTTGTGAACCTTTGGCAGGGTATAAAGAATGGGGATAATGGGGTTTGTCTGGGTCAAGAAGTTTGCAGTTTCACTGTTGATATAATTGTTGGCGACTCCAAGGTTGATGATATTGTCAATCTCTTTCTTGTACTGCCACGTGGGATCACGATCAAGTTGAAGGTAGCATGTCTGGTCGGATAATTGATTGAGTGCCTCTTTCACATAGTATGAATAGTCCAATAGCACAATGCCTCCCCCTTTATCCGCCGCCCTGATAATGAGGTCTTTATCATTCTTCAGTGTTTTAATCGAGTTTCTTTCCTCCAGGCTGATATTGTGATACGACACTTTGTGCTTATCCACAATGGGGCAAGTGTCTCTCTTTATTACCCTGAGGAAGGTATTAACTGAAGCGTTTAGTGAGGAGGCGTCAAACTTGCTAGGATTCTTAAGAGTGCTGGTCCTTGTCTCCGTTAGGTTTTTAGATTGGGGTGCTGGTTTTTTTTGGAAAAAGTCCTTCAATCTAAGCTGCCTGCCAAACTTGTACATATCAACGTGCCAGTCAAAACTATCCTGGGTCACTGTCGGAACAAATGAAAGGCCTTTGTTTAGCAGTGAGATCTCCGTCTCAGTCAGTTGATGTTTTGATAGGTTATAAATTACTGAGCCTGTTGGTTCCTGCTGCCATTTCTTTTGTCTTTTTCGCCCACCCCTATGGGTGGGTAGAGTGGGTTTTTTGGGGGCCTCCCCTGTCTGTCCGACCGGCCAGATATTGTGTTTCCTTAGTTGATGTAGATTGGGCATCAGAATCGCTCGCCGACGTGTGGCTATCAATGTCGGTAAAGTCAGTATTGGGCCGTCTGGTGCCTACCCTGCGGGGTTGGGGGCGGTATCTGCGATTTTCACTTATAGAGAACCAGGTGTAGACCCTGTTCTCTTTGTAGTCAAGCTTGACTTGCTTATATATATTTTTTATTTTATTTTAATAGGTTCTCTCTATATTTTTCTAATTCTTTGTCAAGCTTGCCCAGTAATTCACTCTCTGGTACCTGCAGAGCTTTGTATGGTTCAGTCAGCTTCAAGTCTGCAATCTCCCCTTTGATGGTTGTTAAATCTGTTCCAGTCTGCTCAATGACTAGGAGCACTAGGTCATGTGAGCATCTATTGAGGATGTTGCACCATTTCAAACAAAACTCGTCATTGTGCCTCCCCAAGGTTGGTTGATTATGAAGTCTGAAACCTCTCGGAATCAACTGTTCCTTGTAATACTGCGAAAGGGTTATACCATGTACAGTAGTTGGAGCTCTATCTCTCGCTTGCTTAATTTAAGAAGATCCTGATAGGCTTCTTCCGGACTGTCTTTGTTAAACAAAAGTGTGTCGGTGTCAGTGAACAGTATGCGTTCCCTGTCTTCTTGTGTGAAATGAAGGGCGGACGTCAAGTCAAAACCCTGCGGGTTAGACATTTAGTATCTAGAAAGGTAGGCTTTAAGGCATAAGCAGATTAGTGGAGCTATTGTTTCCCACAGGAACAGTTTGTGTTCTGTGCAATATATGCACAAAGATGGGAGGGAATGATAGATTGGACGGTAAAGAAAAAAATTGGATAGTGTGTACACACTGTGTATATTAGCCAGTCCTCACGGGGGTGAGGACTGGCTAATATACAAAGCTGAATAGAGACAGACCGGTGTGTATGCCGATATCTGATGTTCTAGCGGGGACAGTCCTCACCCCCGTGATCCTACTGACGGGGCCCAGTCTCGCCACATTTCCCCATCACCTATGATGCATTAGCACTGCGGGCGCTATCAACAGCCCATGTTAACATCTAGCCGCATTGACATTTGCGAACAGCCGGCACCGGGATTCCAGACTGATGCGCCATACTGCTCGCCGCCTTCCAGTGGTCTCCTAGCAACCAGACGCTTCAGCACACCCCGTGGTGCTGAGTGACAGTGCCTGAATGCCGTGCGAGGAGCGTATTTGCCGCCTTTATTTGCACTTTAAATATAGCTGCACTGTAAACTGTCAGCAGCCCTGATGAGAACTGGATAGGATCCGGTTCAAAACAGCTGTCGGGTCAGCTGTGATGTTATAATATCCACTGTTGTTACTATGCTGTGATACAACTTCAATACACTTATTTTTTTCAAAATTTCATTGAGTGCTGGTCTATCTCCTTTCCCTCTGCAAGGTTGGGTAAGTGCTTTTTCTATATATATACTTGATGACACTAATTGAACTGGTATTAACCAGAAACTACTTTATGTATGGTACCGAGTACTACCTGCAAGTCAATGGCACCGCTATGGGGTCAAACGGCGCCAGCTTATGCCAACTTGTATATGGCAAATTATGAGAAGAAATATATCACTTCAGTAGCCCAGATGAATTTATTATGTTACAGTCGATTTATCGACGATATATTTTTAGTTTGGGCAGAAACAAAGGAATCTTTTGAGATGATGGTCCATAACCTCAATACATTGCCTGAGCCAATCCGTTTGACTCACAATATCGACCAACAAACAGTGATGTTTTTAGACATAGCGATTTTCAAAGATGGTGACAGATTGGGCTACACGATGTTCCGGAAATGCATGGACAGAAATACACTTTTACAAGCCCAAAGCCAGCACCCTGTCCAATTAAAAGAAAGTCTGCCCATCTCCCAATTTTGACGGGTCCTGAGGACAAACTCGACAGAAGAAAGGACCCTGGTACAATTGGTAGAAATGAAGACAAGGTTCTTGGAGAGGGGATACATGTCTAAAACTATTGATCGTTGCCTCCGAAAGGCGAAGGCAAGATTTCAAACTCCACTGACAAGATCGCAGGACAGCTCAGACCAGAGAATGGTACAGATAAATACCTTTGACCACACATCAAATGTGGCAAAGACAATTTATAGAAAGCATTGGCCGCTCCTGACAAGCGACCCAGCCTTGGGGTTACAAAAACATCCACCACCCATGATGGCGTACCGCAGAAATCCTAACATTCAGCAGATCCTGATGAGACTGACAGCACGCCCAAGTCCGAAGGGATCACAATGGCTACGTTCTACCAAACCGGGCTGTGTAAAGTGCAAGGGATGCACAACATGTAACGTGATGCTGAGCGGGACCACAGTGGCACACCCACATAGTGGGAAAAGGATAAAAATCCGGCATCGACTGACCTGCACAACTGCGTACGTAATTTATGTTGATCTGTCCCTGCGGACTGTACTACATGGGATTGACGACAAGGCCATTTCGTGAGCAGATGGCAAACCATAGGTATACCATTCGGCTGGCCTTGGAAACAGGGAAGACTGATAAACCTGTGGCACAGCATTGTCTGGATTACGGCCATCAAGTCCCAACTATCAAATGTATGTTGGTAGACCATATACCAAAGTATATCAGAGGGGGTGATCGTGCCAAGGCCTTAAAACAACGTGAGGCCCAATGGATTTATACTCTGGACGCTGTGGTCCCTCGTGGCCTAAATGAAAATAATCTGTTGAACTGTTTCTTGTGATCTATTGTTACAGGGGTAACTTATACCTATTTTCCATTTTTTTCTTCTTTCACCTTTTTTGCTTTTCTCTTTGTTGCCCAGATATTGGGGTTTATTCTAGTTCATTCTTTCTGACAAAATCCTTCTTAGATGGACAAAACCATGTGCACTGCGGGTGGGGCAGATGTAACTTGTGCAGAGAGAATTAGATTTGGGTGGGGTTTTTCTTCAAAGATATATAGATATAGTCGGGGTAGCCGGCACTCAGCTCCAGCAGAATCTTTGTGCCCCGTGCCTTCAGTAAAAACCCTGCAGCAGCTGGGTCAATGAACAAACACAGGAAGGACCACGGCACTGGGGTCTAAAATAATGGAGACTAACGCTTGCCTTTGCAGGTTAACGTTTCAGCCTTTATTCAGGCTTTTGTCAAAACAGCATACATGTATGCTGTTTTGACAAAAGCCTGAATAAAGGCTGAAACGTTAACCTGCAAAGGCAAGCGTTAGTCTCCATTATTTTAGACCCCAGTGCCGCGGTCCTTCCTGTGTTTATATATATATATATATATATATATATATACAGATGGGGCAGGTCCCATCTTGGCAGGGGATGGCGATGGCGACGCCAGCCGCCATCCCCCGCCAGCGCCATCTGCATAGCGAGAAGGGGACGGGCGTGCACGAGAGGCGCGCGTGTCTCTTTCCGACGGCGCTTCCAGTCGCTCCCCCGGGTCACCGCCGGCTTGTCGGCCTACCCGCACCCCCCCTCTAACCCTGTCCGTCTCCCTGAGGCGGAGATGGACAGGGTTTCCGTCGCCCCGCCGACGGAGATTGAGACGCGCGTGAGACGCACGCCAGTCTCAGTCAGATGGTGAGGCAGGCTGCTGGTGGATCGCCAGCACTGACGTTCTGGCGATTCGCCAGCAAGGAAGAGGCCTGCCCTATCTGTATGTATATATGTATGTATATATATATATATATATATATATATATATGCATTAAACTGCACCAGCACTTTTCTTAATAAGTTTGGAGCCATATGTGTGCCGCCTACTTTCCTGTAACTGTATAGAATGGACTCACCCCTAAGGAGGTAACTCAGATTTGGGACACCGGAGTGCCGGGGAAGATATTGTGTGTGTGTGTGTGTGTGTGTGTGTGTATGTATGTATATATGTATATATATATATATATGTATATGTATATGTGAGTGTGTGTGTGTGTGTGTGTGTGTGTGTGTGTGTGTGTGTGTGTGTGTGTGTGTGTGTGTGTGTATGTATGTATGTATAGTGACTTGAAAACAGTTAATAATCTGAAACCTCGTCAGATGGAGTAATCATCTCCTTTATTCCACCTGTTTTGATAGTCTGAGTGCCGCACCTATACCTTGGCTATATATATGTCATTGCACTCTTTAGCTGTCCGATGCTCTCTGTGCTGGCAATACATGGTTGGCAATGCAGCCCAAAGTCTACAGCCGCCACTGGTAGGCAAGTTTATCTGCATCTTCTATTTTCCCTCTTTTCTGTGCAAGGCCCTTGCATATGCCTTGCAACCTCTTTGCCATTTTCCTCCCTATACTAAACGCTTTGCATTTTCCTATGCCAGCCCCTGCCTTTTCCAGGCATATATAATTTGTTTAAAGTTTTTACACAAATAGAGACACACCCATGAGCAGACCACCCAACCAGAACACTGGTCACGCCCCCTACATTATTAGGTGCTGGCCATAACCCCTATTATTGAGCATAACAGGCCCTTGATAAATTCAGCTCCAGGCCCATTTAGACCTTAATCTGGCACCGCTGAGAACAAAAGGATAGCCATGGTGAGTCAAGACCTAAGGTAGATAGTTAAGAAGGGTTCCATCTGTACCAGTGAGGGAGTCATCGAAACATATAGGAAAGTGGGGAACCAGTGGAATATAGAGGCTGATAGTTTTTGTTATAACTTATTCCAAGTGATAAATGGTGCTCCAGCCAATCAACTCCTAACTGTTATGTGTTTGAAAAATTACAGGAGCTGATTAGCTGGAATACCATTTATTATTTAATGAGTGTTAACAAGCATATAATTCATTAAATCTGCTAATATAGTTGGAAGATGTTTCTAGCCTTGCGATGGTGTGATGAGAACTCAAGGATACAGAAGTAACCAGGCTAATGTGACAGAGAATTCCACAAAATTCAGCCACCATAAAAAAAGATAAACCAAATGTTTATTAGAACCTAAATTAATGGTCATCCTTGATATACAGTAGATGAAAATTATACTGGTCATGAGACCAGATTTGATTGAACATATCCACGGTATATTAGAGACAAATGGTAATAATAAGTATCATTTGACATACATAGAGGACAACCTTACTTTATTTTGTGAAGCAAATTTGGAGTGTATTATATATGTTTTTTAATGCTATATGTTGTAAGCATGAAATATATTTTAAGAAAGAAAGAAGTAATATTGCCACTGTATAGGTCATTGGTACGACCTCATCTAGAGTACTGTGTTGAGTTCTGGAGGCCGTATCTCCAGAATAATATAAATACATTAGAGACTGTATAAAGAAGGGCAACTAAAATGTTGAATGGCCTACATCACAAAACGTACCAGGAAAGACTAAAAGATCTTAATACAGTATGTATAGTTTAGAGCAGAGAAGGGAAAGGGGGGACATGATAGAAACTTTTAAATATATCAAAGGTTTTAACAAGGTACAGGTGGGAGACATTCTTCACAGGAAGAGGAGCAACAGAACACGAGGACATGCACTGAAACTAGGGGGAGGAGGATTCAGGGGAAATTTGAGGTAGAATGACTTCACAGAAAGGGTAGTAGATAAGTGGAATAGCCTCCCATCAGAGGTGGTAGAGGCAAATACAGTAGTACAATTTAAGCATGCTTGGGATAGGCATATTGATATCCTTACAGAAAAATAATAATAAAATAATGTTTAAAAAATGGGCAGACTAGATGGGCCAAGTGGTTCTTATCTGTCATCAAATTCTATGTTTCTATGTCTATGTTTTTCATTTTCATTAATTTTGCCATCCATATTATTTTGTATAGAAACAGAATTAGCTCCTCTATGCCATTGTAACATATATGAAATTGATAAAGAACACCATATATCCCTCAACCCTCACTCGCTGACCCACTGAAATTTAATTTGAATGAAGAGGAGTCTCCTTGGTTTTATATATTTGCTCTACATACATTTTTATTTTGTTTACTTTGTTGATTTATATCTATTTTTGTTGTGGGAAGTTCTGATTATGTGCTTCACTGTTTGTATTTTATTTAATTTTTTCTCATGTGCTCTTTTTGAATTGTACTGTTTCACCATGAGGGGGCCTACAAGTTTGTTGTCATTGGGCCCAGATAACATTTAATCTGGCACTGCCCACAACTCAAAATCTATTTTGGCATGCTGATGCACAATAAGACGAACGTTACATAATACATAGGGATGGTTCCAGAGGATGGACCAGCCCACAGTAACGAGCCACACACTGCACCTATGTTCATGTCACTCTTTTGACCCTGTCAACTTTTTCAAGTCCACAAGATGCACTGATAACATTTAATCTGTTGACCTAATACACGATGGCCATATGGTGTTGCCTTTTTGACTAATACCTGTAGTCCTATCATCCGGATACTGAATGAGATACTGTACATACAGTATGTGAACACAGTAGCGCACGCAGGGGGGGTTTCTGAGTACCCAGAATCCCCCAGGAATCTGAGGGTCATAGTCTGAAAGCTGAGGGTCCCCTCTTTCCATGGGTACAAGAATTTAAAAAATCGGCCCTGGGGAACCGGAGATATCTGACTTCAAAGCAGTGGTCCCCATCCAAGCCTGTTAATGGCTCTAACCCAGTCAGATATTTCAGTTTCTGTCTCACTTAGAGTTTTTCTGAGGAGATATCCAAAAGCTGGGACTCTCCCCCTTTGAGGACACTAGAAGCTTGTCTCTACTGTGCCCAGAACCAGAGATATCAGCCTTCCAGCAGCTGGTTACTGTTCCAGCTCCACACACCTGGTATGTAGTTTTATATTCTTGTTGGCAGGTTGCTCTGCCCCCTGAACTCTGATCCCCTAGTCCCCAGTACCATTTCGTAGGTGGGATTCTCTAGTTTGTAATTCCATTTTCAGCTAAGAAATCTAGTTCCGGGAACTGAAGATATCTGCAGTCAAGCAAGCTATCCTCCCAACAGAAAATTATGAATAATAAGCCCACTCCACTATACACCCCATCTCTGCATATTAAACATCCTCAACCACCCTGGAAGTTATGTATTGGGACCCCTTCATTCAGCCCAATGCCCCCTTCTCCCACCTCATCTCCCACCATCTGTGCAGTAAAGGTGTAATTAGTGGAAATTACTGATCCAGGCCCTACCTGCTGAGAGGTTGGTATAACACCCCCTACCAAATTTATATATATATATATATATATATATATATATATATATATATATATATATGTGTGTGTGTGTGTGTGTGTGTGTGTATATATATATATATATATATATATATATATATTCACCTAAGTGTCCATCTCCGTGCTTTGCTCCGCCCCTCTGGAAACCCCCTTCTGAAAATCCTGCGTTTGCCCCTGGAACATACACCACATTAAGCAAGGAATGTTCCTAGCCACCAATGACTGACAGCTAGCAGCTCACATGAGATGCTGGTATGAGGATAAAGTCAGTAAAACTAAGTGGGCAACTATTAATAGGATTGTAGTATATTTTGGAAATTAGCATATTATAATTAGAAAATAAGTACTTTCTATTATAATAGTAAGAATGTCTCAACTTCTGTAGTTTTAAACTCTTCATTTAAAATAGTATTTGGATAAATACAGCTTACTGTATGTCTCAGATGTGTGCTCTCAACATTAGTCTCATATCTCATCACACATTACAAAATCTACAGTGGTTTATGAATGAGCGTGAATATAACTGGCCCACATTCATAATGGACTGCCAAAAAATCTGGAATTCAGAAAACTCATTCCATTAGAGAATACAATGTTAACCTGCTCATCCATGTACTTTGCATATAAACAGGTGCATGACATCACTAAACATAACCTGTGCTGTGGGTTGTTTTATTTTATTTTAAATGACCCGTAAAGAGATGTGTAGCTCAGTGCAATGGCCTTTATATTTCGTCCACGTGCCGACCATGACTGTTGGACATGACCCATTCCACCTGCTACAAAGTGCTCTTTTGTAACTCCCCACTTATTTTTCTATTGCAGTGACTTTCCAGGGTTATGCATTTCAGAACATTCAATTATTTAACAGAGCCAAATAAATCACACACAAGCAAATGCATATGTTTAATAAATAGTCATTTATCATAGCAATAAGAAATTTCCTTTGTTTGCAAGTTATGGGATTCACTATAAAGATTACTAGGGGTTAATGATCTGAAGAAAGCAAATGCGACTCAAAGGTAATTTCCATAAAATCTGTAAAAATCAGCAAGGGCTCTAGATCCAAGTGTATGCTTTTTCTTCAATCATCAGACGAATATTCTTTCATAATAACCTTATCCTAGCCATGAATATAAAAGTGAAATAAGCCCAGAGGAGATTTGCGCTCATCTGACTCTGCATTCCTATTATGTTTAATAATGGCACTGATTTCTCAGAAAATATCTTTATTTTCTTCTCCAGATAGGCCTCAGAATTAGGTAAACTTTACATACTGAATGAGCATAAAACAATTACCAGTCTTATTAACAAAATTAGCTGCAGTAAATTACCAGAAGGAAACTGATGCTATTTAGCTCCTAATTACATGTCACTTTCTTTCACCAGCCAAAGCATATAAATAAAATAATTACATTTATTGATACTCTGTTGAGAATTCCTATGGGCACCTGAATTTTCTGAAGCTTGTTACTTTTGTTTTGTGTGGGTTTTTTTTTTTTTAATCTTTTTTTTTTTAAAGCTTTCTAGTACAGGCGCATGAAATTAACACCACGCACTCTTTCCATTTTAATTAAAGTGTCCTTTATGTAATTATGAATTAGCAATGTAGATTTTTCGAATTTTAACAACATGCCATAGATGGTGATAATGTTCTATATATAGATTCTAAAATTCAATTTATGCTTACACTGTCTCACACTTAAAGTTCTAGATAAAAGGAATGTAATAATAATAATTTGTAATACTTCAGGTGGTAAAATGTACACCGATATAGTGACCAATTTGGTAAGCATACATACTTGCATACTGACTGTTTGGAAGGCCTGTGCAGACATCACAACTGGGTGGGCATTTGATGGATAATGTCAGTTCCTGCAGCCAGTGTGCTGGTGGTCGCCAGCTGTTATTTTCTCTATAGTGGCTGCCATAGGCAGGATTGGAGCTGCCACACATGCAGGGCCGTTTTTACAGGGGGACGAGCCGTGCATCTGCCCGGGGCGCCGCACGGCTCGTCCCCGCTTTTTAAATGCTGCCTGGACTGGTGTGCTGATGAGCCTGTAGGCGCCTGTAGCTGTAGGAGGGCGCCAGGCTACAAGGCTGCAGTGAGAGTGTCTATGTGCCCCGCTCGGCGCTCACACAGTCACAGCCGCCTGTCACTCAATGACATTGATGTAGAGTCTATTAGTGACAGGGGGCTGTGACTGACTGTCTGTGAGAGCCGAGCGGCGCACAGGGCGGGGACTGGCCGGCTGAATGATGGAGCGGAGGCGGAGCATAGAGTGAGCCTCAGCCGGGGAGAACACTCAGACCAGAGTGGACCCGGCGGTGGAGGCGAAGCTCTGTGGGAGTGCGACACACAGATTGACTGCCTGATAGTGCCTCCCCCTTCCTCTGTCCGGATTAGCCAAGCAGGGGACAGAGGAGGGACCCGCGCTTATGCGCAGGCTGCGCCAGCTCACCTCCCGCTCTGCTGCTCTGCTACGTGGCTGCTGCATGTAAAATGCCACAGCCAGTCATTCAGATATCCTGGAGGAGTTTCATTATGCTGTGGAAGTCTGACGGGTCAGATGCTGCTGACAGCGAGTGGCTAGAGAACTGTGAGTAAATGCCACAATTCTAAAGCATAAAGTTTTTTTTTTTTTTTAAGTGTTATGGTCAGCAACCATTTCTATTTAATTATATGTGTAAAGAAACATACTGCAGCTCTACAATAACTCTGATATTGTGGGGTGTATTCAATGCCGCAGCGAGCGGCCAGCGAGGGGGTTAAACAGCAAGGATTGCAGAAAACCAGCGATCCTCGCTGTTTAACCCCCGCGCCGGCCGCTCGCTCTATTCAACGTTCCGGGGAAATCCTCGCCGTCACAGGACGGCGAGAATTCCCCAAAACAGCGAGACCCGCGGCTAATGCAGGAAACTCACTGTATTTAGCCGCGAGTCTCGCTGGTTCTGGAGCCGCATACGCCAATTCCCCCTCGCTCAAAAAATGGAGCGAGGGGAAATTGGCGTATGAGGGGGCTGCGTTGAATACTGTCAGGGTGAGTGGTGACAGCGAGCAGGAAGCTCTGCTCGCTGTCACCACTCGCCCACAGCATTGAATACCTGCCATTGTAGGGTTCTACTAGCATGTCAGCTAGCTAGTTTTTGACCAGTCACATACAGTATGTCCAAGTTTGTACACATTTGTCGGTTTTGTTAGATGTGACTATTGGATTTTTGGATCAAATGACCCTCAAAATGTGTAAGGGGCATTACGGTGTAAGGCGTATCGTGCAAGTGGCATTGCAATGCATGGTGTATAGAGTAAATTGCATTATGGTGTGGTGTATGGAGTAAGTGGCATTGCGGTGTGTCACATATTGTGTAATAGGCATTACGGTGGGTGGCATGTGCAATGGGCATTGCACTGTGTGGCATATTGTGTAATGGGTATAGCAGTGTGTGGCATATTTAATAGGCATTGTGGTGTGTGTCATATTGTGTAATAGTCATTGCGATGTGTGGCATAATGTGTAATGGACATTACGGTATGTGGCATAATGGGCATTACTCCTTGAAGCGAGGCTGCACATACTTTTTGAAATGTGCGCTCTTTATTTTTAAATGATCTGTATGTGGGGCACATTTTTACTGTTAAAACTGGGAGCCATATTGTCTAGAAACAGCCCTGTTTGTTTCACCAGATTTTTACTGGGGTGGAGGTTGCATGAAACTTTTATGGCTTGGGGGAGCTAATTTTATAGTTATGCCACTGTGCACGGCAGCTCCCACAGCGCCGCCGCCTCCCTTCCTCCCCCTCCCCGCTCTCCCCGTCTGCCACCACGGCGCCACAGGCACAGCTGAGCTGATTAATCCCAGGGGAGGGGAGCGCATCACGCGTCTCTCCTTCCCCTCGCTCACTGTGTCACTGGGTTGTCAGCCAATTAGAGCTTGCGGGCTGGCATCCAATCAGGAGCCAGCCCGCGAGATATGAATGGCTGACAGCTCAGGTACACAGTGAAGGGGAAGGAGAGACGCGCGATGCACTTCCCTCCCCTCCCCAAGGAAGAAGAATCAGAAGCAGCAACAACAGCAGCGGGGGGAGAGTGAGACAGTGAGTTGTGCTGCTTCTGGCACTGTGGGGGGCACATCTGGCACTGTGGGGGCATATTAGTAAACGGCATCAGTTGTGCGGTAGCGGCGAGTGGGGCATAATGTGTAATTGTCATCACAGTGTGTGGCGTAATGTGTAATTTTCATCACAGTGTGCAGCATAATGTGTAATTGGCATCACGGATAAATAGTGTATTATGATTTAAGTAGCCTGTCATTGTTTGGCCTTGATCTGTGAGGTGTACTAGGTCACTGTGTGGGCCTTTATATTTTTTATGTCACTGTGTGGCCTTCAGCCGGCCAACTTAAGTGCGGGAGGACAATGACAATTCCTGCGGTAACCAATGCCTGGTCATTCAGGTTGCAAAAGTGTGATGTAAGGTAATTGTTTTCCTCCTAGACCCCGCCCTTATATTAAGCCACACCCCTTTTTAGAATTAAGCCACACACCCTATTTCGGCGCGGTTGTGTATTTCTGTGTGTGTGGGGGGGGGCGCATTTTTATTTCTTCGCCCTGGGTGCTAAATTGTCTAGAAACGGCCCTGCACACATGCATGGACTCTGATCATAGTCAATGCCCAAGGTGCTATATATTGGATACAAATGCCCATGAGCAACTCCTCATTCAGTCTCACCTTCTCACTCACCTCTTCAACCGCGCAAAGCAGCAAACAGTGGGGCAGATGTATGATTCATTTTTAAAAATAACAGGTCCCGCTTCTCCTGCATAACCAGGAGAAGTGGGCACCCGTATCACCGCGATGTATGATGCAGGGTGCAGCCGATAAGGAGAGTCGTTATGTCCTGCATCCACGATTCTCCTTATTGCTGCCCCCATCCGGACGGCACATGCGCATTTAAAAAACCTCTCCCTCTCTTGACCGGCCGGCTCTCTGGGCATGCGCAGGACCTCGCTATTAGCGCGATATCTTGAGCGCAACCCAGAGCCGGCAGCAGTGTTAGCATTGTCCCTGCAGTGGAAATAGGACAATGCTAGCCCTGAGCTAGCTCAATGGGCAATGTATGCCTGACAGCCAGTCATACATTGCCCTAGCCATAAATGGCAGGGGGTTTCATCCATCTCCGTATAGCCTCCAATGCAAGCAAATAGGCTTCTCTGTATGCAACCACTATCAGTAATTCGCCCATATCACTCCGATAACACGCCCATACTGTGAATAGCTGACCACCTGTAACCCGAAGGAAAGCATAACACATTTATAATAGACTTGTTCGTGCTTGCACATCAGCAACTCTGTACGAACACCATAACATTGGCCACTGAATACATAAATAAAAAGCATTGACCCCACAGGAAACAAAAACCTGACCCACAACAGGTAACAAACATACTGACCCCCAATAGGGGGGGGGGCCCAAAGAAAATAAAAACATATGCCCCCGCACAAAAAAACACCCTGGCCCCCCAAAGAAAAAACAAACATTGGCTCAAACAAAAAACAATACACATTGGTGGCCCCAACAGGAGAAAAACACACTGACACCAGACAAAAAAATAAAATCATTAAACCTTGGCCCCACAGGAATAACATAAAAACACATTAAGCTCCACAGCAGCAAAAATAGAAAACAGTAATCACATTTTACAATATGTATCTATTTATTTATCTACATAAAATCACAACGCCTCACACATATATAATCTACGAACTGCGGCACTCCTCTCTGATTGAAGTGTGCAAATGAAGACTCAAATCATGGTGCATCAAAACCATGATTTTGTTCAATCAGACCGGAGACAAGACCGATTGGAGACTTCAGATCGTGGATTTTATGTATTTTACGTCCTAAAATAAAAAGATGGTTTTTCTAATTACTTCAAACATCTAGACACCGCTGACTGGATGGCACCTCATGGTTACTGCTTCACAGCACTGAGGTCATGGGTTCGATTCCAACCATGGCTCTAACTGTGTGGAGTTTGTATATTCTCCCCGTACTTGCGTGGATTTCCTCCAGGTACTCCGGTTTCCTCCAACAATCAAAAAAAAGTACCGATAGGCTAATTGGCTCCCAACAAAATTAACCTTAGAATGTCTGTGCGCATGTGTATATGTGGTAGGGAATATAGATTGTAAACTCCACTGGGGCAGGGACTGATGTGAATGTTCAAATATTCTCAGTAAAAGCGCTTCGGAATATGTATGCGCTATATAAGAAACAGTTAATAAATAAATAAATAAATCCCTGAACCACTGGGCCCAGCAGCACATTCCTGCAGGAGACGAGGGGTGGGCGGACCATATGTAGCTCCACCCCCTTCCACTCGTGTCGCTCTGTCCCTCTACTTCGTGTAGCTCAGCCCCCTTTCCAGGATCCCCTGTCATGACTGATGACATAAAAGGGGGTTGGGAGCCAGGAGGGAGCTCAGCTCTGTCTGTGCTGCTGGCACTGCTGCCTCTAATGAAGTCAGTGTGATAGTGTACTAGCAGCTGGCAGCCACAGAGCCTGAGGACAGCAGGGAGGGCGCATCTCATGACCGGCTCCTCCCTGCATGCAGGTAACAGTGCACAGTGACAGACAGAACCGTGGGAGCAGCTGCGTGCAGCCGCACATTCGCACCAGCCCTCCCGCAGCCATTTTTACTGCTCGATGCTTTACTTTTTCTCACAAAAGTTTTCACCAGCTGAACCTAACTACACTATCGGTGATCAAGAATTACTTGCTATTAAGCTAGCCCTAGAAGAAAGGAGCCATCTCATTAAATTTAAATTCTAAGGGATCACAAGATCCAGCATCTTCTGTCCCAGCAGTGGATTTTACTATCCAGTGCTTTGTCAACATCTGGAAAAACATATGCACTTCTCTACTGAAAGCATCAAGTAATTACAAAAGATTTGCTGACATAGGATGCAGGGCAGTGCCTGCTCTAAAACCAGGAGCTCGGGTGTGGCTGTCAACACAAAACCTAAGATAGAAGGTTCCTTCAATGAAATTTATGCCCCATTATATTGGACCTTTTTCTGTGGAGCGAGTTATTAATCCAGCTGCATACAAGTTGAAACTTCCGTCATTTTTTACAAATTCCGAACTCTTTTCATATCTCTTTATTGAAGCCACTCATACTTAATCGGTTTCATTCAAGTCTCCCCAAAGCACCCAAAGTAAAACTAAATGCGGGGTTGAGTATGAAGTATCAAAAATCTTGGAAGCTCGTATTCACTTTAATCGGCTTCAATACTGTATCTCATTGATTGGAAGGGATATTGTCCAGAAGAGCGCTCCTGGACAGATGCTGCAGATGTTCATGCTCCTAAAATGATCCAGGAATTCCATCGCAAGTTCCTTCCATCTTTGGTCACGCCTTTGACCACCCATATCTGAGGTTATCCACACATGTGGACAAAGTTCTTTAGGGAACCCACTATCCAATTCACACCAGTAGACAAACAAACACCTCAGACATGACACAATTGATGTAAAGTAGAAGAGACAAAAAAGGTACCAAGTGTAATAACTACAAGTAATTACAGATCAATGTGCACTTATGGTACCACCCTACACAGGGCAGGCTCTGTCATTAGGCAGCTTTAGACCATCACCTAGGGCACTGATCGTTCAGCTCACATCGCTGGCTGGACCACCCATAGCGATGTGTGCTGCGCGAACTGTGCTATCCTCAGTGCTTTCTATGCACATGCAGGTGATCTGACTAGATACTGTATGCAGTGCATGCACTAAACATCTGAGCGGGCGATGGCGACATGTGGGATCTTGCAATTACATTGCTATTGGGCATACACACAGGGTCATGTGTGCTTAATTTCTAAATGATCTACACAGATCACTTAGAAAATAAGCCAAAATTAACTCTTGTGTATGAGTCATTATACTTATTACATGTGGTGGCTGTTTAACTTCTAAGTAGCCACATCTACAGTTTGACTTCAGGTGCCAGAAAGTGGGTATACAGTAAGCAGCAGTGTGGGTTGGGGGGTCCAGTAGGCTGAAAACTTGCCTAGGGAGCTGAGATGCCTTACACTGACCATGGCCATAGATGTGGATATTTTTGTGCAGCTTCGTAAGGCTGTATACAAAAATGAATGAGTATGGGGCAAGCATACAGCAACTCTCCCCTTCTTGAATTTACTCCTAAATACAACACATAACTTAATCTGTGAGTTGAAACATTAAGGACTGGTGCATTGTTATCTACAGTATGTATACTGTACATCTACATACTGCTGTTGCTGTTGTCTTTCATGGCAAAAACTGCTACTGCTTCAGCTCTACTATAAATGTAATTGGACCTGCACTCTTGTTAGTAAGGCACTTACGGCAATTGGGGAGTAAGTGATTGAACAATAAGGTGTTGATGTCAGACCCCTTTTATAAGGAGAATAATGTCAGAGAGACATATATCAGTTTGCAGTCATTTACCAAACATCAAATATGAATACAAAATGCATTGAATTGTAATGCAAAAAAAAAAAACAGAAAAAATGTACAAAATTAAAAATATATATAAAAATATATTCATAAAACGTCTATTCTCATTTGGGGGAAAGAATTTTGTCTCTGGACTGTCAAATACATACGTTTTAACAGCAGAGTCATGCTGATAAGTACTGTCTCGCCATGTATCCAGACAGATACTTGTTATATTGTGTGGCCTCTTCATCCAGAGAGAAGGTGGGAGAGAAGTCGATGGCTAGTGGATTTATGCTATGGATATTCAGGGTGTCAAGCTGGTGTATTGAACATGGGGATGTATGTAGAAACAAACAGTCCTTTGCTCCTTTCACTCCCGCTCTAATATAAATTGTATTATTACAAATTACATTCAGTAAAGTGGAGAGAGATAAAGTCATACTTGTCATACTACATATCTATGAAATCCTATAAAAAGATATACATTAATTAAAAAAATTAAATTAACAAAAATTGGAAAAACAATCTCAAAATAGTCGATCTTGGGGCCTGATTTAGACGTATACTCGCAGACTAGCGAACAGGTAAGCGCCACCCATCGCAGACCATCAAATGATTTTTCTCCCCTTCGGAAATAAAAGTCAGTGAAAACTAACTTTTATTTCAGAATCAGCTTTATTGGTGAGGTATACTTGCGTATACTAGGAATTTGTTTTCAGTTTGCTGTGCAGCAGCCAGGTGGGTAACAAGTAAACAGCATACAGTATAAACAATATAAACAGGTGAGGGAACATGTACAGTGATATAGAAAGTTATTCCGAGGGGACACCATGTTAGATTATGTGCAAAGGGTTATGGTGCGACTAGACAGTGAGGTGTTTATGAGTTCACAGGTGAACCGCTTGAGGAAATAAACTTTTTAGGCTTCTACTGTACCTGGTGGGAATAGTCCTGTAGAGTCTGCCTGATGGCAGCAGGTTAAACAAGTCATGGCCAGGATGTAGTTGGTCCTTAAATATCTTCGTTGCCCGCTTTTTTGCTCTGGACAGGTACAGGTCCTGGAGGCAAGGTCTGTCCCAATTATATTCTCTGCAGTTCTGACTACCTTTTGGAGTCTGCGTTTGTCTCTCTTGCTGGTGGATCTGTACCAGACCAGTATTGAGGAGCACAGTACAGACTCCACAATTGTGGAGTAGAAGAGGAGCAGAAGCTTCTGTGGGATGTTGAACTTCCTGAGTTGCCTAAGGAAGAATAGCCTCTGCTGTGCCTTTCCAACAATAGTATCAGTGTGGGGCCCCTATTTAAGGTGGTTCCTAGGAACTTGAAGAAGTCCAATAGCAACACCATACTGTCAGCAATTGTTAGTGGAGGAACACCAACAGCCTTCTTCCTTTTTAAAGTCCACTACCATCTTAACGGATTTGAGTGTGTTGAGCTCTAGATGGTTGCTGCTACATCACCGGGCCAATCAGTCCACCTCTTATCTGTAGGCTGATTCATCCCCATCCTTGATAAGGCCAATGACAGTAGTGTCATCGGCAAATTTTATTATCTTTACTGATTGCGCCCCTGCGGTGCAGTCATTGGTGTACAGGGAAAAGAGCAGGGATGAGAGTACACAGCCCTGGGGGGCTCCTGTGCTGATGGACCGCACTTGGGAGGTGAATTCACTCGCTTTCACAACTTGTTTTCTATCATTCAGAAAGTCCACAATCCAAGAACACGTAGCTTCAGGGACTCCTAGGTTGAGTAGTTTGGGGTTGAGGATGTTGGGGATGATTGTGTTGAAAGCCGAGCTGAAGTCGACAAACAGAACCCTTGCATAGGTAGCAGGCATATCCAGGTGCTGCAGAATGTAGTGCAGGCCCAGGATGACTGCATCCTCAACGCATCGATTAGATCGGTAGGCGAACTGGGGGGGTCTAGCTGGAGGCCAGTCACAGCTTTCAGGTGGTTCGGTACCAGGCGCTCAAATGTTTTTATGATCACAGACGTCAGAGCTATCGGCCGGTAGTCATTCAGATTTGTAATAGTTGATTTCTTGGGGACCGGAACAATAGTGGAGTTTTTGAGGTAGGAGGGAAACTTGCGTAGCTCCAGTGATTTGTTGAAGATCCTGGTGAATATGGGGGCAAGTTGACCCGCGCATACTCTCATGGCAGATGGTGACACCCCATCATGACCTGATGCTTTCCTTGGTTTGGCCCTTTTGAATATCTCTTCCACCTCCACTGCTGATCACTGAATACGGGGCAGGCGCTGATGTCCTGTGACGTCAGCCACCAACCCCGAGCAGGCAACGCCACACCTCCGTTCCCTGGGGAACACCCAGCATTTTTACGGAAAAACCCCTAAAAAAATGCTGGGTGTTCCCCTGCTACAACCCCCTGTCTGCCCACTCTTGGGAAAACCGCTTGGTGAGTGTGAAACATGCTAAAGCTGTTAGCTCCGGGGTTTTGCACATGTACATAAAATCATGCACAAACCATAAACATCGGGGAAGGGGCCGAATTTGGCCTGCTACAAGCGGGTCTGAATGTGTTTTGTTGGTCATCACACTGGCATTCAGGTTGCTGGGCTGCAGGCAGTTGTAATACCAATGCCTGCATAGGAACTATGACACCGCTCACAATGCTGATGCTGTCATTCCGACTGTCGGCATTCCAAACATAGATTGCTAGTTTGGGGGAGGGGGGTAGATAATAGATATAGCTAGTATCGGGTAGGTTAAAATTAGGCTGTGGGAGAGGGAAGGATGGAAGGTTATGGTTAGGGTGTAAGTGGCTTTAGGGTTTGGCACTAAAAAGTAAAGGTTAGTGTTAGCACTAAGGGGGTATGGTTAGATTTAGACTACAGGGGTGGAGGACAGTTAGTCTTAGGTACGAGGGGAGAGTTAGGCTGTGAGAGGGAAGGGGTGTTTAAGGTTAGCCTGTAGGAGGGATGGGTTTTGAAGGAATATTAGAAAACTTACCCCCACAGCCTCCCCCCGCTGTCAGTCTTCTGTACCATCCTGTTTTTGTCTTATATTTTGAAATGTGTAATTGGTGTAAATATGTGTAAATATTTTCCTTCAGATCATATTTCAATTGTGTAGAGGATTAGAAGTTTCCACTGTGGAGTGTGGTGAGAACATTCATTAAAAAATATTCAATATGTGGTGCTAGGTTAATGAAAAGGAGATAAAGGGATAAAGAGGACAATTTTTTTTAAATATACTTTATTGAAACACCAAAAGTCATAGTATTACAAATTACTTACAGGTATAATAATTTAAACATAAATAGCATGGACATTGGACAATTAACATCTTTGGTCGTTAGTATAAATTTAAACAAACATTGTCATCAATAAATAAATGCTTTGGAAAAAATTTAGGATGTGTCTGTGTCATTTCTTCATACATAACATGCACCCTATTCATGTATCCTCTATGGCCCAGGACAGTCATCAGCTCCAAATCAAACAAGGACACCACACCACTAGTCATCTAGCATTATCGGGGGATCCCCCGAAATAAGCCTCATCAGATACCACTGGGTGTCCTTGAAAGAACTATGAAGCTTTATTCTTATTTCCCGTGATAGTACCGATATATAGCTTTCCGATGTATCAAAGAGTTTCTTAGTATGTAGCTCTTTGTTCAGTAGGCTCTCAATCCACTCCATGTTGAACACATGGAACAGCTTTGTCCTGAATAACTGAAAAGAAGTGGGAGTAGCATCGATCTATAACTGCAAGATGGCCTTGCGTGCAACTGCATTAATAATCACCAAAAGTCGCTTGCTCCCTCTAGTCATTCTCTGGTCCTCTGGTAGTATGCCAAAAATAGCCCAATGGTCCGTAAACGGAACATAATTCACTAAATAGTCTTGTGTGAACTTCCTAACCCGAAGCCCAAATAATTTAATTATAGGGCAATCCCAGAAATAGTGGTATAGATTCGCCTCACTAGCCTGCCGAGGAAGTCATCCCGGCGAGGAATTTTCTGTGGGGAGAGAAGTATGCTTTGTGGAAAATATTATGGAACATTTCCTGGTATTGGATTGCGGGCAACAATTTTCTAGACCGCAACAGTGCCCTTGACAGCTGCGGACATGTTAGGTCTGGCATTGCCTGGGTCCAGGCTTTCATGCCTGTGGTGATGGTGGAGGACACATTTTTATATTTTTGAAGAATGTTGTGCACAACTTTGTTTCATTACTTGATTGTTGTAGCAACTCTAATCTGTCAGAAACAGGTCTCAACCTATACCGTTAATTAGAGGAAGCTTACGCCTTCTATTTGGACTTAATCAGTAGGAATTGGGCCTTTTGATGTGGCATTTACAATTTTTAACATTGTGCATCTTCTTCTGCACACCTGGACACAATTATAATCTGTTGAGGGATCTTTTAGAAGCAAAGAGTAGACATTAATGTCATTATGTACCCATGTAATACACTTTATCAAAAACCCACCAGATGGATGCATCTGTAAACACTTTCAATGCACAGAGAATTCTATTTTGTCATTAATTAGTAGAAATCTTTTTTATGTTACTTTAATATATTTTAGGGGCAAGTCATGAGGAATACTGTAGGTTAATACAGGACATCCTTTTATACATTGGGCATAAGAGAACTTTTCTTATTGGATATGTGCCTCACATTAGCTCTGTCTTAAAGAGACTGGAGAATTTGAGATCTAATAATTGTAACAAAACAGACCACAGTGAGCCGAGGGCAAGAGGACACATCTCATTTAAATGCTAAGAGCTCTGCAATTAATACTGGCATACACCGTACATTGAGAAAGACATTAAATGAGAGCCCTTTTCACAACTAATCTCCCTCTAATTTACGTATGTAAGAATCAAATTATTATTTAAATTCTTAGGTAATATAAAAAATCTTGATGCAGATGAAAGAACAGGAATCTAAATGTAAGATGAACAAATTTCTTCCATGAAACTCAGAAAAATCTTATTATGCTGCAAATTGACGTGTAGAGTTTTTGTATGTTCTTCGCATAATTTAGTGGCGAGTACACAAAATGGACACCAATTAATTATACTTAAAGTTCATTATTTACTTGTCTAACTAATTTTGCTGATACAGGAAGCCTAGTGACTTGCTATACTTAGTGCCATCACTCTGGTTTTTCCTCCAAATGGACTCACAGTCAGGGCTAAATTTACAATTTGTTGTAAAATACAACGGACCCAGTGCCCAGCTGATTTACTAACAGATGAATTAGGCTGATATGCTGTTTTACAAATGGCAACTTCAGCCAAATTTGTCTGTATGAATGTAAACAACATCGATAGAATTCTGCCGTATATGGCAAATTTACTATCAATGCAACATATTTTCCATCCGTTCTTTGCTGAAGCCTGCACGGATCAGTCAGAATACAGAATAAAAAATACAGGGGGAAATATCAAATGTATTTCTATAATAAGCACCAGGCTCTTGGCCTGGTCGTGGTTCCCAAAATACAGGGGACAAAAGGAGTAGGGGTCCCCTGTATTTTGTTAACCAGCACTGGGCTCAGAAAGCCAGTGGAGTCAGGACACAGCCTGGGGACACTTTTACATAAGGTCGCCCGACCAAAGCATAAGTATCGTGGCTTGTAAGCCCAAGCCAAGTTACTGGGGGAGTGTTGACCCCCTAATAAAGGAGTCACTTCTCCAGGGTAACCCCACCCCTCTCTGAAGCCAGGTGCTGTCCCCGCCACCCCTGGGCTGTGGGCAGTGGTGTAACTATAAAATTTGCTCCCCCAAGCCAAAAAAGTTTCCTGCGTCCCCCCCCCCAATAGCATTCTTGTGAAACAAACAGGGCTGTTTCTTGACAATATGGCTCCCAGTTTTAACAGTAAAAATGTGCCCCAACAATAGATATTTAAAAAATAATGAATGCGCACATTTCAAAAAAGTATGTGTGGCCTCACTTCAAGGGTTAATGCCCTTTAAAAAAATGCTGCACACTGCAATGCCCATTAACAATAGGTCACCCATCGTAATGTCCCTTAAACATTATGCCACACCGTAATGTCCATTAAACATAATGCCACACACCGCAATGCCCATTACACAATATGTAAGACACCACAATGCCCATTACATATGCCACACACTGCAATGCCCATTACACAATATGCCACATAAGTGCCGCTTACCTACATGCTCATTTCTACAGGTTGTATACTTGATGCCAGGGGTTGCATGCTGGATGGCAGGGGTTGCAGTTTCTTTGCAGGGGGGATTACCCCTCACTGTGATGGTGAAGGAGCCAGGTAGTGCAGTGCACAACCCACCTGGCAGGTCAGCAGTTCTTTCAAAACTTGTGCAGGCTCACGAACCAATCAGAGCTCATGGTATGACAGCCAATCCAGAGTCACTACTGCATCTCTTGATTGGCTCATGACTGAGCCAGCACGTGTTTTGAAATAGTAGTGGATCTACTGGCTGGGTTGCCCACCGCTCTGCCTGGCCAAGCGCACCACTCTGCTCCAGGGCTATGCCGGGTGTAACGCGCAAAAAAACAGCACTGGGGAGAACACGGCCTGAGGTCGATGACCAGGTTGGTAAATCAGTTACTGAGGAACAGGACCACCATAGCTATCTGAATATCCCTGCCACCGACCTGTACAGACTGACAGCTGGCCGGCCGCATCGCTATGAGGAGGATTGGAGGAAGCAAGCAGTCCACGGAGGAGAATTGAGAGAGCAGAGCTGGGGATGTGTGCACAGCCTGGAGTGTTCTGTGTTTTCTGCGTGCTGTAGTTAGTCTGAATCAGCGTGCGAGCAGCGAACGCTGCACAGTGCACTCACCTACAGAGCTTGTTACTGCTATTCCCTGCAGCCTGCGTGCTCAGCCAGTCACTGAGCCGCAGGCTGCTATATCAAACACGATTGGACAGCTGAGCCGTCGCTCTTCTGTCCTGTATTTCTATATGATTCCGGCGGCTGTCAATCTCTTACAGCACCCCCTGTCTCTGCTCCTTTGCACATCTATGGACAGTGCTATTTCTATCTGAATAAGATGAGAATAAATGAATTGTTGTAGGTAATCATACATGTAAGGAGTATAACATCAGAGGCGCTTAAAAATCTCATTGTGAAGACATTTATTTTAGAAGTTTGAGCTGTTGAACCATCCAGACCAAGAACTGGGGATGATTGTTTTACATTGAATAGCTTTAAGGGTTTCTTCAGGTGTAGTATATGTGGTGTGGAGTTCTACTGTAGTTGACTTAGGAAGATGTTAGGAAATTCACAAAATTGGAGATATTGGCCTGTGGAAGCCAAACGTACACTGGATTGTGTTGCGGTAATAATACTTACACTTGAGTTAATCCTCTTATGGAAGCATTTAGCTTTCAAATAGAAGCAATCAAAGTGTCTGCCTCGTTTCTTCTGCCAAGAAATCTGTGTGGGAGCCAATTCAAAGTTTCAGCTACCTTATCAAGCAGTAGCACATTAAACTTAGTGAGATTATTTCACTTACCAATTTATTTGATGGCCTAAGCTGGTGATATTGGACACTAGCAATACAGTTCTTTCTTTGGTGCTTTTTGGCTTGCCTTGTTGAAACTCATGCAACCAAATGAAGAATGTAGCCTCACCAAACACAGGAAAGATTAGAGCAGCAGAAGGTTCACCCCAAAATGGAACTAGATTTATAAATAGGGGGACAATTTATGAGTAAGGTGTGTAAATTTAAGCTAAATATTTTTTTTAATAATTCCATGTTTTGGTTGGTTAAAATTATAAATCAACAAAAAGCACATCAGTGCATCTAAAATGACAAGATACAGTATATTCAGTAGTTATGCCATCCATAATGTAATATTGTGAGTCTTTAATATTCCAAGCTGTGGACTATATTTGTTTTATTATATTTTTATGTAACAGATAAACTAAAATGTGTCAAACTTATGGAGTTGAGTAATGAAGGAGTTTTATCATGACAGGTATTGCATCTACTGTTTAAATGAAGGTTTACTAAATAAAAAATTGTAGCTTGATTTGGATACAAAAAATAGAAAATCTAGAAGCATTTTAGTCTACTGCATTATTTGGTCACACCAAATATTGATTTGATTGAAATTCCTCCTCTGTTCATTCACTTTGCATTTTGATTGGTGACAAAAAATAAACACTTCTTTTTTTGGAAGCATTCTTACTTTGCAGTCATTTTTCCAGACCTGCCTAGTACTATAGTGTATATTCATGATTGAATTCATGACTGGAGTATTTGGGGGCTAATTGCACTTCACGCATGAATATCATTAAGATTTAATAAGAGTATGTCCTGTACGGTCAGGTTTTATTACTAATACTGGTTCAGTTAGGTGGGGTCATCAAAATGTATGAGCTTTAATGCCAGCTCATATACTGCCTGATCAAAGGAAATAACATAAAATTTTTATTCATTATTATTTTCAATGTTCAAAACAATCAGTTGGTACAGTGGCCCTTATTCTGATTGAGTTGGATGGCTCCGTGTGCGGTATTTGCGCATGTGCAGAGGCTTATCTGCGCATGTGGGAACCCCTCGCACGTCCGAACACGAAGTGAGGTCCGTGCAGAAAACGATCATACGGAACCATCCGAGCAGGAGGTGGAGTGGGGCATGAAGGGCTGTTTGGGCTCATTACCATATGCATATGCCCCGCTTTTCATGGGTGTACCCGTGAAAACGCTGGGTGTACGTATGGTAATGCGGCAGTGACGCACATGTGACAAAGCCAGATGTCAGCTGCCCGCACATATCCCTGCTTTCATATGGAAAACTGTCCGAGTGGTCTGGAGCACTCAGTGCTGCCTGGCCGCTCGGTCCATCATTCGATGGTCGGCGACCATCGGAGGATGGGGGAGGTTCCCACAGATGGAGGAGGTTTTCACATGAAACATCCACTCGCGGTCCGTACGTTCGGCATTCAGACGGTGTGAGTGATCCGTACGGTAGGCGGGGCTAAGAACACTCGGTTCCTGTCCGAAATACGCATCCGTCCGAATCAACTAGAATAAGGGCCAGTATGTATCAAATACTGCAGTGATTTGTCAGATAAATCCACCGGTTATGAATGTGTTTCAGCTTCATTAAATTAAGCTGGAAAACGAAAATTCATCCCAGTTTGTAGTGTACTACCCAGTGGGAGAGATCCATAATCACATATTCGTCCTGATCTATAATAAGCTGCCCTGATCTATGTCTAAGGGGCCACATCAGACTTGATCGCAGGGCTGCAAATTTTGTCCACCTCCCTATCTGTAAGGAAGGCCGTCCCTGTGCATGGCTGTGAATGGCTTTTCAGCTATGCAAAGATGAGGAAATCCACTCACCATTGAATACCCCCTCAGTGCTGAAATGGCGTTTTCAGGGAGTGCCACACAAATATCCAGATGGGCCCAGCTGTTGGGAGGGAGGGCCGTTGATGTCATCCCTCCCAACGGCTGGGCCCAATCTACGTATCTGTGCAGCACTCCCAGAAAACGCCATTGCAGCGCTGAGGGGGAATGTATTCAATGGTGAGTGGATTTCCTCATCTTTGCATGGCTGCAAAACCATTACAGGTGGGGAGGAGGATAACTGAATGCTGAGATGCTGCCCGCAAATGCAGGCCGGCTGTCAATCCGCCAGCACGGTGGATTCATGCACGCGTAATGTGGGCTGTGCGCATGTGCAGTCCTCCAATAATAGGCAGGGCTGCGAATTTGCAGCTCTACAATCAGGGCTGAATTGTGCCTAAGTGTACAGCTTGCTATATAGTGCAGCTTATATGGCATTCATATTATTAGCACTTTATTGATTGCAGAGTCTAAAATATGCTACCCAAATGGTAAAGCCGGTGATTGGACATTAGAATACCGGCAACGAAGCCGGTATTCTGTTGGCTTGATTTCAAATGTTGCCCCCCCCTGCCAAAAAAGTTTGTAGTGCCCCCCCATACATGAAATATTTTTTATTTTACCTATAGTATATGCTCATTGCGAAGGGCTACATGCTCTTTGCCATGGATTGTAGGCACTCAGGGAGAAATTGCAGAGCTCTCAGCGGGCCCTGCTACACAAAAATACCTGGCTCGACCACATCTAGGAAGCCCCTATCTCTCTTCAATCCACCCAAACCCACTGCCCTCCTCCCACGATTTGCAGATCCTCCTGCCGCTACCCCCTCCAGCAATCAAGCAATTCACAACCTCCACTTTTGCAATTCTCGGACCTGCTGAGACCCGCTCTCACAATTTTCAGACCCCGTCATTCATCCTGACTCAGAGTCTTGCATCTGCACCACGACCATCACCCCTGTGGCACAAGCTCCACCCGCCATCACTAGAGCTGTGGAATCCTAGATACTCCACTGACCATCCGGCTAATTAAATGTGCCATCCCTGTCTACTTCATACAGTATATATATCACAGCCTATATAACATTCATCATATAAGCACATAATCAATTGTCAGTCAAACATCTTGCATGATTGGTAAAGTCTGACACACATTTCACAGTTTAACGGATTTTTCAAGGCAATGTATCTGGGTTTATTTATTAACAATACGGACAATTCAATATACCACAGCAATACAACAATACAATATATATTTCACCAGTCAACATCTGTACAGTCTTGATTTTAAAACCCCAATTCTGTACACACACTGTACACATTCTGTATAACCCCCATTTTTATTTTATTATTTCACAGACTGTTGTAATTAAACACAAATGGTTTTAAATAGATTTATTAAAGATTATTTTTTAATAACAGTGCATCAATAGGTGACAACTTTTTTTTGTCCATTTTTATGTGATATACAATGGTTGTCCATGATATGACCGCCTTACATACATGTCCATATACTGTATGACACAGACATGAACATTGAATAGGGGTCTTCCTAATAATCCTAAAAGTGAATGTTTGGAGCACAACTTTGCAGAATAGCGTAACCTCTTACTCTCTCTATTCACATGGATAAACAACAGTTCACGGTAAGTAATATATTACAGCATTGCATTCCATGGTCAGACTAACAATCCTGGTTAATAGTCCAATGACACCTTATGTAACCTTAGACCCTGGACTATCACCTTTCCAGCTTGTCCAGCATCAGGAGTCCCTGACCTCTCCTCAGACAACATTCTTAACGGCAGGTAACAGGTGCTATTACTCAGCTTGGCTGCAGTTGATTCCTGACTTTGAGCCCAGGGATGGTAATTTGCCAGGTGGGGCGACAGCACAGTATTTATCCGTATTTTCGGTTGGAAATACTGGCCGTATGTTACATACAGTACGAATAAATGGTGATTTCTATTTGTATTCTTTTGATGCGTAGGCATTCATATTTCTGAATAGGAATACGAATATGCCTCTCAAAAGTATAGAAAATTACATACACTGAAATACAAATATACAGCCAGTAACGGCTACAAATGCCTACGAATATGCCTATTCATAGCCATTCGGCTGTTAGTAATTTCCCCCATTGTCTTAACGTTAATTACATTGACACAACATTGCTGCCACTTCTTCCATTTAAACTGCTTTGTACAATATCTCACCATGGGGCAGATCTACTAAGCCTTGGAGAGTAACAAAGTGGAGAGAGATAAAGTACAAGCCAATAACCTCCTGTCATTGTTTGAACACATTCTTTAGTATAACAGTTAGGAGCTGATTGGCTGGTACTTTATCTCTGTCCACTTGATCACTCTCCAAGGCTTAGTATATCTCCCCCTAGTGCCTGATTACCGAGTAGGCTGATTAGGCTGCAGCCCAGGATTGGGGGAGGGGGGGGGGCACATTGCATGTGACAGCTGAGGAATAAAATGACGGCCTAATTTATTTAGGGACGGGAACCCTGTCCGTCTCCGCTTCAGGGAGATGGACAGGGTTAGGGGGGAGCGGCAAGGCGTCGGGGCGAACCTCGGCGAGGCAGCAGGGACCCGGGGGGAGCCCCGTTGTAAGGTGACTCGCGCACATCTCGTACGTGCGCGTCCCCTTACGGTGGCTGGTGGGGGATGGTGGCTGGCGAATCTTCCACCATCCCCTGCAAGAGCGACACCCGCTCCATCTGTACATGCCAGTTGTATAACCTGTTTAATGCACGTGGGCTGTAGGAATGGTGAATCCCTGAGCGACCATACCAATGTGTTTAGCAGCTTTACAAGGGGAGCTACATTTTTATTAGCCTATTACACCTGGAACCTTTAATCAGGCCCTGTTTCCCCCCCATGAGAGGAATATGTGCCAGTGTGTGATTTGAAAATGTTCACTACAATGACACTGTCACTGGAATCGCGATATTCGCTGTTATTGCACTGTCCATGCACATCACTTACTGGCCCACCGTTACGCTCTGTACGGCAGAGTGGCCACCGGAGTAGTTACGGTTTTAGTTTGTTTTAATAAGAAATGCTGGAACACACTCATGAATTATTCACCCCATGGTCACTGGAGTAGTTTGGCAAGATGTCCTTGTGTCTGTTCCCCAAGTGGTGGCATGTCACACGGCATTAGTTACAAATCATACTGGACATGGGCGATGCCATGACACTTCTGTTCAGCTGACCACTGCTCACCTATCCAGTAGTCCCGGTGAGCCCAGGTGCGATCACATGACACAGGTGGAACAAGAGTGGAACTCTCTTCCTGTTCTGCTTAAATTGCTGATGCAGCCAACAGCCAATCAGCAGGCACTCTGGGGGATATAAACAGTGCTCCAGTGCCTTAAACAGTTGTTAACATCCTGAGTTGTTCCAGAGCGTTCTCACAAGACTCCAGACTGCTTCCAGTTACCAGCTACTTGGACTCTGCTGCTGCTGTTCCTGGTTACTCTCCTGCAGTTTACTATCACCTGCTTCCATCTGCTAGTCTCTTTGCCAGTCCAGGATACTTAAGCGTAGTCCAGCCTGTCTACTGGTACCCAGCCCAATAACCTCACTATCGGTACCCAGCCCAAAAACCTGACAATTGGTACCCTACCCGATAACCTGACCATTGGTACCCTGCTCGATAACCTGACCATTGGTATCCAACCCTACAACCTGACCATCAGTACTCAGCCCAATAAGCTGACCATCGGTATCCAGTCAGTTAACCTGACAATCAGTATCCAGTCCGATAACCTGACAATCGGTATCCAGTCTGATAACATGTACCATTGGTGACCAATTCAATAATCTGTGCTATTGGTACACAGCCCCATAAAAGCCTGATACCTCTTGCCATTGGTACACAGTCTGACATCCTGCTTCTACAATAACCCGTCGGACACTCAAGCAGTCCTTGCACATCAGGCGTGAATAGGGAGACTCTGGCAAGGGGCCACGACCTGCCCGTCGGGAGCATGCAGCTAAATCTATACTCCGGTGAGGGGCTTCCTGGTGAAGACCATCAATGGGTTTAGACGACGTGTCCTTGTCAGAGTATCAGACAACTTCCCAGTCGCCTGTGCACTGCGTGTCCAGCTTCCCCTTTGGTTTATATATCGTTACATTAAACCTTTCCAGTTCAAGTATCCATCTCTGTCCTCTGACTCACGTCGGTCACAGCCGGGAACACAGCACCCCAGGACCCGAAAGTCACACATACAGTACAGTACAACTAAACCTTTCTTGTTTTTAAAAATAATGTAAATAATGCCCAAGCACTACAACGGAAGAGGTGAGTCTAATAACACAGATATGTCATTTACAATATATTCATATGTGGCACAGCCATCAGAACTGCTAAAATAGACAAAGGATTTCATACCATCAGCTTACATGAACATATATTTTGATATGTGATTGTTGCATTCAAGCTAAAGGCACTAGAGAATTCCTAAAATATGTAATAGAGCTACAAGATCCCTCAGGCTCGTACACAGTGACACGTGTAGTCCTATGAAATTACTCACACCAGGAGGAAATAGATACATACTGTAGTGAATTTTACAGATGACTATTTAAGATACACAGCCAATTAGCTATTGGAGAACAAAAATGGAGAATTTGATAAATCACAAGACTATGGAACAAGTAACAACTTTCACAAAATTCAGTCACAGATTTAGGAGTAAAAATGAAGGTGTATTTATGGAACATACAGCAGAGAAAATCATAAGACTAAAAATATATAGAGCATCAAAAGGCAGATTCATACATCAGAACAAAATGAGAAGCTGGAAAGAAGAGCAGAACAGTGACTGAAAATATCAGATGCATGCTAAGTTCTGTATTATATGGAAATAGGTAATAACAGCTAATACTTGCAAAACAGATTATTCTCCAGAGTGGAGAATATGAACTATGACATGATTAAAGAGATACTTGCTGGAGCAGATAAGAATTCAGAATCCTAGGAACAGATATACTGTAGTGACTTTCAGCAACAGCATGACTATTGTTTAAGTCTTAAACCATTGGACCTTATTCTGATTTATTCGGTCCTCCATGCGTTCGCATGGAGGACTGATGGTGTGCGTTTGTGCATGTACAAACGCATTTCTGCGCATGTGCAGATGCAACCTACACAGTGAGCAGCGGGCGGAGAAGGGCGGGGGTGCCAGGCAGCCCCATTAGCATATAGGAATACCCAGCATTTTATGGGCGTTCCAATGAGAACGCTGGGCGTTCTCAGGCTAATGAGGCCATGAAGCAAGTGTGGGGGCAGGCAGCTGACATCACTGTCCTCGCAAGGGACACCCGCAGTTTAGAGACACCATACAGGGGTCTCTGAACTGCGAGTGCTGGAGAAAGCATTCGATGGTCGCCAACCATCATTTCTCCCCTCCTGCGAATGGATGATTATGTAATTCTTCCATTCGCAGGTGTTCGGGGGGTCGTGGATACGAGGGCGGGAGCGCGGGCAGCGACTGATGGACTAATGGACTTGCAAGGCTGCGAAATTCGCAGCCTTGCAAGTCCATCAGAATAAGGGCCATATTGTGTATGCCTTGTTAGATGTGGTAGGGGGTCTCTTATTACAGGTATGGATTGAAAGGTCTACAGTATTTGGGTGGACAATCGATACAAAAGGAAAACGTGCAATAGGTCCTCATAGAATAGGTCCACACAGAAAAATGTTGAACATGAACTAGGTAAAAATAAATAAAAGGCAAAAGGTCGACATTAAATAGGTTGACAGGGTCAAAAGAGCAACACAGGCAAAAGGTGAACATGGAAAAGCTTGGCACATGAAAAGTTTGACTGAGTTTTTCATGTTTTTTGTGCCAATGTCGACATCTGTCACCATGGACGTCATTAATGTAACGTGTACGCTCCTCATGCTCTGGGCCTGATGCCTTGCTTTGCTCAGCACACTTTACCATTCCCAATTGTAGTTCAGGTGGATGGTAAAGCTTGAAAAAGTCCAAAAAGTTATTGGAGAATAGCGCATGTGAACGTGGATAAGTTTGTGGACCAATGTGTTATTGACTAAGAAACTGTTTCCTGAAGCTGCTTATCGGGATTCTGCTTCGCATGCCTGAGACACACAAAGCAGAACACATAATAAGTGCCAGTTTACGTGGCTAATTGGCTAGCCCCCGAGGGATCCATTAGCTGTGCTAATAGGATATCAGACATTGATGTGATTGTCTCTAATACTGGACAGATTTCCAAAACATCTTTGGAACAAATGATTGGATTTACATTTTTGACAAATCAGTACTTGAGACCACTGTCAGTTCTTCATGGGCCAGGCAAGCCTTTTTTTCATTGTAATTTCTTATTAAATTACAGTACTTATTCCATGAACAGGGCCTTTTTTATAAATCTGAAATGTACATTGGCCCTTATTCTGATTGTCGGACGGCTCTGTGTGTGGTCGGACGTCCAATGCTTGGTATTTGCGCATGTGCAGAGGCGTATCTGCGCATGCGCGAATGCCTCGCAAGTCCGAACACGGAGTGAGGTCAGTGCAGGAACTGATCATACGGAACCATCCAAGCAGGGGGTGGAGAGGGGCATGAAGGGCTGTTTGGGCTCATTACCATATGCATACGCCCCACGTTTCAATTCTGTGGGGTTTTACTTCAAAGTGAGATCTATATTGCAGTGTAAAAATAAAGAAGCCAGTATTTACCCTGCACAAAATAAAGCTGGTTTCACTTTGCAAAAACCTGCTTTCAACCCGTTTTTGTAAACGTGTCTTAAAACGGGTCAAAAGCCAGTTAAACCCCTTTCATATTGCATGTTGTAAAGGTACAGTATATTGCAGTTTCAATACCATTTTAGTACCTTCAGATTCAACCCGTTTCACCCATAGAAATCCATACAATGTCATTTTAAATGTTTTTTTCCTGCTTGTGGGCGGGGACCATGTGTGGTTATCATTTGTAGCAAATACCGTTTCTGAGCTGTTCAGACTGCAGGAAAAACGGCTCAGAAACGTGTAGGATCCTGCTTTTAACACGTTTCAAAATACCAGTATTTTGTAACCGGTAAATTGATTGTGGAGCTTTCATATTGCAGCTGGTACCATTTTAAAGCAGTTAAAAATTGGCAATATGCCGTGTTAAAACTGCAATGTGAAAGGGGCTTAACTCACCCAAATCTAATTCTCTCTGCACATGTTACATCTGCCCTGCTGGAGTGCACATGGTTTAGTCCATCTAATAAGGATTTTGTCAGAAAGAGTGAACTAGAATAAGGCCCATAGTTACAAAGTAGGTAACGCTGAATAAAGACTTGCATCCATCTTGTTCAACCTAGGTTTATAATAGCTTATCCCTTGTTGTATAGTATGTTCTGATATTTTAAAGATATATTATGATTCTTATTGGTACCGATGGATGTTTTTAACCAATAAATGTTTATCCAGCCTTATTTTAAACTTATTTGCCGACACCACTTCTCCAGGAAGAGAGTTCGAAAGTTTGACCGTAAAAAAAAAAATATTCTAGATGAACGAAATCTTTTTTCTTCTAATCTAAACTCGTTCCCTCGCGTCCTAGGTTCCTTTCTAGCAGAAAAAAGGGTGTTTGATCGTTCCTTATATTGGCCCCTGATATATTTGTACATGTTGAGCATGTCCCCCCTTAAACGTCTCTTTTCTAGTGTAAATAGTCCCAAATTGCTTAATCTCTCCTCGTAGCTTAAATTCTCCATTCCCCTAATAAGCTTTGTTGCTCTTCTTTGGATTTTTTTCTAATTCTATTATGTCCTTTTTGTAGTGTGGGGCCCAAAATTGTACTCCATATTCGAGGTGATGTCTAACCAATGCTTTGTCCAGTGGCATAATTACTTTTGAGTCCCTAGTCTCCATGCCCCTTTTGATACATGCTAGAATTTTGTTGGCCTTTTTGTTTCTATATTACATTGAGCACTGCACCCCAGTTTGTTGTCTATTTGGACTCCTAGATCCTTTTCAAGTACTGAATTACCCAATTCCTCGTCGTTATAACTAGCACACACAAGGTGCATGACTTTGCATTTGTCCACATTGAACCTCATCATGCACCACAAGGTGCATGACTTTGCATTTGTCCACATTGAACCTCATCTTCCACTTTTTTGCCCACTCATCTAGATCGTCAAGATCATTTTGAAGCGTGGTGACATCTTCTGATGATTTAATAACTCTGCTCAGTTCTGTGACATCTGCAAAGATGGATACATTGCTGAGTACCTCCATCCCAATATCGTTAATAGAAATGTTAAATAAAATGGCCCTATTACCGAACCCTGTGGCATTCCACTTAGTACTGGTATCATGTTTGATAATTATGGATACATTATGGAGGTCATTCTGGTTTTGTTCTCACTGTTGTGAATTTGCAACGGTGAGCGATGTTTATGGGCTGCACATGCACTCATTTATTTATTTATTAACAGTTTCTTATATAGCGCATACATATTACGCAGCGCTTTACAAAGCATAGTTATGAGCAAAGACTCATAACGAATTACAGACAGTAAGACAGTTAGACAGTTTAGGACAAGTACATGGTTAATGTGGATAGTTGCATCAGGGGACAGGACACTGAAGCAATCATCATCAGGGTGGCAGTGGTTTATATATTCTAAGAAAGGCACATGAGGAGAGAGGGCCCTGCTCGTGAGAGCTTACATTCTAAAAGGAGGGTCAGACAGACAGGGGTGACACAGAAGGCGAAAAAGTGAGCATAAACAGTAGGTTAGGATGAGAGATGGTCAGGTTTTATGCAGGAGGGTGGGAAGAGGTCAGCTTAGACTTTGATATTTTAAATCTAAAAGAGCGTTGGGTCATCCAAGAGTAGATAGCAGAGAGGCAGTTGGAGATATGAGTGAGGATAGAGGGAGAGCAATCAGGAGCGGTAGATTTCAGTGTTATCAGCATAGAGGTGATAGTGGAAGTCGAGTGAGTAAATAAGCTCACTGAGAGAGGACATAAAGAGATAGAGAAGAAGAGGGCCAAGAATAAAATGTTGGGGGACACCTACTATCAACGGAAGAGCAGGAGAGGTGAAGTCATTAGAGGTACAGCTGGGTATTTTCAAAACTGACAGTGCAAATACAAGCATAAAGAGTGATAGTAAAAGTTGTTTGCATATATAAAAATGATGATATTATGGTTGAATAGCCAGATTAAGCTGTGAGTATGGCTGTGAGGATAGAGTGAACTCACGAAAAGCAGTCTTTGGTTTTCTCAGTTGTTGTGTAACGCCAGTATAACGCAATAGTTATATTTAAATTATGCCGCACTTTAAAAATGATGCACTTCAAAACTATTATGCACACAGCTAAACCATGCACACAGCCTATACGGCCCACAACCTATGCTTATGCACATATGCAGCCTATCTGAGCAGCAGACGCGGTGACTTGTGTAGTCGCCAGCCCGTTCGCACAGATCAATGCAAGTGTGGGGGTGTGACCGCAGACTTCAGTCGCACACCTATGGTAATGCCCAGCATTTCATGAGCATCCCCATGAAAATGATGGGCGTTCCCATGGTAATTTGCCAATGACATGGGTTCCAGCAGGGCCGTCAACAGTGGGGTGCTGTGGGTACAGCTGTCCCAGGCCCTGGCCTCTGGAACCGGGCATCTCATTTTGCCAACAGTAACCATCTCCTGTGTGCTGCCTGCGCTGCGCTCGGTCCGCAGCAGGTCCCGAAGCACAGGCTTCTTCAATGCAGGACACTGGCGCAGAATTAAAATGCTGCACCGGCTTTTGAGCCAATCAGAGCTTGTGCACCATTAGCCAATCAGAGCGGCTGCCGGTACACAAGCTCTGATTGTCTCACCAGCCGGTGCTGCATTTTGATTGGCTGACAGCATCCTGCATTGAAGAAGCATGTGCTTTGGGACCTGCTGATTCGGGTGGTTAAGTGAAGGGAAGAGGGGGAGATTAGGTGGGAGATGAGGGGGGAAATGGGAGCGCACTGAGAGCTTATCCACTGTGGAATACTAGTGGCAGCCCTGAGTGCAGGGGGCGGGCAGCTGATGCCACCGGATGTCAGCTACCCGCCCTCTTCCTATACAAGGTAGCTGCAAAATATGAGACACCAGAGAATGTCTTAGATTTGCAAACTACTTAGAAACCATTCGATGGTCGGTGACCATCGAATGATTTCATCCCCACAGCCAAGCTGCGAATGGCTGTTTATGCAAAACATCCATTCACATGCATGCAGGGACATTCGCAGTGCATGTGACATGCGGTCATTTGTGCAGGCAGCTTTCGGTTGACTCACAAAGCTGGCAGGCTTGCTGAGTCTGGCTCCATCTGTAGCAATTGCTATTGATGTATAATACTGAATAACTTTGCAATATGGAATGTAAGGTAATCTACAGTATATTCCCTACCACATGTACACACACACACACACAGACATTCTAGGGTTAATTTGCTGGAAGCCAATTAGCCTACCAATATGTTGAATCGAACCCATGACATCAGTGCTGTGAGGCAGTAATGCTAACCATTACACCATCTGTGCTGAATCATATATTAGTCAACAGATATTAAAACCCATAATGATGAGAACATTAATTTCAAGCATTTTTAGTAAAAGTATTGTTATTGTGAGCAGCTGCCCTTACTTTTCATTTTAATATAATTTTGCTTTGGTGGCTACACTAGTTAGTTTTTTAGCATATTTAATAAAAGTTAAGGTACTTATGTATTAGCAGGGCGCCCAATTAGCATACGTAGGCTAGCGTAGGGAAATCGCATCGTATCACATGGGCCATTTTAGTGCCGTGCGATGCGATTTTCCTATGTAATTTATTCACTGCTCTGTTGGCCCGGATCGCATGGCATCGCACCTCCCGCAAAATCGCATGTAATCACATGCGATTTTATAGGGTGCGATGCCATTACATTAGCTATACACTTGTATGACATACAATGGGGTTTTAGGCACCCCCCTACTATCCACGCCACCCCGAAGCGTGGCGAGCGCAGTGGAACGCATCCTCCCAACCCTTTCATACCCCCACTATCCACTTCGGCGTGGAGTTGATCATATATAGTGTGGCGAGTGCAGTGAGCCACCGAGCCAGAAGCGTGGCGAGTGGATGCGGATTACTTTACATGTATTCTGCTTCCCCTCGCCATGCTTCAGGCTCGCTGCACTCGCCACAGTATATAAAATCAACTCCACGCTGACGTGGATAGTGGGGGTATGAAAACGTTGGGAGGATGCGGGGCGCGCTGCACTCGCCACGCTTCGGGGTGGGTGGATAGTGGGGGGTGCCGAAAACCTCATTGCATGTCATACAAGTGTATAGCTAATGTAATGGCATCGCACCCTATAAAATCGCATGCGATTTTGCGGGAGGTGTGATGCCATGCGATGCAATGTGATGAGATCCGCCTGGGCCAAGAGAGCAATGAATAAATAACATAGGAAAATCGCATCGCATGGCACTAAAACGGCCCATGCGATGCGATTTTCTTACGCAGAATCACCCACTAAGCTATTTGCTAGTGGGCGCCCTGCTAATACATAAGTACCAAAGTTAAATTTACCCAGTGTTTTATGAATTAATGAAAGTATGTCTCCCTTACAGTGGCCCTTATTCTGGTTGGTGCGGTCAGAGCCGCACACGGGGCTCCGACCGCACAAACCAAGGGCCGCCCACCGGACGGATCGCCACGGCCGTCCGTACACGGACGGCTGGCGATCCGCACAAAAATGGTGGAGGCTACGCCTCCACCATGGTGGGAGCTGCCCCCTGCCTTCGATGGTCGACGACCATCGAAGGCAGGCCCGCACGCCGCGGCAGCTCCCGCAAGCTCAGACCACACGGACAATCGTCCGTGTGGGAGCTTGTAAGGGGGCTGAAAGCTGACATCCGGCGACGTCAGCTTTCCGCCCCCATGTCATGGTAATGAGGGCGTCATGCCCTCATTACCATGCATACGCCCCGCGTTTTCATGGGAACGCCCATGAAACGCGGGGCGTACACATAGGGAAATGAGGGGCTGAAGCCCCTCACGCCCCTATACGCCCCCTTTGCGGCGGACGAAATCCGTCTGCGGCGAAGGGGGCTGCACATGCGCAGAATGACCTCTGCGCATGTGCAGACAAAAAACATCGGCGGTACGGCCGCACGCGGGCCGTACCGCACGATTCTGAATAAGGGCCAGTGTGCTCCCAAAACGATTAATTTTTCTTGGTTCCTCTTTGCTGGTGATGGAGTTAAGTGAAACCCTTGTGATTAATGAAAATCCAAAGAAATCCTTCTTCACAAAAAAGAATCCACCTCCAGCCAGGGAAGATAATGATTGCTTGAACCCTCTTTGGGGATCTTCATTAATATAGTCCGACGTAGACTGGGTTTAGGTATGGGAAAGAAGGTTAATACTACCCCTAGAAGACATTTTACCTAAAACGATAGATACAGTACAGTCCTAAATATGGTGAAGAGGAAGGACCTAAGCATCTTTCATTCTATATAAAAGTTGGAAAGTAGTTTACACCCTATGGGGTACATTTACTTAGATTTGTATCTGAAATTTAATCAGAAATTTGTATCTGGCACTCAGTACAGGGTATACATGATGCCCTTCTTTGGTATGCAGTGTATTACTTAGACAGTCAAAATGTTTTCTAGAAAAATATAGACAGGATAATGTCGACATGTCAATTATTAAGGCAACTAAAATGTCAACATAATGGCATTGTATGAAAAATGTGCATCTGATATCACACATCCCCAAAGAAATCAACAATTAATCCGTACTGACAAGGAAAACGGCCTCTCATGCAAGATCGTAAATAATAAAAGTACAACAGAATATTTATGGGTTTAAATATGTTTTTTCAATGTTTCTGCTATTTATAACAAATGTGTTGCCTTATTTAGCAGTTAGAAGATGCCATCTCTCTACCAAAGATAGCAACCAGTATTACTCTATTTTCTATAAACTCAAGGGCATTAATGATGAAGCCAGGAGGTGTCTTAGAAAAGCAATATCTGTACTTTTTGCTGACAGTACAAATCCTTTTCATGTCTGTTAAAAGGAATAATGATACATATTATATATTATATGTGGAGAGCGCAGCGAGCCACCGTGCCCGAAGCGTGGCGAGGGGAGGCGTAATACCTGTGAAGTAATGCGTGTCCCCTCGCGGGATAATTTGACCCATCAGGGTTGGAAAACAATAAAAATTGGGGTCTGGGGGCCATTTAACATTGGGGCCAATGTAAAATCGGGTCTCAGGGACCATTTTACATTGATTCCATTGTAAAAATCGCATCGACCGCATCGCATGCGATTTGGTTGCATGTGATCGACGCGATTTTTGGGCGTCCCGATGGATACAAGTACCAAATACTCTTCTAAAGGTGCCCATACACATTACAATTATTGTATACAATATTGTATACAATATCGCATCTCATCGCATCTCGGTTTTGCGATGAGATGAGATTTAGTACAAAAAGTATGTGCAGCACATAGTTTTTGTACCAGATCTCATCTCATCGCAAAACCGAGATAAGATGCGATATTGCATCCAGACAATTAAAAATGGTTTGCCATTATAAGTATATAACCCTCACAGTAGCCCTTATTCAGATCTGATTGCAGTACAAATTTGTTTGGAAAATGGGAAAACCATGTGCACTGCAGGTAATATGTGCAGAGATAGTTAAATTTGGGTGGGGTGTGTTGAAACTGAAATCTAAATTGCAGTGTAAAAATAATGCAGCCAGTATTTACCCTGCACAGAAACAAAATAACTCACACAAATCTAACTCTCTCTGAACATGTTACATCTGCCCCACCTGCAGTGTACATGGTTTTGCCCATTTTCCAAATAAATTTGTACTGCGATCAGATCTAAATAAAGGCCAGTGTGCTAATCTAAATGCACAATATAACACCAGCTGGAGATGCATGGTTATAGAAATGCTTAATCATAGGTGATTTAATGTGATGTGAGTAATCAGCTATGTAACAATGTTTATGTTTCTCTATGTGATGTACATACATAATTATGTCATTAGAACTATATTATATGCTGCAGCTGTAGCTCAGCCGTATTAATGCTCTGGTGGGTAGACTACAGCCAAAGAAATTCCAGGTAGTCTTGATAGACACATGGGAGAATTCCTCTGTCCACTCATCACAACCTCCCCATTATAAGGAAACTAAAGGATTTATTTAAGGCTGGATCTGGATGTAAAAAGTCGGAGGGACTGTCTGGCTGCACACTTGGAGCAATTATAACTTGTAGCAATTACAAGTGATTCTTTGTATGTTGCATCACGGTTGCTCTTCACATGCGGCTGAAGTTGCTTTATTGGTTGGCAACAGAACTTTTGCATATAGAAGAATTAGCTTATAATCAGGTCATGGACATACTGTACAGAGAGAACTATTCAGGGGTGAGAGTCTTCAGAGATCTGTACCAAGAGGGATGATGCAAATGCAGAAGATAGTGATACCATAAGTGGGGGGGCTGAGAAGAGTACGATTGCATAGACACACTCAACTAAGAATAGAAGCAGATGTTTGCATAGAGCCAGATAACATATGAACTTACATGTAATACCTGTTATATATTACCTATATACATACAGGTGCATCCCACCACCTGTGAACTGGACCCTGCCTCAACCAAGCTGCTAATAGGGTGTATGGACATAATTGGCCCTGTATTTGCAAAAAATAGTTCAAAGCTCTCTGCAAACAGGCATTTTTTTCTGAGGCACTCAAGGAAGAAAGTGTTAGACCACTTATTAAGAAACTACTGCATGAGAAACTACAGACGGGTAAACTTTCTTTTCTAGGAAAGGTTATTGAGAAAGTGGTAGCTACTCAACTAGAAACCCGCCTGTCAGCCCATGATATTTATGATCCATTCCAGTCAGGATTCACGAAAAGACACAGCACTGAAACAGCCCTGGTATGTGTGCTAAGTGATCTTCTGATGGCAAGAGACTGCTCAATATTAATCTTATGGGTCTATCTGCAGGTTTTGATACCATGGACCATGATATTTTAACTCAGCGCCTCAAAAATTGATGTGCATTGGATTGCACAGTTCTTAGCTGGTTCAAATAATTTCTCACTTGTAGGTCACAGAGAGTTTCATCTGGAGTGTGTTCATCATCACCAGTGCCACTTCCATGTGGTGTCCCGCAGTGTTCCATATTATCTCCCACGCTTTTTGCCATTTACATCCTACCACTGGGTGAAATAATCAGATGTCATGGCCTGGTCTACCACTGCTATGCAGATGATAGACAACTATACCTGTCCTTTGCTCCAGGTACTGAGAACACAATAAAAACCCTAAATGGCTGTCTAACTGAGCTCCAGGAGTAGATGAGTGCCAGTTGACTGTGACAGAACCCTGATAAAACAGAGGTGCTTATGATAGATCACATGACAAGTCTGCAGAAGAGCAAACCAACAGGACTTATGCTTGGGGGTGCAGAACTTCAAAATACAGAGCATGTGCGGAATCTTGGGGCCAAATGTAATAGGGTGAGAGTTTCAGAAAGTGAGAGATTTTGGGAGAGTTTTCCCATGTTTTTTAAAGCAGCAATCAATTACATGGCAAAATCAACCTGGTTTTGCAATGTACAGTAATTGATTGCTGCTTTAAAAAACATGGGAAAACTCTCCCAAAATCTCTCACTTTCTGAAACTCTCACCCTATTACATTTGGCCCCATTCTAGCCATATAACACCCATTCTGTACTCCCTTCACTGGCTGCCTATAAGATGGCAAAACATTTTCAAAATTGGCTTACTGACTTTGAAAGCTCTACATGACCAGGACCCAAAATACCAGCAGCTTCTGATCCCTTATTGTCACACTTGATTACTGCGATCGGTTGAATACTAACAGTGCCCAGGATTTCTCTGAATTTCTCTGAATTTATCTGGGGGTTGAGCTTTCAACGCTATTGCTCCAACTCTATGGAACTGACGTCCCCGCTCAGTTCGAGAAGCTTCCACCCTGGAAACATTCAAAAGTAGACTCAAGACTTTCCTGTTCACCCAAGTATTTCACTAATGTCCCTTGTTAAGTTTGTTTTGTATTTTGTGCTGTAAAAGGCTAATGCAAGCATAAGAAGAAAAGTGCTATATAAATAACATTATTATTATTATTATTATTATTATTATTATTATTATAATATATGTACTGGCTGCCTAACCCTGGCGGATTGACATCGCCGCTGTGTTTCATTGAGGCTCTGAACCTGGGACACAGCATTCGGTTTCACTTCTCCATCCTCTATAAGCTTGCCCTCAGATGCCTGTGAAACTATCTAACTGGAATCTAGGGGAAGGCCTATAGGGTAAGGAGAAGAGAAGATGAATGCTGAGTTCTGGGTGTAAAGGCAAAGCACTGACAATCCTCAGGGTAAGGCAGCCAGCACACCTATTACATACATTACATGTATGTTTATGGATGGAATGTACCAACATTGTGCGATGCTTCCAGCCACGTACCGCACTAATACTAACATATACGATTAGTATTGCAAAGAGCAGCACTACCGATAATAGCCACCATTTGTGATGGCTGCCGATCCCTAGACTTCTAGGTTTATGACCCAGGATTCTGTCTATGTATGTACAGAGTGACATGGCAGCCCCAGGAGATGCTGAGAGGAATCTGATCAGAAAGAAATCTCATAGGCTTTTATAGGGTCATGCATCACAAACCCAACATTTAGTACAAAGGAAAGTGCCGTAAAATCCTGAAAATTGGGTTATTACTGCATTTTCCCATTAGTACATGCCGCCCTATATATATGCTAAAAATGTTTAAAAATAATTCTGCCCTTTCTGACATCGGTCCTGACATCGTTTCAGGCATTTCTCCCCACATTCACACATTTTGAAAGTGTATTCGGTTACAAGGTATCTATGTGTACGACATTATAACAGAGTAGCAGCATTATTGACATTGTCTTCTGTTTGGTTTTCAGGCCTAAATATATACCAATAACATGTCTGTATACCTGTTTTTTATCATTTAGAAATATAATTGCGTCTCAGAAAACAAACGTATTGTTATTGTAATTGTTCTGCTTGAGCTTGTAGTCAGCCAGCATAATAATAAAATGCATGTACTGCATGATCTTTGTTTATTTCGCTTTTTTATTGTCATCTGTAAATAAAATGTTAATGAAAATACACTTGATGAAATATGCAATGACCATAGCATATGCGCTGAAGGTTTATCTCAGCGCAAAAAAAGAATTTAGGGAAACATTAAGTTTTCATTATTTAACTAAATAATTACCGGAGTCAAAGTTGGGCGAGTTTCACAAAATATGACATCATCTTTCAGCAGCACTGGAGAATTGAATGAATAGTTGGCAGGGTCCAACGACAATGAAATAATTTATATGACAGCACCCTCAGATCTAATGTAATAGAATGTGACATAACATTTTCTGCAAAAGAAGACCCATGACTGTTCTGAGAACGCAGATACTATAATAGAATAGTTGCTGAAGGTCAGTGTAGTGCTGGCAAGCTTAAGGAAATCTAAGATATATGCTTGGTTTGGCTTTGTTTCCTATTGTTTACTTCCTCGCTTTTATATTAAAATCCTTTAAAAAATTGAGGCTTTATCCCTATAGCGTAAATTGTATATAGATAGATAGATAGAGCACAAGAAAGGGAAGAAATTATATAATAATATATATATATATATATATATATATATAAGTGTGTAGCGGCTCGGCACTCCAACATTCAGGCACAAATTCCCAGGTGTCCTCCGGATGCGGTAGGTAGTGTAGTTGTAACTTAGTACAAACAAACAGCGGCACTCAGTGGGTTTTTCAAAAAGGTGTATATAATATCCAACGTTTCGGGGACTAGCCCCTTTGTCAAGGTGCAGGAACAAAGGGGCTAGTCCACGAAACGTTGGATATTATATACACCTTTTTGAAAAACCCACTGAGTGCCGCTGTATGTTTGTACTAAGTTACAACTACACTATATATATATATATATATATATATATATATGGGAGGAATAGAGATATAGAGAGCGCTATCAACCACCGAATATAGATTCTAACGATTGTTAGTCAAAAAACAGTACAAATCTTTATAAAACCAGTGTGCTTTTTATTGATAGATTTTTTTTTCAGAGTCACATCTGGAAATGATGTCCTTTTCGGAAATGCAAGTAACCCGACGCGTTTCGTCTTGAAAAAGACTTCATCAGGGGTTTAGTACTAAAGAGGTTATTTCAAATAGACATACTAACGTATGTTTTCTTTAGTGGTCTAATGGTTGTAATAGCTTTAACATCAAACAGATGATTACCAGGAATGTCTCTTTGAAGGGACAAAGTGATCACGGAGCGTCCACAAAGATTTTATAGGTCTTTAAATGATGGGCGGTATTCAAATTAATGTGAGTGGGACCATAATACGCGGTTATCCACCTGTTAGACACAGTGTTAGGCCCGGTCCAGTGATTAAGCCCCACAAAATCTACTCTTCCAATGGAAAATAAAACACGAAGAGGCAGAACAGAAAATCCAGTCTCTTGTCTGAAAGTGAAGTACTGCAAAGATCTGTCTGCCGATAATCGGCAGACAGATCTTTGCAGTACTTCACTTTCAGACAAGAGACTGGATTTTCTGTTCTGCCTCTTCGTGTTTTATTTTCCATTGGAAGAGTAGATTTTGTGGGGCTTAATCACTGGACCGGGCCTAACACTGTGTCTAACAGGTGGATAACCGCGTATTATGGTCCCACTCACATTAATTTGAATACCGCCCATCATTTAAAGACCTATAAAATCTTTGTGGACGCTCCGTGATCACTTTGTCCCTTCAAAGAGACATTCCTGGTAATCATCTGTTTGATGTTAAAGCTATTACAACCATTAGACCACTAAAGAAAACATACGTTAGTATGTCTATTTTAAATAACCTCTTTAGTACTAAACCCCTGATGAAGTCTTTTTCAAGACGAAACGCGTCGGGTTACTTGCATTTCCGAAAAGGACATCATTTCCAGATGTGACTCTGAAAAAAAAATCTATCAATAAAAAGCACACTGGTTTTATAAAGATTTGTACTGTTTTTTGACTAACAATCGTTAGAATCTATATTCGGTGGTTGATAGCGCTCTCTATATCTCTATTCCTCCCATTTTCTAACACCACCTCCCACTAACAGGGGGGGTCATAGAGTAGCGGCTTGCAATATTCTAAGGGCGCACGTGGGGTCATCCTTTTGATATATATATATATATATATATATATATATATATATAGACGGGAGAAGGACGTAGCACTCCAGACGATTTCTCAAACAGCAAAAACTTTATTGTGCTCAGCAACGTTTCAATACACATGTGTATTGAAACGTTGCTGAGCACAATAAAGTTTTTGCTGTTTGAGAAATCGTCTGGAGTGCTACGTCCTTCTCCCGTCTATATGCACCATTGACGAAGGCACCCGACAAGCAACTACCTGTTGGAGGTGTGCCCGGCACAAAGCAGTCTATATATATATATATATATATATATATATATATATAACAATAGGTGGTAAGCCCGGCACTCGTGCATGAAATTCAGACTTGGTGCTGAGGTGCCCTCACAGGAAACAAGCCAGTTGCTCCAATATAATCAAACGAAGAAAAGCGGCACTCTGCAGACTGTTTAGGTGAAGTAAAATGCCTTTAATCCGACGGCGTTTCGGGTGTTACCCCGTTCTCAAGGACATACAAGTGCAACTGACATACAGCAATACATATATAACAGAAAATCCCGCCCCCAAATCAGTCAGGTAGCACCTGGACTTACCGGTTTCACCTGCCAGTGACTGCGGATGTCAGCGTCTGGTACACAGCTCACATGTGTATGTCGCATCCTGATGACGCAGCACGCTACAACAGCGCGATGACGTCACCGCTCAGCCATCCACACACAGACAGAACTGCTCCCAGCATGCTTAGCACAACCCCACGTCACTAAGCTGCGTCCCGGATTAACCAGCGTAACCTGGCAACCTACAAAACATAAACATAGCGTTTATGAACAACACATTTAAAAAACGATCAACAAAGAACGTATATATAAAAACCATAAAACATGAACCCCTGCGACCCAGAGAGCCATACTGTATGGGCTTAACTCATTATTATCATGCCCAAATAAAGGTTTGTAATTAATCAAGAAAATATGCGTTAATAGTGTATAGCAAACTGGGTGTGCATGGAGAAAACCTCAGAGATGTATCAAAAACTATAAAAGACATTTAGCAAAGAAATGACACAAGATAAACAAAGGAAAAAAAAATTTCTAAGAGTGTAAAGCATATAATGTAAGCATTACGGTGGAAGCCAATAACATACATAATGCTTAAAGATAACATTGTAAACCCCATTGTTCATTGAGGCCAGTTGGAGTGCAGATGGATTCACTATTTGCAGACGTTGGCCCCCAAGGGCCTCAATGAACAATGGGGTTTACAATGTTATCTTTAAGCATTATGTATGTTATTGGCTTCCACCGTAATGCTTACATTATATGCTTTACACTCTTAGAAAAAAATTTTTCCTTTGTTTATCTTGTGTCATTTCTTTGCTAAATGTCTTTTATAGTTTTTGATACATCTCTGAGGTTTTCTCCATGCACACCCAGTTTGCTATACACTATTAACGCATATTTTCTTGATTAATTACAAACCTTTATTTGGGCATGATAATAATGAGTTAAGCCCATACAGTATGGCTCTCTGGGTCGCAGGGGTTCATGTTTTATGGTTTTTATATATACGTTCTTTGTTGATCGTTTTTTAAATGTGTTGTTCATAAACGCTATGTTTATGTTTTGTAGGTTGCCAGGTTACGCTGGTTAATCCGGGACGCAGCTTAGTGACGTGGGGTTGTGCTAAGCATGCTGGGAGCAGTTCTGTCTGTGTGTGGATGGCTGAGCGGTGACGTCATCGCGCTGTTGTAGCGTGCTGCGTCATCAGGATGCGACATACACATGTGAGCTGTGTACCAGACGCTGACATCCGCAGTCACTGGCAGGTGAAACCGGTAAGTCCAGGTGCTACCTGACTGATTTGGGGGCGGGATTTTCTGTTATATATGTATTGCTGTATGTCAGTTGCACTTGTATGTCCTTGAGAACGGGGTAACACCCGAAACGCCGTCGGATTAAAGGCATTTTACTTCACCTAAACAGTCTGCAGAGTGCCGCTTTTCTTCGTTTGATTATATATATATATATATATATATAGAATCCGTCAGAACCGGCACTCCAAGTTGCTGGTTACTGTAGATGGGGCCCTGGTGCCTTCCCTGTCACCCAATTAGCGTGCAGATATAAAACCAAAAAAGGCGGCACTCAGAGACAGTATAACTGGTGAAACCTTTACAGGTTTATTGTGAAGTACGGCTTGTGAAGTACGGCAACGTTTTGGGGACGATCCCCTTTCTCAAGCCAAAAACAACAAGTGAATAAATGTGGTGCAAAACAGATTAAATACCTTATTAAAAGCAACTGACGCCTCTCCCTCCATCCACGGGCTGCATGCCGGGTCATCCTGCTTCCGCCCGTCTCCAACCCATTCTCACTAGGCTGCTGACATAGGCGGAAGCTGTCAGGTCAGCTGAGCCGCTCCGTGTGTCGGGTGGGGGGTGCGGCTTCTCCGTTACCTAGGTAACGGAGACAGTTGGCACTGTTACATGCATAAAAAATAAACAATATACAATAAAAATGCGAAAATGATCATATAGTGACACATCTGTCTTGTGTGTGGCTGGTGTGCAGTGAACATGTGACTGTGGCCGTGGTGGCTCATACGGCTGGGTCCTTTCTGATGCACATAGAGCTTGTGCCCTGCTGTGAAATTGATTGTGTATTGACACCATAGGTTAGTGTCCACTGTTGTGTTTGCATATCTACTGTGAGGAATAATCATGTGATAATAAAATGTCAATGTGCACATGTGAAATATCTAAGCAATTGCTGAAAGAGCAATACAGGGGGTATGTATGGGACTGACCAAAAAAGAAAGCGGATGCCCATGTATCACTAAAGGGTATGTGGGGGCAGATGTGTGATATCGAAGGCTGGGTATGCAAGTCTACCAGGTTAGCTAAGGTGTAGGATAGCGTTCAATTTAAATAGGATGACTGTGGCCGAGAGCCTATGTCATATAAGTATCCTGTGTTGTTGAATAGCCAATCGTACCCACTGAGGGTTAAACATAGTACTGGCTAGACTACAGTGGAAATACTCCACCATGCCACCATGCATTTTACCGCATAGCAGGTGTGTGGGGCAAGAATGTAGTAAGCAATACATTGCAAGGATATACAGTACACAATGAAGAAGCGCATGAAGAGAAAACCCCCCCATAGGTACGTCACTTAAGGAGAATAGTTCAGCATTTCAAAGGAAGCTGCCCAGTCATAGGGCTTCGTTTACTCCTCTGGGTTGTACAGTATCGAGACGATAGATCCACCTTGTCTCAAGTTGAAGCAGTGTTTTACCACGGTTACCGCCCCTAGGGGAGGGTAGAACCTGGTCTATAATTTTGTGGCGCATTGTTGCATCATTTGTCCTCATTCCAGTAGCCCATGTCTCCTTTAAATCTCAAAGAAGATCCTAACTTATCAGGATGCCCCCTTTATATCTCCTCTTATGTAGGACCTCTGTTGGCTGGTGAACATATTGCATACATTTATTTATTTACAGTTATTTAAATAGCAGTATATTTTGGGAGTTTAGGAGACAACTGGAGCGCCCAGAGGAAATCCACCCAAGCATGCGGATATATACAAATTCCACACAGTGAGACATAGATTCCTCCCTACCATATATAATGTTTGCCATAAAGGAAGTGTTCAGGCTTTCACATGATTTAGCACCTTTGATTTATTGTATGGTAAACATCCAAAGTGTAGCCTTGATATATTTATATTAGGAGGGTTGGCATCAGCAGAGTCCTAAAAACCCTACTATGGTCCAAGTTGTGTCTCAGTTATAGTATAAGTGTACAATTGCACAGCACCATGTGCAAGAGGCATAGTTATGTCAAAATAGGAACTATGATAGGTCTGCTGTAGTTCATGTTGGGAGGTATGGTTACCACTGCTGGCTTGTGTAATTTCAAATATACTGTAGTAAACCTAGCACTGAGAGAAAATTCTAACTACCTGATTGGAGCAGTTGTGTGGTTAGCTAGCCCAAAAAAGAACATGTAATGAAAACTGTAGAACACAATAATACAAAACACTTGATTTCAAATACAACATACAGTATAATTCAGATTAGTAAAAGTATATCCACTTTGCTAAACCAAATCACAACTACATATGTTGTACCTCCCAGCTATGACGAATGACTTCCACCGGCAGTATGGTTACGCCTAAATCGCTAATAGATAGAAGCTCCAAATGAATTAGAGATTTTATTTAGTAGTAAAAAACCAACCATAATAAAATAAATTAAAAGCTAAATAAAAACAGATGGGTACTCTGTATAGTGCAATGTTATCTGTTCTTCTTGGTCTCAAACAGAGAAGAATACCTTGATAACTGTGGTATGCAAAGTATCCAAGTAGTTGTAGAATCACAAATCAGCAAAAAATATGTTGGTTGTAATTCACTGCCCTAGTCCTGATTGGCATATTTTAAACTTTGCTTATGTACTTGTTGACAAAGTTAGGAACAGCACCACTACCTCCTATGTGGTAATAATGGAAACGCTGTATCTCCTGCCAGAGTTAAATTGCTGTCTCCATCTGTGACTCTGCTATATGAATAGATTATAGCACCAATGTACCTATCTCCCAGTTGAGCAATTAATAAAGCAACACTGTCTCTTATAGGACTGCAGAATTGAGAAATAATGTCATAGATGTAAAACAACTCTATTTTCTCATTTATCATATATTGGGGGAACTCGCTGTCAGTTGATATCTTGCCGCCTAATTAAGGTTATAATGTCCAATATCTAGGTGAGCAGAGTCACAGAAATCACCATGAGAAAAAAAAACATGCTGGCTATTGTGGCAGTGCAGCATTACTTGCTATATTTGCAATAAAGTGTTTTGTTTTAGTGTATTTTACCTTTTATGAGCAATTTATGTCTGCTATCATTTCCATATAGAGCGCCTGTGTGCATTTTATTCACTACACGGTGAGAATGCACACTCATCATCTGTGTGCATGCAATCATTTAAAGGGCTGCAGAGCACACATTCATTACTTGTGCACAACTTGTATATATGTGAATACCTCCGATCACCAGCAGGGTGTCTACTCTCACCAATGTTTGCAGTGATTTCTCTAGCAAAGATTACTCCTGCACACCTTAATGAAAGCTTCTCCAGAAAGTGCCTGGATCCATTGCAGGTCAGGATATCAGTTACTGACTGCTTAGTGCTGCAACCTGACTTCCATTCCTGTTTGATTCTGATACCCAAAAAGACTAGCTCCTGTGATATTGCTATATGAGGAAGAGCACTGTGTCATACAGCAAGACCTACTAACTTCTTTCACCCCAACCCCAACCAGTCTTTCCAAATTTATCCCAGTCCAGTTCTCAAACAGAAAATAGATGCTGACACTAACATCTTAACTGATAATCCAGACAAATGGGCATTTGTAATACAGGAAGCCAATTCTTGGCATGTATAATATGTCAATGGCATGTAAGAAAAAATAAACAATAAAGAACTGGCCAAAGGTCAGAGCCAGATTTTCCACCAGGCAACATAGGCACCTACCTAGAACCTGGTGGCTACCAGGGGCGCCATGGCCAGGGTTATAGAGAAGGCATTTCTGGGGGAGTGCTGCATTGGCTAGCTGGAGTCTGACTCTGGCAAGTAACTATCGATTGACTGCTCCAACAGAATTCAAGGAGCGCACGCTGGTTCCTTCTTCTGTGTTGTGCATCTGACTTCATGATGTATAAATGGAGTCGGGAGGTTCTGAGTTGAGCGCCAAATTTTCTTGGAACTTCAATTTCTTGAACGACTGTATTAACATTTTACCACACTTCTGTTGCCTGACTGTCAGGTTCTCCTTGTCGCATAAGAATCTATCTACCTCTTCTTGGTGTTTTATATAGAATCACCCTCAGGCATAAAGTGGATAGCATTTATTTTTATTTTGTATTTATTGCTGCTATGGTGTGTTACAGGTATGTAGTCAAGTTGCCCACTGACGGAGTACCGATTGACAGAATCCCCACAACCAAATGCAGATGAACAATATACGGACATATACAAACCCCCGAACCTCCAAACACCAATAACATCAAAATACCAACAAGAAAAATACACAATATATTTACACCTAAATATATGATAGTTTTTCATGCAGAGTAAAAAACTGTAGTGCACCATTGCATTTCTCTCTTTTTTTGGGGGGGGGGGGGAAATACTCAAGAAATTAGGAGAAAGAAAGAGAAAAAATAAAATCAGCGCTTAAGGGATATACTGGTAATCTATTTCCTGTTGTCCAATCAAAACTTTGTATGGAAAGGTGATCCATACCTACCCATATATTCCATTAGGGACGATTAGTGCAAAGGTTATTCTATATCTTCATTATAAAGTGTATACAGTGAGCACAGATTATTGGTGACACCCCCCCTCCACCCAGAGCATTATTGCATAACACAAAATCATTGTGTAAGACTATTTACTATACTATATAACACTAATTGTAAGCTGTATGTAAGCTAATGTATGTCGTAAATAGTAGTATCATGTTTATGCTTAAAAGTATTCTGAATTATATGTAGATAGCCTGTATTTCTCTAGAGTATTTAAAGCTTTCAATAGTTGAATATAAGGAGGAATAGAGGCTAATAATGTAAGTGACATGAATGAAACCCCTAGGGCCCCATGAAGTCTAAATCCAGCTCTGCCAATGTTGTTCAAAAACAGCTACAGTGTGAACCTTCTCGAGGCTAATTGGATATTACAGGTCATTTTTAAGTAATGTTGCTACTTTGTGAAATTTTACTGTAATAGTTTTGTTAACAATCAGCTGGAGTGGGCTGTGGAGAATGAAGCAGCTTGGCCTTATCTACAATCAGAACCATGACAGTGCTCCTGTCCAACTTCAACTAGATGTACATACTACTAATGGATGTGTCTAGTGTGGGTTTAAGGTCCATACTGCCCCAAATGAAAAAAAGGTGACGAGAAAAGAACAGTGTGTCCCAGGAAACAGGAATGTCAACAAAGTGCCTTTCAAAGCAAATATTTTGTACACAATTTAAATAAACATGTGACAAATGACATACACTATATTAAGACAGTTATTGAAATGCATATCTTTTAGAAACTGATTAAATATTACTCCATATTACTGTCAGCAGTGCTGACTCTTCAGCGGCGACGCCGCCGGAGTGGAGTGCGGGTGCCCGGCTGGTCAGGGCACACACAGCACTTCCGCCCAGTGGTGCTCAGCCCCACCGCATCACTTCCGCCCGGCTGGTGTGCATCATGGCAACAGGGGGCACCAGGGTTCACACGCTCGGACAACTGAAGCCATTAGGGCTAGGGAGCTGGTTCCCCAGGTGGCGGCTGATTGACCAGGCTATCCCTCTTAAGAGATTCAACCCAGCTCAGCCCCGCCGGTGATATTGCTTCCAGCAGTGTGTCCTGACACGTCCAGTCCTGTTTCTGTCACGTCCAGTCCTATCAGTCGTTCCTGGCCTGCACTACTCCATCCCATGCTGCCAGTGTTCGCAGTCTGGTCACGTAAGTGCTCCAGTGGAGCCTGGTTCTGTGACTTTCTTTATTACGGTGGGAGAGCTGCCCTTTGTCCTTGGTTCTTATTATTTTTCTTTGTCCAGCTCTCCTAGGTATGGAGAGGCCCACAGTTGTGGGTGTGCGCTTGTTTTAGGGTACCGTAAGTTATTGTGTATCCAGTATTTGCTTTGGTGTCTGTGACTAGGTCACACACCATGGCCTGGTGCCATCAGTCAGGGTGTTCCTTCCAGATAGCGCCTATTAGCTAAATCTCCATTTGGCACTACCTCTGATGATTTCCGTCGTTTTGTCATCTCATAAGGCCTGGTTGCATCAGGGTTGGAGCAGGCCTAACTCGCTCCTTTGAACGTGGCAATTAGAGGTGAAGCCTAGCTATCTGCAGACTACGGCCATCTGCCTGAGGAGGTCAATAGAGCCAGTGTCGGATGCGCCGTGGCCGTTCTAAACAGCGGTCCTGGCTGAGGGCTCTGCCCATCATCACTCGCACGTACCTGCCTTGTTACAATTACTCCACTGAATTTAGTGATTATAAACTACATTACATTAGAAGAAGATAATGATCCCAAGAACAATCCGGTTATATAAATACTGGAACATTCCGCATAAATATTCTTATCAACTGCAGCTCATAGTTATTGAGCAAGTACGGAGAGATCTAGTAGACACTGGAAAGAGATTACATCACTTGAAGAGTCTCTAAATGATGCCATCAACTCATTTTAGCAGAAACATACTTACAAACAGCTTTAATTTGTGCCTACATTCCAACAGAAAAAAAACTGGGTGGCAGGTGGAGCTTTTAGACATATACATTATTTTTATTTAAAAAAATATGCCAGCTACATTATCAATACTGAACAACCATTGACCGCTTTCAAAAAGAACAGCCATTTTTATCACCATACTACTAATGCCTCCATGCACACATTTTATTTTACCACAGTGTCAAGGATAAACAGAATGCAATTAATTGTGATATCTAACCAATGGTCAGGCTATCCAATTTCTAATTTCAATAGAAATTAACCCTTTTTCTCACAAAAAACTGTGGACCTGTTTTCTGTGGTAGTGATCACAGAAAAAAAATGCTTAGGGTTTTAGTTTCACCTGCCTGAGACTGGCAAAACCAAATCCCTGATAACTGCTGGCATCCGACAAATAGGATAGCCCCAGGTGATTCATTTAGCAGCAGTAACTTACAAAGAGGTATTGCATTATTGTTATATAAAGCTTATGTTAAGGAAATCAGAAGTAAATTGAATGACATTAATTGTTATATAAAATTAAAATATGATTTCATATGGACGTTAAAAAAAAAAAAAGAAATTGACTCCATAATTTAACCAATGTAAACAACACTGAACTGGGAACTTTCTTACAGTCTTTTTTAAATATTTAAATAATATATGCTCCTCTGAAACTGCATAAATGTCTAACTGACCAAGCATCTCAGCCACTGACTTTATTTGTCTACCTTTGAGCCAGTTTGTTGGTTTCTATAGCTAACCACTGATTTTCTTTTGCACAACATACCAATATACCGCATTACAAAGGTCTGATAAGTATGGCTGTCAAAAAGCCATTTCTAATCCCATATGCACTTGCCCTCTCACATAGTTTTTGATGTTCTTATTGTAGTCATGTTACAAAATTTCTACTTTATGTTTGATAACTGATTATCTTCAGAAACAAGGTTCTGCTATGGGTGCAAATATGACTTCCTCTTTGACAAACCATTTTATGTATAACTGAGAAAAAAATATATGTACACCACATGGATGATTTATTTTATTTATTTATTTACAATTTCTTATATAACGCAACATATTCCGTTGCGCTTTACTATTGGAAACATTGATAAAACAAACAAAGTAGTAACAAACTGACATAGAGGTAGTATCATTTTTTTCTTGTGGCAAGATAGTACAAAGAAAATCTTGCATATTATCGATTTCATAAATAAACTTGCCAGTACAATCTGGTTCAGTTTGACCTATAGTAATGCCACTGTCAATTATCAAAAATTGATGCTAAACCAGCAGACAAGAATACTCTGCTGCACAAAGCGTGACTTTTGCAGAGTCCAAGGTGTGCCATATTGTGCCATACATGGTGCAGCAAAACCAAAATGTACATGGACACATCTGTATAGAAGTTACACCCTTTGGGGGATATGCAATCTCCCGCCGCTAATTCCGACAGGAGAAATAGCGGCTGGGCCATATTCAATGCTGAGCCTAAAAATAAAAAAAGAATTCTATGTCCCAAATGTTTAATTTCTGCAGTACTTTTACTACTACATCGATTTACATATTTTTAGGAACATCATCTTAGAGAATTACCACTTGTTATGGTCTGATCCTGCTTTATTTAAAGAAATTAGGTGTATACATATACATGCCTATAGTAGAGGGCCTAATCTAAAAGATTTACAAGTGGATACTGATTGTTCCAGATATTGTATTCCTCTAAAACAAAAAATGGCTTACTAACAAATGAGCAATCTGACATTCATCAGGATGTGTCAACTTTTTTCTTATCTATAAGGTTCATTATGTAGTCATCCACATTCTAGCAAATATTATGATTCCAAATACAGATTCATTTTCAACAGTAAATATACAGTATGGTGTATATTCTCATTTTTCTTATGGTGATTACTATATGTTGGGAAGATGTCTACAGTGAAGAAAGATTTGCACAACATCGGCCATTTATTAAACCTGCAGAAGTGAAACAATGTCCTTGTACTAAACACTTTTTAGGGAACACAGACTGAACAAACATTAATGGTTAATTATGGACCACATACAGTATCCTCACGAAGAAGAGAAGATGGAGACAAAATATTGCTACAACATGAATTTTAATGTATTTTACGATGAACACTTATCACCAATAGCTCATTGCTGTTTACCAAACAAACTGGCTTCACATATTTTTTTCATGTCTTGACAGTGACACTATAGTGTCATTATAGCAATTATTTTGTTTATTACTGTTGATATGATGAGTCATGATCTATAATTTATTATTGCCTACCTATATAGTTTATATATAAAACTGCAGATTCCTTTCCATTATTTCCAGTAGTGTTGTCAGTATACTCACTCCAGCTGACATAACTACAGCAACTTGATACATGTGCATGGCTACTTTATCTTTTGCAATGCCTTTAGCTAGGAAGATTGACTCTTACTTTGCTACTATTGGTAATCATTGGGAAATAACCGTAAATATTTTACATAGCTTTCTAATAGGTTATAAATTGGCTCCAACTGCTTTAATAATCTGTCCAGGTGGACTTCTATGTGGAGACATGACCAGTGGCAGCTACTACCTTCTTGTAGGAAAGGGAATGCCACTTCCGCTACCTATGTCAGCTACTGTATTTCCATCTGGGTCCTGGCACCTGCACATTACATTTGGCAGGTTCCAGGACCTGCACATGTGAATAACCGGTGGGGACTGTGCATCCACAAGAATCATCAAACCCTAGATGACTGCATCAGCCTAGAGATGTCAGCTAGGGCTGAAGGACAGACATGAAGTGGCTTCCCATGGGGTCTAGAAGTCCCAGAGGGAGAAAACACCTCCCGATAGAACTGCCTGTTCTGTGAGGCAGATACGACTTCATACAGAAAGATAGCAAGTCACTGCCAATCACAGTGAAGCCAGTGCTTCTACAGAATCCAACTGGCTCAGTGAGGTAGCAGATATCATGGGAGGGTGGGGGGCTGCAGTCTTGCAGCCCTTAGGTATCATCCACCACTGGAATGACACACACAGATATATATGTTAGTTGTTGTTTTCTTGTTTTTGATCATTTATGTATTGTTAGATGCTCTGGAACCCTTAAGGCTCCATATAAATAAACAATAATAATATCAGCAATGTTTATTTTATGACTAAACTTGGATTACACTGTCCTTGATTGCTGCACAGTTATTGGCTTATGTACACATGAATTATTCCGTTTCTAACAGGGATAACAATTTTTCTCACATTCCTAAAAATCTGAAAGGCACACTTCAGGGAGAAATGCTGTGATGCAATAGATCTAGTAAACTGAGATTCACGTTTTTTACATAATTTGTTCAACTTTATACTTATGCCTGTAATAAAATCATGTAAATTGAAATGGTTGTTGAGTTCTTAGTACTCTTGCAGCCTAGCGAACAGGTCAGCGTCACCCGCTGCCCCACCAAACGAATGGATCTCAATCGGCTTATTAGTGGGGGCCCACTAAGGGGGAATCACCAGCCATTGGATAGGTGTGGTCATCAACTAGAGGGGCAAAGTAATACCCTAAAATGACATGATATAATATCACCATTCTTCAGATTTTACAAATAGCACTACTGTATGCCCTCTTTAGTCTTACATTATATCTGTGCACCAGTATTTCAACAAAAATAAAACCTCTGGCTGCATATATATTCCCGGCACCCACCAGAACCTCCCCTCTGGCGAGCGCCGGCTGAGAGGGACTCCATTAAAACTGGGACGCGCGTGCATCTTACGCGCACGTGCATCCCAGTCTTCGACGGAGGTGCAGTGCGTCCCTGCCTGTCTCCACTTCATGGAGACGGGCTGGGTTAGGGGGTAGGGGCGGCGAAGGGGACTGATGGTGGGGGAGGCGGCGGGCACCCGGGGGAAGTGAGCGTGTGAGCATCTCTGAGCTGGTGGGGGGTGACGATAATTTCACCAGCCCCTGCCAGGATGACAGGGGCTCCATCTGTAGTGCCACCTTTAGTGTAATAAATAACCTGTAATATAATATATTATAATTGGGGTAGTACGGTTGTAATGGATGCACTGAGGTCATGGGTTTGATTCCCATAATACAGTAGCTCTAACTGTGCAGAGTTTGTATATTCTTCCCGTACTTGTGTGGGTTTCCTCCGGTACTCCGATTTCCTCCCACATTCCAAAAATATACTGGTAGGTTATTTGGCTCCTAACAAAATTAACCCTAGAATGCCTGTGTGTGCGTGTACATGTGGTAGGGAATATAGATTGTAAGATCCTCTGGGGCAGAGACTGATGTGAATGTTCAAATATTCTCTGTAAAGCGCTGCGTAATATGTGTGCGCTATATAAGAAACTGTTAATAAATAAATAAATAGGGTATAATACTTCCCTTTGATAAAGTCCAGTGTGGACGAAACGCATCTGAGATTCTATCTACTGTTGATCCTAGAGTTCCAGCTGTTATATGTTCTACAAAACCTAGTTTGACAAGAGAAAGAAATGTCCCCTGTTTATGAGGATACCTGGACTCAGTTAGGAAGTATATATAATATTGGCAAGCTCTTTATTGTGAGTTTGATAATTACCTAATAAATTAAAATAGATCATTTTTAAACAGTATTATGCTATGTGATATAAATTCTTTTTTTGGCATGTTTTATTGGTTTCCCATGCTGCTGAGCGATTGGTTGTAATAAGACCTTCATTATTTCAGATACGCCATTTAAGGTGCATACACACGGGGGGAGATATATTGCTAGCAATATATTGCTTGCAATATATTGCTGAGCAATATAATGCTCAGTGTCTCCTTTTCATCAAGCGTCCAGAGATGGTCGCTGATGAAAACGAACCTCAGCTGGGGGTGCCACAGAGGTAATTAGCTGGTCGCAGGAGCAAGCTCCTGCAACCAGCGATTACAATAGGGCAGAAAACGGGAGCGCGCACCCATCGATTTATTGCCGAGGCACACTCCCAATCACTGGCAATATGGTCGCCTGCGACCATATTCCCAGCGATTATAGCCCCTATCTCCCCGTGTGTATACAGCATAAAACTCAGTACAAGGCTATAAATGACACTTTATTTGTTACAAAGTACAATTTTTCAGATTTGTTGGACACTACTGACAACTAGTACTAGACAGGGTTTCAGCCTAATTTATGGCTTTTTATGTTTGGTAATATTTTATTCCATTTTAATTGTGAATTGCACTTAAGTTATAAATCATTTTGGTACTGGTATTAGAAGTATGAGTATTGGGAATCCAATATTTTCCAAACCTGAGATTCAAACGACTTCTATAAAACTAGCACATAGACCCCTCTTGTTGTTTCCTGCCTGTGGGGCTTTAAAGATAAAATTGAAATGTTGCTGAGTTTCCTAAATAGCTCCCCCAGCTGGTATCAGACTAAGGTCTATAATGCCAGGCTGACTGCTGTAATCGAGTTAAAGTACAAGATGTGATACAGCCATGATCTAAACATTCCTAACAATTCTAATGCCTATTAGGTCCCCTGAGTACAAAACCAATTCTGAGACCTAGGTTATATGAATTACAGCTGTAGAACGGTTACTATAAAAGAAAAAAACCTAACGAGAGAACATAAATTGTGCATGCAGTATTACACAAGGAGGATTTATTGTATTACACAGAATTATAATCATGATGGGGGCAGCATCATACAAACAGATTAAACACAAGACAACATTTGCATTTACTTTACGTACAGCCTGACCTATTTCTGCTTCCCATGTTTTGTGTATCTGATACAGTAAATTGGAATAGATTGTGCCTGTGAACGAGCAATCGTATTGCTTTCTAGCACTGGTGCAATCATGTCCATTTGAAAAAAAAAAAATATCTGCACATTATTTTCAGTAGTGTAAATATCTAATACATCTCTGGACTTCATCATCATTTTCTGCCTTTAAAAATGTATTTAAAGTTATCAAAGACAATTTGCCTGTTTAATAATAATTAAACAAAAGGCATCATATTGTATTTCAGTAAATGTCAAGATAATTTGTTATTTATATTGTATTCCCTAAATAATATTGGGGAAATTAGGACATGCAAAAGACAATAAATACCAAAAGCAAGCAAGGCCCTTATAGGCAGCACACTGCACTAATGTAAATTATGGCCAGACAACATAACTTGTCACAGAGGATTATTTCTGCTTAGTGAATCTGCAGGGGCCCCTTTGCTTCACCACTCAGCACTGACGAGAGAGAGCGAGAGAGAGAAAAGGAGAGAGGGACTAGCCATAGCCATTAGTAGATACTGTGGCATTGATGTTTGAGCGCACTTCTGAACTGGCTTTTGTTGAGAATATCTGTGCAGAAAGCATGCGCTGTCCCAAATCTGCTGTTACTATGAGAAATGAGGAGCTGCTTTTAAGGTATGTTGTACACTCCTTTGTTTAATCGGTTGCTTTCCAGTCATCCTGGATGGTCTTGGCTATAAACATGCTGTGTATTAAGTAGCTCTCTTTGCTGTTGAGGACTAAATTGTACTGTTTACCTCCACAGCAAGAGCTGTTTTTATCCCAGGAGCTGAACGGACAGCATTAAAAGCCCAGCTTGCTCTTCCTTTATCTTGCCATTAATATGTATATCTGTTGTTTGTTAGATACAAAAATAATCCTAAAAAAAGGTAGGGCTTCAGACGAGGGAGCTTTAAATACTGTTTTAAGCTGGACTTAGCCTACCTAAACACAGTCATCAGGGTTCTGCCTTGTTCCGAGTACGATAAACTATATTAGCTCTACCGGTCCTGGAGTTGACCACAACAAAAAATAAAAAACAACAACTGTTATGCAATTTTATATTTAAACGCTAAAGAATTGTATGTGAACTGGCATCAGCCTCTGGAGAAAAAAAATCAGGCTTTTGTTTATTTGTTGCTAGACGTTGTATCGCTGAATGCATCTTTTCTGTTGACAATGGGACAGTCACACAATAGGGCTGTCAAAGTAGCTTAATGCATGTCTGGGGCACCTTCTTCTCCCCCCTCAGTCCTCTTTTTATTATGTCTCCACTTCTTTAATCGTGTTTGTGCAGACTAAATGTCAGCATGGGCTATTAAGTATTGGCTGCTTGCTTAGTGTTATTATATATATATTTATTATTTATTTTGCTTGTTTGCTATCCTCTGCGAAGCCATACACTCTGTATTGCATGGTTTGTATCTTGGATCACATTACAGATTTATTGCTCACCCCTTCATTATCTATGCAGAAAAACTTATTGATTCCAAGGCCTTTATATACTGTTCGAAATGACAGATCCCTTGTTTCCTGAGATTTTTGAGACAAATGTTATGGGCATGATTTCAAGTTTGTCATTCTTTTAGGAGGATGGCAGAGCTTTTCACATAAAGCCACGTTAGTGGACAGAAAGCGTGGGTCATGTGTTTTATACTGTAGCACATTGTATATGTCAGGTCACTCATTCATAGTGTTCAGCTAATCAGGACACTGGCAGAAGTTATTTTGAAATTCAGTTTCACAACAGTTAAGTGGGGTGATCATTCAGGCACACTGTATACAACTAAATCAAAAATTCTATGTGAAGAATCCAGAGAATTATTTATGCTTCTGGCTTTTTACTAATCTGCACATCTTTACAGTGCAAGACCAACCTTATACTTAAAAACATAGACAAGATTAAAGTGCATAATGACAAGTAGAGCCTTCCTGTTCTACTGAATAACCCAGATAGTTGGAGCCTTTATTTCAGCAAGTCACACCAAGTGTAAGGATGTCATATATGTATTTGCTAAATGAAATGTTCTACTACAAAAGTACTAAGTGTCAGTTATCTATTAAATACATGCAATTATTCATTTTAGATATCATAGTGCGCCTGAAAATAATACATATATGATTTGTTTGCTAAATAGCTTTAATGTGGATAGTTAATGCTCTGCAGCTCCCACCAATATAATAATAATCCTGAATGACACATAAATTATATACATATATACAAATAAATATATATTTTTATTTTCATTAGCTGTAGCATACATTGTGCATTGCTCTACGTTTCTCAGTTGTACATTTTAGAATTCCCTTACTTGTCATACATCTTCCAGCATTATTTCTAAACAGCTTTTTAAAGCTTAGTATTGTGTGCAATTTGAAAGATTTGACAGAGGGAAGCTGGGGAGCTTAAAACAGTTCTGTCCCTGTATGACCCCAAAACAGTTCACGTTGGTGTTGGAATGACAGCTCCCTTGATACAGAAGTCAAGCATATCTAAATCTAATCTAGAGTATCTATCTATCTATCTATCGATCTATCTGTATGCCTATCTATCTTTCATCTATATATGGAAACTTGCACACGTTCCAAAAATAACTTTCCTTTACAAATGACACAATCTATTTCTATTCTATTTATGCTTTTTATGTTGTGTATAGTATGTTTTATAGCATTGTAGTGCATTTTGTTTTCCTATGCATCCTGCATTAGGGTTGTGTTTATTTTGCACTACACCTCATTGTTCCTCCAGCAAATATGGGGTTACACCACCATCACACGTTTTTATTTTCTAGCACATAAGAGCTGCTATTTATGCAATGCAAGTCATAATGGGTTCAATTGCCAGCTGAAGAATGAAGGTATACGCACTATTATATATATATATATACTATATATCTTTATATTTGTTCATAGCATATTTACTCTTACATTTAATTCTCTCCTTTTTATAGTATGATCTATGTATACTTATGGTGTAGCTTTACAAAAAGGAAATACTCCAATCTACAAAGGCTGAGCTCTGTATTGTTATATAGGCTTGTGTTCCCCTAGCACAGACAGTACCTCATTTATTGCTAGCTAGCAGCTGCTATCATCCGTGCACCATTCCATTGCCACCTACTGAGAGGGCGTGCAAGGTGGCTCATTTTAAAGCCAATGCAAATGCCACTTCATGAATCAGTCAAAAGATACTGCTGAGGAAGTGAGACAGCTGCAGATCTCTGCTAAAGACCAAAGTGTCACCTGTACCCTATGTCTATCTACCCCAGTTGGAATTACCTGGACTTTAGCCCAAATGTAACTGCTTTGCTTTTGCACTGAACCTCTCTTTAGCCTCATTGTAGTGTGTTTGCAAGCAAATCTGTCTTAGTCATGACCAATTCTCATATGTCCTGTGTGATTGAAGCACATGTATGCAATGTATGTGTGCAGTGATGTTTTCACACAAAAGTAAGTATTCTGTAATAAACTAATACAAAGACGTATAGACTGGTAACAAACATATTCATCTTTTGGTATATAGGTGTCATCTTTTATCCTTTATTTTTCTAAAAAAAAAAATTTTGTCAACGTCAAATACTTCCATGATATTCTTAGCCCATTTCAGTTCATAGAAAGTACAGTTTTTATTGCTAAGCAGAGATGTGCACCTTACTGCAATAACAAAGTGACCTTTACAGCCGTAAGGCGTGAGTAGCAGAAATTGAAGACTGGAGTACTGGTCGGACGCTAGTAAGCTTGTCAATATCTGTTGTTATGAAGGCAATGAGTTATCCAGTTCAGAAATTGCAGGAAGTGCAGTAGTTGATCCCTCAATGATTAGGCGCGATGATAAAATGAAAATAACAAACCCTACCTTTGTCTGTGAGGGAAGGGAAATCATTTGGTGTTAAACTGAGATTGTTGCTGCCTCACAGGAAATGACAGGAGCACAGTGTACTTATCATGGCACTTGTTAAACAAATGTGTCCAGTGCTTTTCTTTTTAATATAAAAGTTTGCAGTTGATCCTTTGTGGCTTACAATGGAAAAAATAATATTACGCAGTTGTTTTAAATATCACCTGGAGCATCTATCTTTGAGGAAAGACACTTAGATTTAGCAAGCCTTAATAGCTCTTTAACCGCTTAGCTGACAGCAGATTCTGTACCATTTGGCAATAAAATAGTTAAAATGCATCTAGCAGCCAAAGCAAAAGCCTTTATTGCAAGAGTTAATGTGAAAGGAAATAACAGATTTATACATATGTATGTTCTGCTGTCACCGATTTGGCATGCAGACTGCAGACTGCAATTATTACAAGTGCCACTTTTTATCCCATACTCTGCCAGAATATTTAGCAAAATGTCAAAAGTCGCATTGTCTATAATATTCTAAAGGTTAAAATGATTACTCTTAATAAACATGATTTGCTGTAAAATTTATTGGAATTTTGTTATCTGAAATGTAACGTCTGTGTGTAAATAATCCCCATTGCATCATACTGGCAGTTCCCTGTCATCCGCAGTCCAGCCTTTTGCATTATTATCATCATCCCATAATTTATGCACACACTCATTGTTAAATTACAATAAAGCTCAAGTGCATCTGTTATCAAATTGAAGTGTATAAGATTGCAAACTATACCTTTGGGGCTCCAAAACAAAGAGGAACATGAAATTAATATGCATACCCAGAACTTTCCAGCCAGAGTAGATTGGGTGCGGATGCTTAGGAAGTCATTCAGGAGTGAATCAATACTAATTATTGTAATCAACAGGGTTAATTAGCTGAAGATGCTGCTGATGGAGAGTTCATTGCTTATAGCCCGAAAACACCTAACTTGATGAAACCTCAAATAAATTGGAAGGTGATATCATGAAAAGAGAAAAAATAATAATTTTCTGAATTGGAAAGATTATCTGTTGTATTGCCATATGTGGCCCTCTTCTGCAGTGTATGCACTGTATAAACAAGGTGATGTGTGTTACGCAATTCTGCATTGTATTCACTGTAAAGGAATTGTCAGTCTGGGTTTTTTAAATGCTCTGTCTGTAACTTTTGATTTAAAAGTCATGGAGTATTGCTACAAAATACGTCTGTTGTGTATTTGCAGACTTCAATGTGTCTAGAAGCTGATTCAAGTATAGATATCTTCAGTCAATTTACTGTACAAATTGAATTTGTTTTATATTTCATTAAGTGAAAGCAACAGGATGTGGCTATGTCTTTTATTGAATTAAGTACAATTTAGAAAAACAAAAATCATAGGGTGTAATGTCTGCGTTGACCTCGTATTTGGTCTTGCAAGGTGTAACCTTAGATATATACAGATACCACACATTTATCAGTCATCATATTCCTATGACATCTTGTTAAATGTGTAAGTTCTGTAATATATATAATTAACTATTTAATTGCTATAGCCTAAGGAAGCATCATTCCATGTGCTATTTATATAACATCTCCAAAGTTTCATTTCATATACCAGTCTATAGAAGGATCATGGATAACATTGTAGTGCTCCTGCTATACTCCAGTTTATTGCAAATAAATACTGCCTTGGATTTCTTTATACCTTGAGAAAGGCCCAAGAAAATGAGCATTAAAAAATTCACCAGGGTTCCAGTGTCTTTAAAGAGGGAAAACAAATAACACAGTGACAGTTGTTGATCTTGTTTGCATCCAGGTATATGTCATGACCCGGTAAACCGATTTATACAAGATATACTATAAATATGTATACCCAAAATTCCCACGGGGCAAGCTGCAAAAGTAGAACTGGCCCGTGTAAAACATTTTTGTGCTGTCTCTAAACAACAAAGCGTCATTGTGTTCTTATTCAGTATGAAACTCTTTTAGTATTTTAGTTTTTGTTCTGCTGGGAGAAAGCCTGAACTGTGAGCTTCAATGACCATCACAAAACAGTATTTAGTTAAAGCCTCACGGTTGTCTTTCCCATAATGTGTATTGAGATCCATGTAGCTAGAGTGGAAGGAGAAGTACAAAGACACACAATTTACACATACACACATGAATTTAATATAAAGTATATTTAGAGTCATTCTTTATCAGATTGCAGAAACTTTTATTCTTTGGCAGATTTACATGTGCTGATTATTAAAAAAATGTATAAGGGATATTCTGGCATTACAAGCAGAATTAGGATAGATAACAGATCAAGGAATAAAATGTAATCTAATACATTATAGGTAAGCTTTATTGTGTGCATGCAGTGCTTTATTTAAAATGTTTATATAATGGTTCTACTGATGTCATTCGTCTTTGACTGTAATCACTTAACGACTGTCTAAAATCGGCATAAAAAGATATCAAAAGGGGTTATTGTAGGAATGTAATATACTTATAGTTACATAGTTATATAGTAGTTAAGGCTGAATAAAGACTTGCATCTATCGAGTTCAACCTTGATTTTTCGCTCCCCAATAAGAACTCTTATCCCATGTTTCTAATGTACTCTACATAAAGCAACTGATTGGTTTCCAAAGGCCACTTATCCACTGGCTCTCTTCTCCTTCCTTATCACTACTTTATACATCTACCCCATAATGCCAAACTACAGTATATACTGCATACACAATGAACTATTTTACAATAGATATCACCAGTGGCCACATGCAGTATTATGCTGTTGCTGACAATATCCTTAGATTAAGCTGCATGTACAGATGACAGTGGACATTGCTATCAACACACGGGAGCACACATCGATAGCGATAGCGATAGCGATATAGTGGAAAATATAACAAATTTGTCATTAAAATAGGCAACATCATTTAAAATGATTTACAGTACTTTTGTACTATGTCACTAAATACTGAGTTGTGTTCTCTTTTGCTTTGCCTGTGGTAGGTTGGATTATAGCATACCGGAAATAATTAAAGAAAATGCCACATCCTTTTAGATCACTATGTTTGAAAGATATTCAATTTGAATAGAATCAAACAAATCGGGGTACTTATGTATTATCTGGGCTCCCATGTTAAATGCATCCCATTTTTTCATACCCCTACTATCCAACTACGCATGGAGTTGATTTTATATAGTGTGGCGAGCGCAGCGAGCCACCGTGCCCGAAGCGTGGCGAGCGCAGCGAGCCCCGCGAGGGGATGCGGTCTCATAAGAAAAACAGGAGCCCAGATATTACATAAGTACCCAAATCGGTACTTGTGTATTATCAGGGTGCCCATCGCATACCACTAATTAAGGTATGCGATGGGACCCGATTTTTGGGTCCAAAGACCCGCACTGTACAATAAAATATCGCATCGCATGCCATTAAAATGGCACGCGATGCGATTTTTAATTGTACAAGCACCCTTATGGGTGATTACTATGTTAAATGCACCCCCATTGTTAACGCCACCTCCACTATCAAAACCAACCCGAAGTGTGGCGAACGCAGTGAGCCCGCAAGGGGCGGCGGTACACATCCTCCGACCTTTTCATACCCCCACTATCCACGTCAGTGTGGAGTTGATTTTAGATTGTGTGGCGAGCGCAGTGAGCCACCGAGCCCGAAGCGTGGCGAGGGGATGCGAAATACATGTGAAGTAATCCGCGTTCCTTCGCGGGGCTCGCTGCGCTAGTGGGGGTGGCGTTAACAATGGGGGTGCATTTAACATAGTAATCACCCATCAGGGTGCCTGTACAATTAAAAATCGTGTCGCATCGCATGTGATCGCATGCAATCGGATCGCATACGATGCGATCAATACGATGCCCTACGATGGAAATCTTGGGCCCGCCCTGATAATACACAAGTACCAACAAATCATCTATGACATAATTATAAAAAATGGAAACAGAATGTTTAGATTGACTAGTTGTGATTAAATTATAGATACCATTATATAGATGCTTTATATCCAATGTGTATCATATGCTAGTTAAGAAATAGAATCACATAGTGCATTCCCAATACATTTACAGACACCTAGTGTTAAGGAAAGTTGTCAAATAGATTTTAGTTTGGTGTACATGTGAGATAAACACTCTGTGAAACTGATATCACCCTACTCCTGCTGTCATGACAGATAATCAGCTGCAGGTGTTACTTTTCTGTAGTGTGTTTACACATATTTATTTGTGTGTCATTCCTATAATAGGTAAGTGGAAATGGCATCCAGTGAGAAAGCATGTCACCATGCTTGGATTGACATGTATTATGAGGGCAGCATGGGCTTATAGTACTTTGACCCGTTTCTTCTTGACCTGTGCAATGAAAGACTGTATAGGATTGTGAAAAATCATTACAGCTTATGTGTCTGTACCGGCACTTCTACAATGAGAAAAAACCTGGAATCTTTCTTTGCAATATGCCTGAAATGAAACTTGCTTCAGTTTCTGGATGCTTAAGATAAGGCACTCATCTGAATCGGCGGAATCACATACATAGGCCATGAATATATTTACTCTCTGTCTTGTAGACAAGATGCAGTAGATATAATATGTATACTTGTATTGGAGGATAAAGCTTCAATCTTCCCTACACACTTAAAGCCTGCTGACACACACATATAGTATGAGGGGGTGAAAAAAAATATCAGAACCACATTGGAAGAAAAACAGGTGCATTCACTTGTTATTTAGTGATGTAGTCTATCTACAAGAAGGTACCTGCTACAGAAATGGACCTCAGATCAATCACAGCTTAATAAAGTATTAGCATTTTTTCCAAGGCACCTCTGGACCAAAAGTTTATTTTTAGGGAATTTAGAAATACAATTATATATCTTAACACATTAAGCTTGGATGTCATCCTTAGGATCAGCTATGTGGTGGTGGTGGATAAAACTGTGCTTCTGTTGTCCACAAATTTTATTCATGCTACCCATTGTGGAATCCCTGTGCTATAAAACAAGTCAGTGATATGAAGATTAATGCAAGCCAACTGAAATAAAGAGACCATATATTCTGCTTTTATTATATTACAATCTATTGGACAAAGTAGGATCCAATGGACTATGGATCCTTCCTCCATGGGACTTCTGCAGGTTAATCTATTTTATTCTATTTTATTTTAACATATATTAAACCCACCCTACCCACATCATCTCCTATTTTTATCATTTAGCTGAACTTATTTCTTATACTATCCTCACCATTGCTTCAATGCTGCCTTTTATTTGATCTGTGTTTCACTGTTCTCTGGTACCTTTCATTAGTGGAATGGATGGTTGACCAGTGGATTTTATTACTCAAAATCATGGCTTCTTCCATGTATTATGTCTACTCTAGAGTTTCTTTTTGTTATTTCCATGTGGTTTTTCTACTTGCTGTAATAGTAAATCCTCTGTACCAAGTGCTATTTTGCTAATGTCTGTAAAGTGCCTTCAGTTCTATGGAAGACACATCGCTATATATATATAATTATTATTATTAGTAGTAGTGGTAGTAGTAGTAGTAATAGTATTTTATATAGCCAGCTTTGCCCTTCCCAATAGATCAAAGGTAACATAGATTAAATGGCCTGATAAAATAGGGATAGGTCTGTAACGAATCCTCACTTTCATTTTTACTCATCAATTAGACATCCAACCAATGAAATACCTGATCTAAAAGGAAGAAGATTATTACACCATGCTTCGCCTTTTCCAATCACAACAGCACACAGACTGATCTTATCTCCTGGATGAACTGCTGAGTAATGTGCTCTATATCTAATATGGACACACAGCTTGCTCGTCAAGTACAACAGACCTGGCCTTTCTGTAGTCAGACCAAGCAACAGGAGCAGATTATAATCCATTTATATGTAGTCAGAAAATTCTGATGTCTGAATGTCACCACCATACACCTATTATACACTAGAAATGTTTCACTTGCCTTTACCTAATGTGATGGATTAGTACAATCCTCTTACAGTACTCCTTCCATGGCCACAGCAGCTCCTGAGCCTGAGTTTGCTATATAGGTAGGTGAGGCCACATGAACAATTACTGCTTCTGCCAATGTGAAAAACATAGACTTAGGGGGGTATTCAATGTCAGGGGCACGGCTGTCGAGCTAGCTTGACAGCCGTGCCCCTGTCCCGTTCTCGGTCAGCTCGCCTGGAGCTCGGCAGTCGGGATTCAATGTCCTGGCCGCCGAGCGGCGAGAAGGGGGCGTGGCCGCGAGTTGATGACGAAAATAGACGAGCTCCGGCCAGGAGCTCGCCTATTTCCGGCTTTTCTCGGCAGAACGAGCCTTACAGCTTGTGATGTCGGGCTCGTTCTGCGCAAAACCCCTGTTCAATGCTGTCGGGGAAGACAGCATTGAATAGGGCCCGCAGCCATCTCCCCCATCGGGAGATGGCTGCGGGAGCTCGAATGACATTGAATACCCCCCTAATGCTGTATTATGGATAGGGCACCAGTATTATTCCAGATTGTTACATTGCTGAGATAATCTCAGATCTGTGTCCTGGGCTATCCTGAAATATGTTCAAAACTGTTTACCACAATATTCGACTCATTACATATTTAACTAAAGACTCATTCAATATTTACCAAAGCATTTTGCGCATTTCGCCTAATGCCCTATACCAAAGAGCAGAATGAATTCACTACTGTCATAGCAGGTCTATTTATAGACTCTGTGTGCTAGAACTGAATAAGGACAGCGAAGCATAGGTGGAATTAGGAGATTAGATCACAGGACCGTCACACCTCTCTGAAAAACTTATTCTGCTGCAACATTCGATTACTGTAGCACAAAACTTCCCAATGATTTCACTCATCTCCAGGTACAGTAATACTATTTGCCTCCTACCCCTTTACCTGAGAGTGTACACTCTGTAAAATGATCATTTTACTCAACTTGCAAAATAAAATAGACCTTTCTAGTATTCTAATGCTATTTTAAGCCATGTATGATATTTATTATTATAATGTATTATCATTTTTTTTTTTTTAGAAAGCATTCACATATTATACTGTAGTTGAGTTGCTCATAATATAAACAAATTACATTTTATGGAAGAGCTTGCAATACTGTATATAATAATTATAATAATAATTAAAAATAATTGGGAACTATTAAGTAATAATAAATAATGATTATTTTCTAATGTAATACTCAAGCATACCGCTCAACATTTTGTCCCCCGAGGTCAGGACTTCTGTGAGGTGCTGGAAAGGAGCATGGCCACACCCAAAGGGGTGTGGCTTGGCTGGAATTATGCTCCCACAAGCTATGACTCCAATTTTCATTACTATGGAGGCATGGCCAGCGCTTTGTGAGCTGCTGGCCATGCCCCTAGTCCCTTTGTCTATTTCCCGTTGTAGAGCAGTGAGTGACAGTCCCATGAAAATCAAGACAGTTGAGAGGTATTCACACGCTTACATGATCTATGTTGAAAGCATAATTTTAAACCAGGATTATTATATTACACAGGTTTTAATCACACCGATTATTTAAAAGTGAAATGGCTAAGCAACTTTATTGTTTAAAATGTTCAACTTTTCTACATCCAAACTGTCCTTATTATGGAAGTGGGAACCAATAAATCAACCTTTAGTATGCTGATCTTTTGGCAGGTAGTGCCCTGTCTGCATGAGGACTGAGCTTCATGTGAAAAGGACAACAGTAGGATATGAGGATTGGAAATGGACAAATTGCAAGGTCTGTTTGTTTGTCTGATTGTAATAAATTGTGATGCAGTTTTCACTACAGTGTAGAACAGGTAATTTTTCTAGGTAGGGTTTAAGTACTGTATCATCATAAACAGTCGTCAAGGGTCTGTGGGAGGGAATCTGCGTACTGGTTCATATTCATTGAGATTTCACAATGTCTAAAAGAAAATCTTCACTTTGTTGTTACAGTGCTGCACGTAAAAAAATTACCCGAGCAAAGTACTTGATAATAACATGATTGTTATGATCTTTCTGCTGTGTCAGGGCTAGATTAAGAAACATTATCATAAAATTCTAGATAAGAAATAGTAAAATAGAAAACAGAAAAAAGTCATACCATTTAAAAAATTCCATCTACAGAAAAAAGTCTATATTACTGATATTTCAAATCTAGCTGCCAACCCCCAAACTCAGGCCACTTTTAACAAGCCCCATGGAAATTGATGTCTGTGTTTGACCCCATCCCCTGGAAAGGTCCATTTGACATGTAATTAGTAATGTATCCTATTGAATTTATTCATTTTAATTACATTACTATTTTCTGTAATAATGTTATTAAACTAGATAGGCTTTTTAATTGGTAATTCATACAAAATAAGGTTAAAGTATGGCAGTCAAATTAGTACACCATGAGCTGAAGAACTTTCCTAGAAGATGCGTGCAACAAAACAACCAAAGTGAAACTCTTTCCATAGGGTAAACCACTGACAAAGTGGGTTTTATTTGCTAAGATTGGAGTTCTATTGAAGATGGAATGTTGCTATGGGTAACCAATCAGATTCTAGGTATTTTCTTCTAGAAGATGGTAAATAAATAAGAAGTCGATTCTGATTGGTTGTTGTAGGCCACATCCCATCTTCCATAGAACTCCCATCTTAGTAAATAAACCCCTGAATCTGCTGTTTTATGCCGTTAAAGCAGCAGCACCCATTCCAAAAGCAAATATGGTAATCACAATTAAAGAGAACAAACAATACAATAGGCACTATAAATAAAAAGAACTGCCTGTAACAATGATTAAACAGATATAAGGTTGATATGCAATCAATGCTATCCTGCACAGATTGCATGTATTGACAACATAAACACTGGAAGCATGTTCCTGAGCCTTTATAAAGAATTCAGATATGTAATCAGCCCTGAAGCATACAGTACCTTTCAAATTGTTCATAATATATGAAAAACTATACACTGTAGCATCAGTTTTTTTACATACTGAGTTTTCTGCATGCTTATCAGATATCACTGGAACTTTATTTGATATTCAATGCAATACTTTATACGTACTAAATAATGGTTAGTGAGATTAGCTATTTTAGGAGCCCTTTAACACCAGGTAAAATATACAGTTACAATATGGAATCATTATCATCTAGTATGGCTGCCATTTAAGGTTTTCAGGATAAGAGTTGTTTTGCATTCGGAGCAACTTGCCTCAAGTCTACAAAAATACATTTCCCTATTTTTCCTGACTGTGCCCATGGCATTCTTCTCCTCATCGGATTGTTAAACAGAGATTGTAGTAGTAACTACAGGAAGAAACATTTGGTAACTATGCCTGTGTTCATCAGAAAATCAGCAACATTCTTCTCCTCATCGGATTGTTAAACAGAGATTGTAGTAGTAACTACAGGAAGAAACATTTGGTAACTATGCCTGTGTTCATCATAAGAGTTGTTTTGCATTCGGAGCAACTTGCCTCAAGTCTACAAAAATACATTTCCCTATTTTTCCTGACTGTGCCCATGGCATTCTTCTCCTCATCGGATTGTTAAACAGAGATTGTAGTAGTAACTACAGGAAGAAACATTTAGTAACTATGCCTGTGTTCATCAGAAAATCAGCAACATTCTTCTCCTCATCGGATTGTTAAACAGAGATTGTAGTAGTAACTACAGGAAGAAACATTTGGTAACTATGCCTGTGTTCATCAGAAAATCAGCAACTTCATAAATACTAGGTGTTCAGACAGAAGATTACATCATTGTACTATCGTGTAGATTAATTTCCATGAAAATAATAATTACATTTGGCTTTGCTTCTAATGGCAATTTAGTAGCATGTAGTATACAGATGGAAAGCTGTTGGGCACATTTTTTGGTAGCTTTATCCAGAACATTGTGATTGATATTGTAATATAACAATTCATAAGGTATTATTTTAAAAAAATGATCAACTTCCACAAGAAGGCAAGAGAACCCATTGTAATTTATTTCACCATGCATAGATAGATAAAGGTACATGTTACAAGAACTTCATTAAACCCAACCAGATGATTGTTGTTGCCCGTCATTTTGGGATGATAGTCTTCAAGTCTAGGGCAGCACAGATGCTGTAATAGTTAGCATTACTGCCTCACAGCTCTGAGGCCATGTGTTTGATTCCCACCATGGCCCTAACTGCGTGGAGTTTTCATACTCTCCTCATGCTTGTGTGGGTTTCCTTTGGGTACTCAAGTTTCCTCCCACAATCCCCAAAAATGATCTAAATATATACAGATAATTTATTTAAAACTACCCAAATAAGCTGTACAAACTGATGCCTGCATTATTTCTTCCTCGTTGCCTTTTCATCCACTTTGTTCATTGCACAGAAACATAAAAAATATTTTAAATACTTTAAATAGCACTTTGACCAATAGTCCCCAAATTACTGACCCTCAAAAGACTTTGTTAGAAAGTGAAGTTACTGTATTAGAAAAACATTTAACTATGGGGGGAGTCCCGGATTTGAGGTAGCCTACATTGCACATGATGGATATCAGCATATATACTGTATCTTACCTGTCTTAACCCCTTGAGTTGTGGGTTTTGCTGAGGCAGGACAAACCTACCAGGGCAGGTTTGTCCTGCACCAGCAAAACCCACCACAGATCATAGGAGTGCCCCTCCCCCCCCCCCACCCTCCTCAATGTGACCACAGGTGGCAGGCTCGGGGATGTTCACTGCAGCTCGGGAGGACTCAGGCGCCTGAACTCCTGAGCGCTCCCGAGTCCACCCGAGCTGCCCCAAACATCCCAGAGCCTGCCACCTACGTCACTGCCAAGTGAATGGATTTTAGGGAAGCGACAGGGGTCAGTGGAGCTCTGACATACGATCGGCGGAGCAGAGGTGATGGGGGGGTGACGGGATGCGGGGGATCTAGAGGTGGTGCTCCAGTGGTGTCCAGGTGCACGCCTATTACATATTAGTGGTATGCCCATAAATTTTCCGGGACAGCCCGCTGTGGCAGCACAGCTGAGCCCAGAATATTTCCGGCCATACCACCCAAGGGGTTAATCTACATCAGTGTCTTCCCAACAAACTAATGGGGCCCACACCCATGGCAATTTTTTCCTATTTTCTAAGTGATCTAACTAAGCGCAAATCACTGTGTGTGTATGCCCCATAGCAATAGCAGTGCCCCATAGCAATATTGCTGGGCTAGATATGTCAAGCATGCTTGAAATATCTAGTCATCGCCCGTGTTCTCTCTATTTAGAACATGGGAAGTGACAGATCGCTCAGCACACAGCGCTTGCATTTAATCAGAATATTGAATCACACTGTCATTGTACTTTCTAAATCAGGATACAATTAAGTGGACTCAAAAACTCCAATAAGAAACAATGCTTTAAGTGATTAAAATAACATTTAAACTGAGGCAGTTAAATAAATATAACATTTCAGATAGTGGACCAGATATATCAAGCTTCAAAAAGTGATAAAGTGGGGAGTCATTAACAATCAGCCAATCAGCTCCTAATTATCAGATTACAGGTTGTGTTTGAAAAATTACAGGTAGGAGCTGATTGGCTGGTTGTTTATCTCTCTCCATTTTATCCGTTTTAAGCTTAATACATCTGGCCCAATTGATGATATGGATGTTAAAGAAAGAAGTAGTAACCTCTTATATTAACAACATGATACAAAAAAAATGAAATCTATCATCAAAACAACCTTTATCTGTTTCAAAACATGTGTAATCAGGTTGAGCTGTATTACAAGGTTATTGGTGTTCAGGTGATTTGACTTTTGTATTACCAATCAGCCTGCTATGTGTTACTTAGTTGTTTTTCTGTAGTTGTGGGATTTTTGGAGTACAATAATTATTAGATGTAAAGGCTTGTAGTGCTCTAGTAATAGAAATAACATAATATACACTAGGTGATGCTTTAGAAAGCTCTGATTGGTCAGATGCAAGAGAGGTATCACATTGTAACACAACAAACAGTTATACTTCTTTCAGCTCTGTATGTTTACTTCCTGCAGTACATTAAAGGGGATGTCCCAGGGGCGTAACTATAACCTGAAACCTCCACACTATCAATACTTGCTCGAAGACAGAACAGCATGCAATGTATTATGTCATTGAGACATTAAATCAATCCAGAATCCTGGTGCTCTTACATCATGCTCTCTTAAATTGACAAGAGCACTGGGGCCACAGTTTATGCTTTGCTGTCTGAAACAATGGACTTAGCTGGTGTTTCTGCAGATGACCCAGGCTCTACACAATGTGAGAAATCTGAACACACATTGAGGGACCAGAAATAAGGAATATGCTGCTACTGTATATAATCAATAAGGATATAATGGAGGAGGACTGTTTTAACACCAGTGTGGGGAAAGTGCCACTACATATATTGTATAAATTGTTTCCATACTATCCCTTTATACTAGGACACTCATGAATTACATAGGTTTTTTGGATGGCTGATTTCAAACCTGAATTTCACCTGGTTTTAATCAGTCACAGAGCTTGTTTAATTCATGAGTGTCCCGGTTTAAAGGGATAGCATGGTAAACCTAGTTATATAAACAGTGGTGGTTATAGTGTTGCTATAAAATGAATAATAAGTCCTTTCGAAATAGATCCCTTTTCTATGTAAATTGCAGTTACACAGAAACCAACAGTTTACACCTCTAGTTTATGACTTAAGTGTGAGTCAATGGCCATTGCTACTCAAAGGTGGAGCACCTTTGAGTAGCAATGGCCATTGACCATTGATGATTTACAATCGTCAATAGTTTACTGCCTATTTTGAAAGTTTTTGCCATTAATGACCATGCATCACCCATGCTATGGTGCATACACCCGAAGCGGTCCTTTGAATGAGCAACACAGATTTCTATTAACACCTACAATACAGTACATAGGACATAGTCTAAGCCAGACATGGCCAAAGACAGGCCCGGGGGCCAATTGCGGCCCGAGCTGTCATTTCAAGCGGCCCGCAGCTCCAGCTGCAAATACAGTGAAGGGGCAGGCTGGGGGACATAGAGTGAATGGGGGCAGAGTGGGGGACCATTCTGATGTGATTAATGATTCAAATAATGTCAGGCTGAATGGTCAGCCCCCACACATTTACATTTCACCAAATCTGGCCCTCGTCGCAAAAAGTTTGGACACCCCTGGTCTAAGCTATTAAAACCAGGGCTACAAAGCAGATTTACTGTAGTATGGAAAGCTCATTAATCCTCAGAGGCACCCAATTTCTTATGGCAAATTCCAAAGTTGCCAGATTGCCCATAAACTATTAAACTATTTTTTTTTTTTTTTAAATTAAGGAAAAATTTCTGAAACGTATTCAATTCTAATAAGCTTTTACTTTTATTATCCATGGAACTGCCTTTTTCTTTTCTTTTTGTCTTACATTTCTCACCACAGCTCAGCATTTGTCTCACCTGTCATCAATATCTCACCTTTTCTATTAACTAACTATGGTTGCAACCTGTGCAACGTTCTGTGAAATACTAATACAATGAGCAACATAATGTCATTCATTGCTAGCTCCATCCTATACAAGCAAAATAGGTTTTCAATTTAGTTGTCCTTTCTGATTTTTGGAAACTATGACATTTGTTTGCATAGCTGTACGGAATTCTACATACACAAAATAAATAACATGAAGAACTCAATGACCAACACAATGGATATATTAAAGGACTATCAGTGTTATTTTATATAATTCTAATTTTTTGAGAGTCGGGTAAATGTTGAGGGTCACGACAGATCTATAAAAAGGAACTCATGTTTGAGGATTCCAATTTAGTAACAGTGGAAGGCAAATATTTCAGTATAGATACTTGCCATGAAAAAGTATTATAAATATATTAACATGTACATGCTGTATAATGCAAGAGTAGTGGGAATACTTGCGCAAAGAAGTGTACTACACAGATGGAGCCATGACCATCTATGCTGCTGGTGTCCCAGGGCGACCCGTTTCAGCGCATCATTCGCTGAGACATGGATGCACGAATGTCTCACGTGCTCCCTCGTCCATTGCTGTGAACGTGGAGCGTGAGCATCTTAGATGCACGTGCACCTCATCCGCAGTGTGGTATGCCGAGATAGACTTAGATGGACGTGGCTCCATCTGTAGTTATATTTAAAAACTCTACATGGCCTTTTTAGAACACTCATATTCCATGACACAGAATAACATATTATGGGGAGATGTAATAAAGCTTGGGTAGAGATAAAGTACCAACCAGTCAGAACCTGGCATTGTACAGGAGATGTTTGAAAAATTACAGTTGAAAGCTGGGCAGTTGGTACTTTATCTCTCTAATAGGCTTAGAAAATAGTCCCCTGTGTTTGAAAAATAGAAGTTAGAAGCTGATTGATTTGTATTGTTTTCTCTCCACACTTTCTCTGAGTTTTGATTGTTACATACTTACCTACTTGGCTGCCCCCTCCTCCAACAGAGGACAACCCTAGCTGTGCATAGTGGGCACTCAATAGCACTTACCCAACCCCCGCATACTGTACATGAAGCAATATATCGCTAAAAGAATCACCTAACAATACACTGTGCCAGCCTGGCAGCTGTACTGCAGCCTCAAGACTGTTACCCATATGCTTTGAACAAAATGGGTATATTATCTCATACAGTATATGCACTGCTATGCCTGGAGATTTAAGGTAGGTAATGGGCAATTTGGTCCTCACTTGTTTTCAGAAGTACGACAGTCTTGACCACTAAAATCTGATATTATTTTACATTAATTGATTAAATATTATTATTTAAAAATAAATGCAAATTTTCAGGATAAATTAGGAAATGTTTTAGTTATTCTGTAGGTATGTTGCTTGTAGTCATAAATCTGCACTTTTTCAATAGTACAGAATCTGCAAATGTGTGCGCTTGGTGAAGTTAGATGGTCATGACTATTTTATAGATAGAAGTGGAACTCTATGTTTTACTTTGAGCTCATTTTCCTGATCATCACTCACATCATCAGTGAGACCAAAGTTGTTCTACCTGAAGAAAGCTTCAATAGTAAATTTCATTTTTAGTCCATGAAATACAATACATTTCTCAAGCTGCAATACAAATCATTATGTAAAATGACTTTTTGTTGATTTTGTAGGTCTTAGAGGGAACATTTAGAGAAGAAATGATCAAAACATTGCTGCTTGTTTGCAGGTCAAGGTCCATTTTCCAGTTAAATGTATATCAAAAATAGCAAACAGGTACTTCAAGATACTGTACCTTTAGTGTTTTTTACAGTATTAACATTAATATCCAGTTTGGTCTTATAACACCCAATGTTCGTGTAATGAGTCCATATAGTTGTTATTTATTATAGCAGTTTACATATTTTATTCACAAGGTTCATTGGGTAAAGGAGTTCTTGCTGCTAGGCAACAGTAAGAAAAACTGTTAGACATCACAATATCTTGGTTCTTTGTCAGTCTTTTCCTTTGACAGCCATCATATGTAAAGCAGCATTTTATAATTATACGTAGCATTGAATTGACAGATGTTATGGACCGTTACCTGTGGATGTATTCACGTCTAATGTTTCCAAGCAGAAATCCATAAAAAAAATGGTTGGTGGTCAGATACATTCAACCTACCACTCTGCGTTATCACATTCACTTTCATTTTGAAAGTTCTGTATTATGATCACCAATAGGCCACCATACAGTAATATAGTCAAATAAATGATAACGGAAAGGGATTAGCCAGTTATCTTAAGACAAATCTATCTCTGGTTCAGCAGAGTAATCATCCTCATTATATGGTAACATGAAGTATGGGGGCTACAGATACAGTACATACACCTATCCTTTGTACGATATATATGGCACGAGGTGGCTAGTGTGGCTTAGATTGGATATTAATTCACAGACTTTCTTACTTTTTCCTTAATCAACGATTGTAGCCACACACACAAAATCACTTATAGGGGTTATTCTGATCGACTAGCTCGGATGCGAACTTGCACCCTTGCTAGTCAACCAGAACCCCCCCTGCGAATGGCGATACGCCCGCCCCCCATTCGCACGACGAGTTTGTTTGCCTGGCATGCGAATGGATGTCTTACATAAAGGCCATTCGCAGGGGAACCTCCTACATTTTTCAATGGTCACTGACCATCAAAAGATGTAGTGCATGCAAGCATATCAAAAGTGACTCTCAGATCACAGATATGCATGCACATTTGGGAGGAAATCGGCAGGCATCTGACATCCGGTGATGTCAACTGCCCGCCCTCGGTGTCCACATCACTGGGTGATCACCATGGGAGCGCCCAGCGTTTTCATTGGAACACCCATGAAACACTAGGCATTCCCTTGGGCGAGTACCCCAGCCCACTGCCCACAATTTTGGGAGCATGCATCCGGCAAACAGTCTGTTCGCTGTGGCCCGCACGCAACCTGCATATGCACATGCGCAGAAATGCAGCTGCGCATATGCCAAAGTTTGGTCCCCGTGTGAACGAACGTCCATTGCGAACGGACTTGAATAAGGCCATATCCATTTTATTCTGTTTTACACAAGAAAGTAGCGCATCAGCTTCAGGCATTGCCAGCGCTATTATCCAAGGTACCCCTGCATTGCAAGCTTGTCACATTACCAATGTGACTAAGACAGGGCTATGTGGTGAGAAATGAGAAGAGTTATATGTAGACAGAACTGTAATATTGTAATATTGTAATGTAATATTGGGCCATTTGGCAGATATCAGCTCTCTTATGCACAAACAGCCAGCATAAGGCCTACACAGCAGTATTCCGTACACATATAAGAGAATCATCTCCCTTCCATTACAGAACCCAACATGTTTTTCCCAATACAAACCAGCAATCTGTATTATCCGATTATTTTACAGTGCACTAAAAACTATAAATGTGCAATAACTCACAGTGACAGACATTCTCGTTTATTGTCTAGCATCCAATATATCAATAAAAGCTATATGCTGATTTATTGCTATGGTTTCATGTTTACATTATTTGCAGTTTTTCAGTTAATAACCCTGAGGGTTAGATTATATAGAGCAAACGTTATATATTAAAACTTATAAACTGAAGTTTACTTAATGATAGAGTATCATTTATATAGGAGGCAGTTTCATAACGCACTAATTCTTGAAGCAACCCATATACTATTATTTATAGAAACAACCACTCACTTGGCTCTGTCTCACCCTAATGCCCCTTTCCCACTGCAGCTAAAAAACGGTAAATTGCTGATTTTCAGCACAATTTACCGTTTTAAGGCTGCAGTGGGAAAGTGCCAGAGTTGAAACACCGTTTAAAGCTAAATGGTATTTCAACCCGTTTTTAAAGCAGAGTCCTACACGTTAAAATAACGTTTAAGAGGCAGTGGGAATGCCTCTTAAACGTTATTTAGCCTCCAGGCAGTCCCAGTGCCTGATGAGACCTAGTAGTTCTCACTTTGAGCATGTGTAATGAGTGCACGTGCATAATAAAGAGCCGCTCATTACATATGCACATATGTAATGAGCGGCTCAATATTATGCACGTGCACTCATTACATATGCGCAAAGTGAGAACTACTAGTTCTCATCAGGCACTGGGACTGCCTGTACCCTGCATGGACCCCCGCTGCCTCCCCACTGCCCTGCATCGCCGTGCAGGTAAGTACAAGGGGAGGGGAGGTGGGGGCACAGGGCAGGTACGGGGGGTTTGGCACTCTTTACACTGGGGGGGAGGGATTAGGCACTCTTTACACTGGGGGGGTTAGGCACTCTACATTTTACACGGTTCACTGCAATGGGAATGGTACTTAAATGGTATTTAAAACGGTAATCTGCTGCAGTGGGAATGCTAATACCGTTTTAAATACCATTTAAGATTACCAGTACTTTAAACTGGTCTGCAGTGGGAAAGCAGCATAACAAAGTAACTTAAACAGCAAGTCACCCAACAGTACTTCCCTTTCTTCCTCATGTGCAGGGTCCCTTTTCCACTTATTTTCATTTGTATGTAATATGATTGTAAGTAATATCCTCTACTTATGGAACATGGCTATATAAGATGCTGATAATTTACTGTCCACAATAATACATACTGTAGAGAAGAAAGGAAAGCTGGGTCATTGTGAACAAGGGATATATGTTAAAATATTCATACTGACTACCAAAAGCATGAACACACATCACCGTGGGGTTTCATGGGAAACTACTGTACGCTTACTATCAAGCCTCGCTATATTTCTAGATAGTACTGTACTAATATATTACAGTACAGTACAGTACAGGGTGATATTTATATTCATAGAGCACGAAATAACCCTTTTCTTAATTATGTTTAAGTTCATCTTTCCATCTTGATAGGAGCACTTTTAATATCTATTTCCGACTGTGCACATGCGTATACTTAAATAGGTTGTAATACATCTAATGCCAATAATGTAGAATTGAAGATCTCCAGTGAATTGAGGTTTGCGGGGTGTGGTATGAGACTATTATTGACAAAAATACAAATGTATGTGTGAGCTCACAAAATACATCAACTTTATACAACTGCAACATAATAAGATGGAGAAATCTGGACTGAGTAAGTGAAAAGAACCACAAATAGAATGTCACACAGTCTGGGTATGATCTTTTTTTCCTTCCCAATATAGCTTTCTGTAACGCTAGTCCATAGCTTTCGGTGCATCTGACATTACGCATCAAATCATTTCACAAAAGACAAGAGTTGTAACGATGGATCTAGTCACTCTTAGGCCAAGGAGGATCAGTTTGCTTTTTGAAGGCCTCTGGTCTGTTTATGGAACTTGTATTATGCATCATTTTTATATTGGGAAGTTTATGTGTCTTCAGACTCACTGCAATGCCACAGGCAACATGTAGCTCAACTAGCACTGATTGGTGTCTGAGGGGGAAAATTCCAAAGCAATAATATGAACTCTCATTGCACTGCCTTACAGGCTATTTGTGTGAAATAAGCCTGTTCTGACACACTTCTCTGAAGTGGCTCCAAATGCTTTCAGTTAAATAATTAATAGTTGATTGATTATCAAAATGGCATCTATGAGGAAAAGGAACCCATGTTTCTATGAATACCTTACTTTATTTCTATGATGATGATGATGGGGAGTGGGGACCATAAATGTTATTCACACTGAATTTAAGAGACCATGTTTATTGTTAAGTTGGGTTATCATCTTTATTAAAATTCATCTGCCAGCATTAAGGCACGCTTCTGAATTACTACGCTGCCTGAAACAACCTTCACTGCAACAGAGAACTGAAGCTTTGCAGAATTGCTGATTTCTAATACATTGTTAAATGTAAAAGGACCTATTCATGTCTAGATCTGCTCTTCAGAATATTATTTCTAAGGAATATGTTTCTGCCGCATTGCTAAAGTCAAGGAATTTTTCTTTTTAATCCTGTGGTATTATGTTTTCAACTGTTTGAAATGGTGAATAGAAGAAAATATAGCATTATTTTTTTTTTAAAGCTAATAACCCCATTTGAGCCAGAAAGCTGAGGTATACGTAAAGCTGTTAACTATCGGAAACATTTTATAATGAGTTATTTGAAATGGACACAAAAATCGCATTTGTGCGTGTGTGTGTGTGTGTGTGTGTGTGTGTGTGAGATCACATGTGCGCGCACACCACATATATATATACATATATATATATATATATATATTTGATTCATTGTATCATGTGCTCTGTGAAATAAGCTTTTGTATGCAGTTGTCTAAGTGCTTACAGTATGTGTGTTTGCATAAATTGCTTTGTGTAGTTGCATATATATATATATGTATATATATATATATGTATGTGTGTGTGTGTGTGTGTGCTTGCACATATGTGTGCATCAATGACTACCGTGTGTGTTATTGTTAATGAAGGAGAATTGCTTAGCTCTATAGAGCTGTCCATTGTCTCTTTTGCAAAAGAGAATCAAATGTTCCAATTTAAAATAACATTTCCATTCTATAAAACATATCCCATTGTGTCTGACCCTACTCATACCATTCCCTTCAAATGTTAAGAGCAAAGTGTATTGAGAATGTGACACACTAGTTGTTAAATAAAACAGTAACCTATGCACTTGCAGTGCTTTCTATATGACCTACTTACATACTACTTCACCCTCCCTGTGGTATGATTAAAAGCTGCTTTGAATCCACCATTCCCTCAAGGGATTTGAGGCTAGAATTTAACAAACTGCTGAGAAGGCTTAAGTCAGTAAGAGCCCGGGCTTCCCTGCAGCTTCTTCCAGCTAATTCACATGTAATTAAAAATAAAATACATTTTTCAAAGAAACTTGTGTTTTAATGTATTATTTTAAATGCACATATCGATTTCAAAACAATAATCATTTCAGGTGTTTGTATTGACAAAGATTGCATTTTTTAAATTGCATTCAGAGATATCCTGTCCAGTTATATAGCAAATGTCATGCACTGTAGGTGCATAGCAAAGGGGTAAAACCAGTTATTCACTTCTAACCAATAAAACACCGCTGTCTATGCTATAAATAGACAGTAGGTGAATGTTTCATTTGTTATTGCTAATTATTTCTCTGATTAACTCTGCATAGCTGTTTATAAAATAATTTTGTCCCTCTGGTCATGAAGGCAAATGTAATTTAATATTGGTTATACAGGTTGAGTATCCCTTATCCGAAATGCTCGGGACCATGAGCATTCCGAATAAGGGATTTTTCCGTTTTTTGGAATACTTTTTTTTTACATACTTATCTGTGGTCCTCGATGGTCCCTCAGTGTCCATGGAGTCCTCCGACGTCCATGGCAGGCCTTCAGCTTCATTTCCAGCGTCTCCAGCGGTCCCAGGAGTGCATTGCGCGAGTTCTCAGACGCGTCGGTGACATCACCGGCGCACCTGGGATCTCGCGCAATGCACTCCTGGGACTGCTGGAGACGTCGGAGATAAAGCTGAAGGCCTGCCGTGGATGCCGGGGGACTAGGTAAGTATAAAAAAAGGGGTCAGGGGGGTGGGGGGGGGGGATTCAAACTGTTCCAAAAAAAACAAGTTTTTTTGGAATAATTCGGATAACGGATATCCGGATACCAGATACTCAACCTGTAATGATTGTCCTCATGATATTTATATATATATATATATATATATATATATATATATATATATATATATATATATATATAGAAGAATGGCAATAAGGCGTCACTCGGAGACTGTATGAAGTTTCAAAGCTTTAATGTGGTCACCACTTTAAAGCTTTGAAACTTCATACAGTCTCCGAGTGACGCCTTATTGCCATTCTTCTACATTGGGTCTCAGAACCTGGGAAGGCACCGGAGCAAGTATAGCTTTTACCATTGGTAGAGTGCCGGATTTCTCCTTTTTCTATATATATATATATATTTATATAGATAGATATATATAGATAGATAGATAGATAGATAGATAGATAGATAGATAGATAGATAGATAGATAGATAGATAGATATACAATCCAATATTAGGAAGGCACTCAGGAGACTGTACTTATGTGGTGAAATTTTTTGAAAAACTCCACTCTGGTTTATTTTTTAGTCAATGTTTCGAGGATCGCATCCACTTCCTCAGGACTATTCTGGGTCCATGAAACATTGACTAAATAATAAACCAGAGTGAAGTTTTTCATGTTTTTTCACCACATTACTACAGTCTCCTGAGTGCCTTCCTAATATTGGATTGTGGATGTGAGGGGCTGTCACCCTTGTGAGTGACTTCTGTTTGAAGGGTACAGAGTGCCGGGGTATACAGGGATATATATCTAGATATATTTATTCCGGAAGATTTGTGCTTTAAAAACACAAAGGGGGTGTTCTTTTCACCAGCTCTAACAAGGGAGATAGAACATAGTTGTTCCTAATGTGGGATTGACGTCTCCTCTTCTCCGCTTCTTAAATAGACTATTAGGATGGATCAGAACATGGATAATCCCATTCATAGGTATCTAAGATGTCCACCATGTGAGTAGGGGTATGGGTACCGTACGTCCCTGTCAGGAGTATATGTCTCATCTTCTCTGAGTAAGGTGATCAGGGGTACAATCCTGTGGACCCAGTGTCATCCATATATCTTTATTCATATATGTGAATAAGAATAAAACCGTATATAGTGTGATACTGGTTTAATGTGGTAAAATAACATGAAAACACGTTGCCAATAATAGGATAAAAACAAAACAGATGATACTGGAAATCCCCAATGGGAAAGAAGAGTTACCAGAAATGGTGGAGAACTTGATGGAATAAGTTCTCAATAAGCGCTTAGTAAAAAGTCAGTCCCGGGCACTGCTTGTCAGGAAGGGCATCCAGATCCAGCAACAAGGTCTCTCCCAGCGGGGTTTAGGTGAAGGAAAGCTCCAGCGCATTTCGACCCTGTTCTAGGGTCTTTTTAAAAAAAAAAACGTTTTGATATGATGAATGGTGACAAAAATTGACCAAACCCATATATGTGCTGAGTTACAAGTAAAATAGATATAGATTAAAATAAAAAGTGCTTATAACTGTGCAATGCTCTGGCTTGGAATAGGTAGTGCAGTCGAGTGCGCCAATAGGCTCCGGTACTGATGGTTCTGGACAAATCTATGTTCATGTCCTATCCCCAAATAATTTGTATAAAATAGCATGCATTGTAATGTACCACACACTTGGCACAGAGGTGAGTCCAGGGGCTCACGTGTAGCACTACACATGCTCACTACCACCGTGGCCGTATCTTCATAGAAGTGCTGCAGCAGCTTCATATCGGACAGTGTAAGAGATAAACTTCTACACAGCAGAAGCTGTTTCCTCCTCACTCGCCAATGTTACAGGTGCTCTTCTATACAGACATGGATGCAGTGATAGCTGCGCTGCTATACAGATATAGATGCAGAGAGAAGATGTGTTGAAGGTGTGGGTGATCACTCACCCAGTTCCGGTTAAATAGTACATGTCCACAAGAGACTTGGCAACCCTGCTAAAGGGAAGATAAAGTACTATATTTTTGTTTCAAAAAGGATGTTCTGATAAATTAGTTTTCAATCACCATAATTGGTTTTGCTGTATAAGACCTGACCTTTATCCAAATTGGATAAATAATCTCAAAACTATAGACTTGAATGGGAGGTGGTGGGAGCATGCTTCTGCCTCCCATTCACTGCAGTGGCATGCCGATCAACATGAACCAATCCAGGAGATAGCAAGTACTCTGTTCCTGGACTTCCTTGCCAGTGGCCATTGCAGCACAGTACAGAATTCAAATAGGGGAGCCACACCAACTGCCACCCCAAATTCTGTAAAACACCACAGTCTGGGACTCACTGGCAGTTGGTATTTAAATTTTGGACTCTGCTGCATCCCCTGGCTGGAGCAGCCACAGACAGGTAAGTCCAGGAACAGAGCATTTTGTCCCTCCTTGAATGGGTCATGTTGGGAGGTATGCGATGGGACCATACAAACTCCTCCCTGATGGCCAGATGTACTAATCTTTAAATAATGACTTCCAGTCACTTAGCCCCTAACTGTCATGCTGGGGGCTGGGTTCCATATATGGCAGTTAGGAGCTGGTTGGTTGGAAGTTTATCACTCTCCACTTTATCATTTTCTTTTAAGCTTTGTGCATTTAGCCCTTAGACAGCCCTTGGCAAGTATTTAACTCTTGACTATAATGCTGTGAGACAACATTGCTAACCACTGGGCACCGTTCTTAACACAGGATTATTATGAAGCTGTTTATGATCAGCTTATTGTGAATGCACAGCTGATGCTTATACTGTAGGTGCTTTAGTCATTGCTCATGCAAATGTTATGTTTATATATATATATATATATATATATCTATCTGAGACAATATATACGTTTTATTACTGTAAGTATAGATAATCTAATAATTAATTCTTGATCATTATTAAAGTTTACATTTTTTTATATTTACTGTACTTTTTAAAGTCAATTATGATGGTAAATCAAGAGAGCAAAACATTATAACTTTAGTAAAGACTTTTAAATAGCTCAGTGATCATCCAGTTTATAATAGTCTCAGCCTAGAATAAGCCATCACACTCTACAGGCAAGCTCCAACCAAAGCATCAAATGCATACAGTGACATTATCAGTTCCAGAGTGTATGAATGATGGTACTTGGTTTGATAAATTGCAAGTGAATCATCATTTTCTTCCATTTTACCAGTATTATTTGACTTTTTAGAAATGAAACGCCCCAAGTTTGAATATAATAGAAAAAATGTGGGTGATGTGATAAAGTGGCTATTATATGTACATACAATTGTAAAATGTTGTTTAAAAAATAAATTAACCCCTTTAGGTAGGTTTTTTGTAAAAAATAATATCTGGGGGTTGTACTGTATTTTGAATTTGGATCGGGAAGGGGGGCGGAGTGCAGGGGGAATGCAGAGGAGGATCACAGGGGTAATCGCCCAAGGATCAACACTGATTCCCGGCTTCCTGTTGCGCATGAGAATCAGCCTAATGCATTATACAGTTAAGCCCTCACTCTGCCAGTAGGACTCCTGGGACGGGCTTAAGTGTACAAGGTACTATGGTGATTCCTGGGCCGCGCTGATCACTACTGCGGTCCCCAGGGAATCAGAATGGGGCATACCCAGAAAATCCTCTTGGCCAGCACACGCGCTAGCAGTGCAGCTCATCCCAGAAGATTTCTGGGGGTGCCACTTCTGAGGTTAAATATGTCAGCCTGCTAATGAATAGGAATTTTTTTTTCTTAATTATAGAGATGTGCTCTCCTAACATCCTAATGAAAATGTAAATGTAAATATAATTATAAGTTTCAACGTTCCATGGGACTATGGACATAACTATAGTGGGTGCAAGGGTTGTCATTCCTTGGGGTCCAAAGGCTTAGGGCAACTGGACCCAAATTGTAAAGTTGCATAACAATTTTCCAGATCTGCTTGCTAAGCAATTGGGTCTGGTCCATTTGCCAGCCTACATTGTGTGACATAAAGTATTCAATGAGGGGAATGTCTAGTGGATTTTATAAATGGTATGGCGGCACTGTAATGTGACATAATTTGAACTGCATACTAATGCTATTTTTAATAAACTGATCTGTTAATTGTAATGTGGAGGACACTATAATATTAAATACAGTTGTGCCACTGTAATGTGGCACAACATGAAATGGAGGTACTGTACTATAATGTGGTATAATATGAACTGAAGCATTGTAAGGCATCATTTGAAATAGTACTCGTCTCTTTCATGTGATATTACCAATACCTGAGTGTACAGGGAACATTTTTGTAATGTAGTAACTTCACAGGGAGAGGCTTAATAACATCATTGCACCTGTAGCATCATGATGTGACCAAGCCCCACCCCATCAGTTTGAAGTCCTGCAGTGAATAGAACAAGTGCCATTCATACTTAATGGTTAATTTCTAGACTTTGTTCTTTTCTGAAGATAAATATTTGTAAAATTAAACATTAATATTTGTGGGGATCTATTTGTTCAATAACATGACCAAAATGTATGTAAGGGAAATCACCATAGAGATCAATAATTTGTCTGTAATCCCAACATTTTTTAGCAGACATCAATATCAGTGATTTAAGCAGTGTTCAGTATAGAACAGCACTAATCTGTCATAGATTGATGTATCAGAATGCTATATAAAATTAACCCTGCAATGAAACACCCCAAGTTTGAATATAATAGAAAGCCCAGCACCAAGATAAGCTGCTGGGCTTCCTCCAACCTCCATGCACCCCCTAGCACCCAAGGTGAATAGATGACACACACAGGGATCCAGTCCCCTCCCCGACTCAACTGCTGTCTGCACAGTACATCATACAGCAGCAGAGGCTGTGTGTGCGCCCTGCCCAACCGCCACACTGGCTGCTTGTGATTGCCAGCATTATAGTGTTTAAAGCAGTGGTTCCAAACTGTGTGCCTAGGCTCCCTGTGGTGCCTCAGGACACTTGCAGGGGTGCCTTGGGTTGATGGACCAGGATCAATTTGTATTATTTTTGGTCAATGTACCAGGCAAAACCAGTGCTTGTGGCTGCCAATCATAATATATGTGGACAAACAGAAGCAAATCCTGTCCCTCACCAGATAACTGTGACATATAAACACAATGCTCTTAATTTTTTTTTTTCTGAATTTCTCAATAAGAAGCATTTGGCCTAGGGGGTGCCTTGAAAATATTTTGATGCTCTAGGGTGCCATGATTCAAAAAAGTTTGGAAACCACTGTATTAAGGAACAGCTGCTTGTATAAAAAAATGACCTGCTTCATTCAAATTGACATAAAAAAAACTTGACTTTAAAAGAAAGACATTTGAAATATTAGATAGCTTAAACAAGGAATTCACATTTGTGTTTGACAACTGGTAGTGAACGAGGGGATCCGGACTTTGGGTCCACATGGGTCCACATGTGTTAGGTGTACAGCCAATAGGTTGACCTCTATTGATCAAAATGCCTTAGTTCAAAATGGACAATAGGGTGACACAAGCAAAAGGTTGACATGGGTATGGTCGACACATGAAAAGGTCAACTTGCTCATACTTTATGAACCACGTTGACTACAATTGGGAGTGATAAAGTGACCCAAAGCATGTAAGGATACAAAGTACATGAATGGGGTGACACTTGCTTAAATCTACAAATTGACACCAAAAAAGTAAAAAAAAACTAATGTCAACTTTTTGACGTGACAACCATTTCCTTGTAAGCCATTTCCTTGTGTTGACCTTTTCCACGCGTCACCCTTGTGCATGTCAACATTTGGGGTCATCCTAGACAGTGTTGACCTAAATACTATTGTCCTCATATACCACTCCCTGATCTTGATTGATTTATAACTAGAAAAACTAAAATCTTTAGTAGATTCCCTTTGGCAATCCAAAAAATGGGAAAACATTTTTTTTTCTACATCCTTATAAGTTTTGTGATATAAAAATTACTCCCTTGTTTAATTAAGAATTATTAATTAGCAAAGGCTCAGTAATCAGCAATATATTAAGTAATCACCACATAACGATCACTGTAAAATAAAAGCTATTTTAATCCTCCTTGCATAGCTAGATGTAATTAGAGGAGGCTTTTTGTACTGTACTGTCGTCCAAATAACAGATGCTTTGGGCTGCATCATTTTAAGACATGTAGTGAATGGACAATAGCCCTGAAGGTAAATATTTTCAATTTTATCAAGTGCAGGCATGTTATGGAAAGTAAAATGTGAATAGTATTTTATTGTATATAGTATACTGATTTGTTCTCTATTGTCGTCTCAGAGCATATTTGAAATATTCATATTCAAAAACATTTTTGATACAATCTTTCTATTTACATGGTTGCTTTGGGTATGACTAGACATGAATATACATACCTCTATTGCTATTATCTGAAAATATCTATGTTAATATACTTTATGGAAAAACATTACAAAAGTGAATGAATACTTCCATAGGGGTGATGGATGACGGAGCGACAGTCCGGATTCCGACTGTCAGTACCCCGACATCATAATCCCGACTGTAATCGGGATCCCAACTGACAGGGCCTATTCTTCCTCGTAGGGATCCACAGCCCCAAAGAGGGAGAGTAGAACCTGTGGCATACCGGCAGCCAGGATTCCGGTGTCAGTATATTGACTGTCGGAATCCCGACTGTTGAGCCACATCCCTTTCATAGACCGCATTAATCACCAAGTCATATGCAACAGTGCAGCATATCTCCAGAGTAACAACAATAAAGAAAGAAATTACACACCGCGTATAGGCATCTTAAGCACTCTTTTTCATTTATTGTCTGACCAATAAAGAAATAAAACATTTTTTTATATAAATAAAAATAGCAATTACTGACAAAACACAACAAATTTGGAATTGTTATTTTATTACAAATCTCAGTTCCATTGTGAAACAAAGGTGTGAAAGGTATGTACAGTATCCCTTGTTTACTGATTACAATCCTGATACATGGGCAAACGCAGGATTTTTACTGGAAGATCTCTCTCTCTCTCTCTCTCTCTCTCTCTCTCTCTGGGCAAGATTCTCTAAGCTTCAAAAGTGATAAAATGGAGAGTGATAAACAGCCAGCCAATCAGCTCCTACGCTCGCCACGCTTCGGGTTCACGTTGATAGTGGGGGTGGTGCACTATGAAAAATGGCATTTGGGGGCATTTCACAAGTTTAATACACATTTCAATGCATTCTGATGCATTTCAGTGCAAAATCGGGTGCCATCGCATCGCATCGGATGCCATCGTATGGCATCCGATGCGATCGCATACGATTTTTGAGCAAAAATGCTCAAAAATCGGTAAAAATCGTATCGCATCGTATGCCATCGTATGCCACTACATTTGGCATACGATGCCATACGATGGGAGCCGTGATACTCCACAAGTACCAAATTGCATATTAGTCTATTTATATTTTCATTATTATAGTCCTTATTAAGGTTTATTAAGCTGGTCCAATGTTTTCTTGAAACCTATTCCTTGGTTGTTGAGATCCATATATAAAACAGTAATTAGAAGGGACATAAGGTTCCCATACACTCTTCGATAATTGCATGCATTTTGGCCTGCATCGCATGCGATTTAAATTCATTTTGTGTGCGATACGATCCAATCAAAGCTACTTCAAAAAGTATGTGCAGCACATCGTTTTTGAACTGTGCGTTGGAATGTCCTTGAGCGCGCGCATCGCATCGGACATGGCAATCGCACCGCGTATAGGCATCTTAAGCACTCTTTTTCATTTATTGTCTGACCAATAAAGAAATAAAACATTTTTTTATATAAATAAAAATAGCAATTACTGACAAAACACAACAAATTTGGAATTGTTATTTTATTACAAATCTCAGTTCCATTGTGAAACAAAGGTGTGAAAGGTATGTACAGTATCCCTTGTTTACTGATTACAATCCTGATACATGGGCAAACGCAGGATTTTTACTGGAAGATCTCTCTCTCTCTCTCTCTCTCTCTCTCTCTCTCTCTGGGCAAGATTCTCTAAGCTTCAAAAGTGATAAAATGGAGAGTGATAAACAGCCAGCCAATCAGCTCCTACCTGCCATGTCACCGACTGTGTTTGAAAAATGTCAGACAGGAGCTGATTGGCTGGCTGTTTATCACTCTCCATTTTATCACATTTGAAGCTTAAAGAATCTGGCCCTCTGTCTCTCACTTTCTCTCTCTCTCTCTTTATTTATATTTATAACAGCCACAGGACCAGATGTATCAAGCTTCAAACAGGGATAAAGTGAAAAGTGATAAACAACCAGCCAATCAGCCAACAACGGTCATTTTACAAACCCAGGCTGTAACATGACAGTTAGGAGCTGATCGGCTGGTTGTTTATCACTCTCTACATTATCATTTTTTGAATCTTGATACGTTTCACCCATGGTGTCCTGCACAAGAATATATATATACACTAGTAAGCCTGCTCAAAGCAAATGCTTTGAAATCTAGTCTGCTACCTTGTGATTGCATCTGTGTTTGTGCATGTGTGAGATAAAGAGATGTAGTTTCACTTGCTGCCAACAGATGTCAGTGTATTGGAGACACACAATCAGACACTAGATATATATGTGGATAGGATGGGGCATAATGTCATTAGGCCCTACGCATAGTGGGGAAATGCCACAATTTGTGAATCTTATGATGAAGCGGGGCCAAAATAATGTGACTCTAATGTAATTGTGTTATATTAGCTCAGCCCCTTCTAATTGACTCACAAATCCTGGTAAATATAGTCCAATGGGGTGGAGTTTAATAACATGGGGCCTTATTTTGGTTCATTCTTTCTGACAAAATCCTTCTTAGATGGACAAAACCATGTGCACTGCAGGGGGGCAGATGTAACATGTGCAGAGAGAATTAGATTTGGGTGAGTAATTTTGTTTCTGTGCAGGGAAAATACTGACTGCTTTATTTTTACACTGCAATATAGATCTCACTTTGAAGTAAAACCCCACCCAAATCTAATTCTCTCTGCACATGTTACATCTGCCCCACCTGCAATGCACATGGTTTTGCCCATCTAAGAAGGATTTTGTAAGAAAGAATGAACCAAAATAAGGCCCATGGTGCTCCTAATTTCTGGTGCCTGTCGGGGGGTGTCCAGGGGAAAATGCAGGACCTGCAAGGGGGTTCCAGATTATATATATGTGTGTATGTAGACCTCCAGCTCCTGCCAGCAGTCTCCTGTGCTTTGCCAAGCAGAGAGAACTGCCAGCAGCTCTGATTGCAGCTGCAGCAGTCACTGTAGAGACGGACAGTTTCCATCTACAAAAAAATAAAATCTTCATCCCTCAGGGGCATTTTCTGCATGCGCCACTGGTGTCTGGGTACTCAGAAATACACACCCCTGCGTGCGACAATGTAATATTTTTTGGGCTATTTTCAAATGGCTACCTGGAAAAACATATAAATGTGTTATGGGAAAATGTACCAAACTTTAAAGAGTGGAGAAGTTGCCCTAGCAACCAATCTGCTTCTTGCTAGCATTTTTTAAGTACACTGTATAAAATTACAGATAGACACTGATTGGATGTTAAATGCAACTGCTTCACATTTTACAAGGCTTGATACAGCTCAGTTATAATCAGAAAGCCTCCTTATCGTTTATTGGTTTATATGGATACTAGCACATATTGAACATATTTAAGCATGATATGAAGCATTTTGTATTTGTAACCCATATCAACCAATCACATCATCATTTATCTCACTAAAGGCCAGACGCACCAGAGAAGTGTCAGCTGTAAGACTAGTTTTAAGGTGCCCATACATGCACCGATCCCGGCGTGCATTCTGGGCTAAAATAGCATCGCATTGCATGCCTTGTGCATGCAACGTGATGCAATGTGATGAAAAGCAAGTACAAAAAGTATGTGCAGCACATACTTTTTGTACTGCGCGATAAGGTGCCGTGGGAGCGCGCACCTCAAAGCACAGATCGCACCGCCGGGATCGGTGCGTGTATGGGCACCTTTAGGGCCAGATGCACTAAGCTTCAAAAGTGATAAATGGAGAGTGATAAACAATCAACCAATCAGCTCCTATCTGACATTTTTCAAACACAGGGCCGGATTCTCTAAGCTTCAAAAGTGATAAAATGGAGAGTGATAAACAGAAAGCCAATCAGCTCCTGTCTGACATTTTTCAAACACGGTCTGTGACATGGCAGGCAGGAGCTGATTGGCTGGCTGTTTATCACTCTCCATTTTATCACTTTTGAAGCTTAGAGAATCTGGCCCATAGTCTGTGACATGGCAGGTAGGAGCTGATTGGCTGGCCGTTTATCACTCTCCATTTTATCACTTTTGATGCTTAGTGCATCTGGCCCTAAAACTAGTCTGACAGCTGACACTTCTCTGGTCCTTTTGGCCTGCATCATTTACATTTAGAAAACCTGGAGAACAGGTAACTGTGCAAGCCATGTGCTTAAACACCATGGTAACCAACCAGACTCTGGGCTAGATTCTCTAAGCTTCAAAAGTGATAAAATGGAGAGTGATAAACAGTCAGCCAATCAGCTCCTACCTGCCATGTCACAGACCAACCCCACATACAGATGGTGCTGCCGTCAGCCAGTCTGCCCGCTCACCAGATTTCACTAGCTGGCGAGCGCTGGCTGGTGGACAGGCAGGCTGTCATACACGCGAGCAACTCACAAGCTAGTGTGTCCCATTGCTGAGAATGGGGCATGCAAGCATCTTGTGCGTGCGTGCCCCATTCTGGCGGACTCCGGTGGATGGGTGGGGAATGGAGCATGGTGATAAAATCTCCAGGAGCCGATCTAATGAGAGCGCCTCCATCTGTATTTGCATTCTGGATATCGAAAAGCGGAATTCCGGCATTGGCATCATCATCCATGCTGGGATTCCAGCACCAGTCTTATGGCAGCAAGGCGGGATGCTGTTGTGGGTATTTTGACTGCCAGCAAACTGACGGCACAGATGTTAACCTCATCCAGTGCACAGGATTTAGGATGCCTTCTCAGAGCATCCTGCCAATGCTCTGTATGGCTTTGCAGTTGAGCTACTGGCTTCTGGGTGACATTTACAATCCAAGCACCTTATAAACTACAGGCAGATGTGGTGTGGGGCAGGGACAGTCCCACCTCCCCAGTCCTTTCGCCCAATGTGACAGCATTGTACCCACACCCTTAGTTATGGCCCTTAGTGGATATGTTGCCCATAGTAACCAAATAGATTCTAGCTAGAAGGTGCTAGATAAATGGTAAGCAGAATTTGATTGGTTGCTATGGACAACATCTCCATTTCTGTCAGTCCATGTGCAGCCTCCATGCAGACCCCCTCCTCTCTTTCTGTTCTGCAGAGGCAAGTAGACTCTGGCACTTTACAAAAGCCTACTGCACATGTGTGGGTCTCCGAGAACATGGTGCTTTCTCATGATTTCTCTACTGTGCATGCACATATCTCTGGGAGGGTATGGATCATTGGATAGACAGCAACTAGGTCGACAAGCATTAGGTCGACATGCATGAAGGTCGACATGCAGGAATGTCGACATGACTGAAGGTCGACGTAGGTTAGGCCGACAGGGTCATTAGGTCGACACAAGCAATATGTCGACATGGGGAAGGTCAACAGTCAATTGGGGACTCTGGGGATATGGGAATTCTCACTTTTTTGTCCCGAATGTTGACACGGTCGACATGGACACTGAAACATAGCACCACTCCCCCCTCGTATGACTTACTGCACTTGCCATGCTTCAAGCACGGTGCCTCGCTACGTTCGCCACACAATTTTATTCTCCCACCACGCCATAGTGGATGGTATGCCATGAAATATCACCTGTAGGCACATGTCGGTTACCAAGAATATGTGGAAAACCACCTTTTCGACCTTTTCACATTTGACCCATGTCGACCTAACGCATGTTGACCCTCAGTTATGTCAACCTTCCTCCATGTCGACCTTCAGTCATATCGACCTTCATGCATGTCGACCTTCAGTCATGTCGACCTTCATGCATGTCGACCTAGTGGTGTCGACCTAAGGCTTGCCGACCTAATGCTTGTAGACTTAGTGACCGTTTCCCTTTGGGAAAATGGTGGCCACAAGATTACTCTGTTGACTTTCATCGTTCTCACAGATAATTCTGGATAGATAAGTATATTACATGTATGCAGAGTGTGTTGGTTGCTTATGGACTTGTTTACATTTAATATAGGAAATAATGGACAGTATACAGTAGTTTTAATTTATAGTATTACTTATGATTTGGTGTGTGAGTTACCTATGTTTCCATGGCTGGGAATTCCACCGATAAATCATCAGCACATACTACAGTCCTCAATTCGGAATTATAAATAGCTAATCGCTAGGGGGAGATTTATTAAATCTTGGAGTAAGTGTAACCAATCAGCTTTTACCTTTCCTTTTAAAAGCACAGCTTGTAAAATAACAAAAGCTGATAGGTCAGTACTTTATCTCTCTACACTTTATCTCTCTGCAAGAGTTGATACATTTCCAGCCTCTCTTCCAGTAGAATAGATGTACTAACACCAATTTAACAGATGTAGGAATAAGTCAGTAGAGTGATGTTTACATTTCTCTATAAATGAGTCCAAATTCAAATGTAACCTTAAGGCCCTATGTATTTAGGCATACCAACTGTCCAGTTTTTTGCGGGCGGGTTTATTGGGACGGTCTTGCGTCCCGCCCAGGGCAGGCAGTGTCCCGCGGCGGCGGGGGGACGACGACGTTGGTAATCCCCCCAGCCCGAATTGAATAGACGCTGTGTGCATGCGCAGGAGGGGGCCAACAGATGTCACCGGCAAGGCGCCACCCTCCCCAGAGTCCCAATGCCCTGGGCTGAAGCCTATTAAGCCTATCGGTTAATCAGGCACTGGGTCAGCTCATAGTCCCCATAGATAATAGTGGGGGTCCGATCTGTAGTTCTAACTAGCTTTCTATTGGAACTTTCTGTGAAATCTGCAATAGTCTGTTAGCGAATAGGGATGAAACAAATGCATGATACAGAAGCCCCTATATCCTCAGTTTGTGAAACACACAGAAACACAGGAAAACATTTCTTAACAAAAAAAAAAAAGAATAAAGTCATGAGTGTCACATTAAAAACTGGATATTCTGGCCAAAGAAATAAGTGCCTGGCGTCATCACTCAAGTGCCTGAAATAATATCTATTAGCTAAATGGGTTTAAAATGCATCTTTCCATTTTACTGGCACACATGGAAACGATTTAAGACATAGAAGTTTTCAGTTTAACCCAACTCTATTTTAACCAACCCAGCCCATTTTAATTTGTACAGTGCTATTAAATAAGAGAATGGAATGACCTCAATGAACTTTACAGAGTAACTTTAAGAGTAGCTTCTCCTTAACAGGAAAAGTGAGAAGGGTACATGATGTTTAGCACCTGCAGAATATAAGTACATGTCAGAGGCGTAACTAGATATTCGTGGGCCCCATAGCAAAAGTTTGTAAGGGCCCCCTATATATTAACTGATGGTGATAAATGTATGCAAAACATATTAGTTTGACAGCAAAGATGGGCCCCCTTAAGCTCTTGGCCCCATAGCAGCTGCACCCCTTGCACCTATGGTAGTTACGCCCCTGGTACATGTGAATGTATATGAAGTCCCCAGTACCGAGGAAATATGCAACTTCTTTCAAGTACAAGGGATTAACTTTGTTTCTAGTGAGTAATTACAAAGCAAGAAAATTCTAAAATAACTGCTCCCCGCTTACGACCATACATTGAAGAAAAGTAGGGGGCTGATGATGCAATACTAGCTGAATCGAGTCATCGCAGCCCCATCCCATGCTTTTCAATGGCAGTAATGTGGGTATTGCATAGTGGGGGGGGGGCCTGTGCAATGATGAGATGATCGTGTCTCCACGCCCCCAGATTTCCCACTTTTTTCATAGCTGTGCCCTCGCTTGACTACTCTGCTTGACTACTCTCTACTGAAGTTATCAGGTCTCCAGTCTCTTCATTTACTCTGAGTGCCGCCGTCACTACATGCATATACAGCCGGTCTCCCACGGGCTATCTTCCGGCGGGCACCAGCTCATTACCTCCTACCAGGGACGCAATTAGGAGTGCCGCTCTGCAAGCATATATATATATATATATATATATATATATATAAAAGGGCCTGATCCTAGTTGCAGTTTTGCCAAACTTCACAAAAAGTGCAACTGGTGGCCTTAGGATGCGGGGAGGGGGAAGCACACAGCCCAGGACAAGGCCACCCCGCACACTTAGTCCCGCCCTGTGATGTGTTAAAAAAAATTGGCGGGCACATTGTTAAAGTACGCGTGCTTCACTACACAGAGAAGTGCTTGCACATTAACGGTCGCCCCCTGGCTGCGCAGCCTACCTGCAAAACCACACAGAGGCCAGCAATGTTCTGGGTTGCAGCAGCTGCATGTTATGTCACGAAGCCACCATGGCCCTTACTCCAAGCGGTCCGGACACGCCAGCGTTGACTGGACCGGTCCCACAAAACACTGCGTCCTGTGATCGCTGTTTCGGGGCTTACTTAGGCACGCTCCAGCGTGTGTGCACTTCTGCAAACCAGTCCGAACCAGGCCCAAAGTACTAGAGATACAGTACTAGATAAAGTACTCCGCTTCTAATTTACATTTTACAGCATGCATGTCCAAACTATAGCCCTCCAGCTGTTATGAAACTACAAGTCCCATCATGCCTTGCCACAGTTTTGCTATTAGAGAATGCTAAAAGTATGGCAAGGCATGCTGGGATATGTAGTTTCATAACAGCTGGAGGGCCATAGTTTGCATATGTCTGTTTTACAGGCTGTACATGAGAAATGACAGGAGCTGTCTTATTGATACTTTATCTCTAACAATTATCTCTCTCCAAGCTTTGACAACATATTTTACATTTTCTGTTTTGACATAGACAATTATAATTATTCAGTGCACATTGCAAAATTCACTGATATTTTATGTACATGGTTCATTTGCAGATAGTGCAAGTTACAGTATTTCACTTCACACCAATAGAAAATACAGTATATGGATAGGGGTCGTTGAATATTCGCAAACATATTGAATATTCGCAAAGCTATCTACAGTACATTGCATAATGCATTTTAAAGAAACTATGTATAAAAGTTACAGCTACACTAGTGACTGATGCTTTTCTATCTGCCACAGTATCTTCTAACCCACAATGAAAAATAATTATATATTAACATATTAATAAATGATACTTGACAATATTGCCCGTGAACATGTGGGTAATGAAGTGGATGTACTAATGCACTGGGGATAATAGGGTGGGAGAAGTGCAGGGGTTAAATGGAGCTGCAGTAGAAAGGGAGCTCCGCCTATGCTTTCAGCACCTGGTACTCTATAGACAGTTGCCTCAGCAGTAGATTTCAGAAGGGATTGGAGGAAAACAAGAGGGGGAGAGAATGTGACAACTGCCGGCTCTGGCTGCTGCCTTGGGGAGGCCTCCCGCACCTGTCCCTGCCTGTCTCTTGGCCAGCACTCTTGTTGAATCAGACAAGCAGAGAAACATTCTTATTTGCCAGAGCAGAACGGCGTGCAGAAGCAAGAACATGACTTCTTCATTCAAGCTGGATTTTCTCCCTGATATGATGGTCGATAGCCGTTTGCTAGTTTCTGACAGAATGTAAGTACACATCCAGTGTTGTGGGAGACCTAGAACAGTGTGCCGTACTACATTATTGCTCATGTGTATGTGTGTGTCTGTGTGTGTGTGTGCAGCGAGCACAGAGTGAGGTGGGGGGAATATTCCCATCCTGTAGTTCCTCCAGGCTCCAGAGTTTTTAGGGAGAGTGATTTGTGCTGTCAGATGTCTGGAGTTTACCTTGCATCACACAATCAATTGCTATCACTTTGAATTTCTTAATGATGTGCTGCTTATATTGCCATGATGATCTGATAAGGCTGCTGCTAAGCAAGGATCAGCAATGGATTCTTTCCCCACTTTCTGTTTGTCTGCTGTAGAAAATGGCATTAATCATGATGCTTTCAGCAGTCCCCTGAATTACAGCACATTTCTGTGTTCTGTGTCCTGCTAGAGATGATGCTTGTGGATTCCAATAATGCAGTTTAATAAAATGAGATACAGTGTTTTTCTTCCACCTTTATCATTGGCTGTGGATACAAAGATTAGGAAAACACATTATTAAACCCCCATGCTCAACTCATTTCATATTTATATAAAGCTGGGAATCTGTGCTAGTCCCCCACTGTTCTACTTGAATGGGATATGTGACTGTACTCAGAGTGACACTGAGTGCCATGTTATGGGATCTGATCAGCTAAACAGGGATTTACGTCGGAATGTGTCAGCCTTATACTTTCTCCTGGAAAACGTGGCTGTGCCCTTAATGTTTATGGAAATAAATATTTATGAGGCATTTCTTAATTGATCCCTGCTGCAGCCGGAGTGTCTTTCCAAAAGTTATTGCGCTGAAAAATAGTTGTTTAAAGCCAAGGGAAATAAATAGAAACCTGCATGTGCAAATCCACATCTGTTAACTTTTACGGTCATTTACAGGCGTGTTACGTTACCATAGTTCTTTTAAAAATTATTTATCATTCAAATCGCTTCTAGTTTGTAGGGTTAAAGTGTACCTATAAATAAAGGCAAGTATGAGTTCTCATAACTGCCAGCCATGATTCACGGTTATGTCTTTGTGCAGAACCTAAGAAGAACCATTGAGAATTTTATGATCAATTTTACTGGCAGCAAACTTTCCCCATCGGTGCTCGCTGCTTTTCTAAGCACATTAGAAGAGAAGCCTTTGAGTAAAGAGATTCAATACAGGGCTATTGTCTAAGCTGCTGAGCCATAGGGGGTGGAGAGCAATAAGCCTTTCATGTACTGGCCAACTTAATTCATACAATTCTTGCAGTCAATAATACAGTATACTAAACTGTCTGTTTAAACACATGAGATCACAGTTACTAGTGCAGAGGTCAAAGCTGACTTTGTTCTAATACTCTATTTTTCCCATTCAGTTGCAGTGATAGGGCCCATTTATATATTATTACATACTCTAGCTGAGGGTATTTCCAACCGGCTGAGAAACATTTGCTCTCCAACGGGAAGTTCCCAGCATTGAAAAAGTTAAACTGATAAATAATTCCACACATGAGGTGCACGGAGGTGAATATGAGGTCATGTCGGGGATTGTCTTTCACTGCAACACTTCATTGTGTGTTTATCAGCTGGTCTTACACAGGTGAAACACATACTGTACAACTACAGGTACTGTAGCTTAAGTTCACACTGTATACAAAATAATATATATTCCCGAAGATGTCAACGTTGAATATATACATTTTGGTGATTATTATTAAAGCTAAATATGTTATTTGGAAATAGTGCAGACAAAATATTGCAGCTACCGTTATTTCTTAATAGACCTTGGAATCTGAGAGTAACCTATGGTCCGCCATTAAAAACTGTAAAGTATCCATCTCAACCCTTGTGTCTCATGTTATCCATGGATTGTTGTAGAGATTACCAGGATTTTCATTATTCCATCTCATTAACAAAGGACATGTACAGTTACAATTAACAGAATGCAAACTTTCTTTTAAACCAGAGGGTTATTTATTATTATTATTTATTATCTTCCTATATTGTTTCCCATACTTAGTCTTGATGCTGTATGCAGCTGTTTTTATATGTTTATGCAAGCTTTAGGTGTAGGTGAAATGCTAGTGACATTGTTGCACACTTTGTTTTACCAAAAACTTAATGGTAAGAAGCACCGGTACAGCAGAGCTCATTATTATATTTTAAGCGATGCAACAAGTACCAGTAATGGCGGGGAACTAACAAGACCTGTGACCGGTTAGTCCTTGTATTATACTGCTAAATTGCCACATAGGAAAATTCAACCAAGAAAGGGTCAGATGCTCTATCTAAGGCCATACATAATCTAGCATTTCGCAAAATATTATTAGCTTTGCATACAGTGAGGAGTCTATGGTGTAGAATTCACATTACTTTTAACACGTGCTACACAGTATGTGAGTTGATAACACTCCAAACATGATCATATGTGGGGGTTATTTCTCAAAGCTTGAAGAATGAAAAAAGTGTGAGAGATAAAGTACTGGCCAATCAGCTCCTGTTGCTTTTTTCCAAAAAAGCCTTTACTATATATAGTAGAAGCTTATTGGCTAGTACTTTATCACTCACAATTGTATCTCTTTCAAAGCACTAATAAATAACCCCCTTAATTTGAGAAAATTAGGATTTTATTTTGTTATTGAAAAAAATAAACAGATAAAAAAAACAGATAATGGACAGTTATGATGCATTTAATACATTGTTATTAGGAGTGAATCGATAATTGTTTCATTTTTACATCAGTACCCTTTCATTTGACGTGGTCAATCTCTATAAGAAAGTTCTCTTAACACTAATATGAACATAACACTTTGCTGATGAGCGGAGCAGCTCCGAAGATGTATCGCTTCAGGGAATGCTTCATTTGTCATCCAGACACATATCTCTGCTGACTAAATTTGAATGTGGTATAATTTGTCCACAATGTTGAGGTACATGTAGTATGTATATATGGATGTCTTTTCTTTATGAGTTGTCTGCTGTGTTCACATCTCTGTCTGCTTGCTCCATAGTGATTTGCATCGATTCCTATTCATAAACAGCAGAATACATCTTAACATGTTTAAAAAAAGGGCAGACTAGATGGGCCAAGTGGTTCTTATCTGCCGTCAAATTCTATGTTTCTATGTTTCTATAACAGGCTATTATAGTTGTACTTGTACTTTGCATCTAGTGATGAGCGAAAGGTTTTAGAGATTAATTGTTGCCTCTCTGGGATGTATGTTGTTGACAGTCGTTGTCAACGAGATAAAATGTAATTTGCAGTAGGTTGCAAGTGGTCTGGAACTTTGGCCATGGTACGTGACCTTTTTTGTATGGCACGGAAGCAAAAGTAAAAAAGCGATTTTTAAAAAAGGTATTGACTAATAAATGGATCATATGCAAGAAAAAATGTACGTAAATGTGTATTCTATTTAGATATGGAGGGGTGTAATGCAATTCAGTTGAAAATATGGTCAATAACAGCAGCAAATTTGGAAAAAATAGTCCTTGTTTAACATAGTGTTATAACATTCTAACCGGCTTCTCTTTGGAAGTCTTCAATTATTTTCTGAATGAAACATTGGTTTTAATTTATTGGTAGATGTTATTTACTTGACTTTAGCTTTATTCATCAAACATAATTATACTAAAGGGGGTATTTATCAAAGCTTGGAGAGCTAGAATTGGGGGCGATATAGTACCAACCAATCATTTCCTGTAATTTTTTCAAACACAGCCTGTAAATTGTAAGGCAGAAGCTGATTGGCTAGTGATTTTTTTTTTTAAACATGGTCTAAACCTAACACCAATACAGAAAGTTCAATTAAACATCAAATACTGTATGCACTAGTCTTAAAATAACTGCTGATGACTGACTGTAGTGGCTAATGCATTGCAGCTGATGCCCTGTACTATACAATGTGTTATATTTTTTTCCCTAAATTGCTTGGTTGGCGTATAAAAAAAAAAAAAGTTTGCATTAAGGTTTACGCAGGTGTTCACGGCTATAGTCCGTTAAGTATTGTGAAGCGTTAGCGTATTTTTAGGGCCTTTCAGTGACAGCGGGTGCACTGAGGCAAAAAAAAGGGGATATTTAAGTATTTTAACTTTCCAGCACCAGGCAAAGTAAATTCAATGGTTTGGTACACAGCTGTTTCTATCTGAAAAAGCCACAAATTATATGTACCCATGCTGCTTTTAAAGCTATATTTATGATGAACAGGTTCACAAATAAATATCATTGAGTGGGCTTTGATTTATTTCACAACAGCCTGGAAAATTGTGGGAATAACGGATATTTTAAATGGCCAGCTGTTCGCGGCACTCATGCTCTTCTGGATTCTGAACACAATAATTTTTATTATAACAGTTAAGGTTTCATGAGGAATTAATTATCTCTTCTAACTAACACTAAAAGAGGTACTTTTTTTTTTTAACCGTACAGTATGTTTTCTATTCTACATTGGCAATAAGCCATTTATAACAAGTGTAGCAACTAATTACAATGCGGTGCATAGATAATTCTTGACTAGTTTTGCTTGTGATATCTCGGGAACTGACTTCTCATTTTTGTTTTCAATGTACATGAAGCATTGTAGATAATATTTTTTCAAGCACATCTTCCCATTTCAGTCAAATTTACAACCTTAATTTGGTGCCTGGGAGGCCAGAATGCAAAACAACTTGTCCATGACCGTACAATTCTGTCATTGGGTACCTCTGTGCATGCTTGGATGGTCCTCCCATTATATTTCAACAGCATGGAAATTATCTGTCTCTTCAGTATTTTAAGGAAAATGCTTGGATTTTTTTTCTAATTATTTAATGTCCGCATAGATATTTAAAGAAGTAAGCTAGTGTACATAAATAATTCCTCATAATAAAAAACACTTGTTTTGCCCAATGAATCACTTTTTGCATCATATATCACATGGCTACATGACACATTCCAATTATGTCCACCCATAGTTTTGCTGTTAATGCATGCTAGAAACTGTTGTAGAGCATGCTGGGGTGTAAAGTTCCATAGTGGCTGAAGTATACAAGTTTATTTTCCCAGTTATATGTTTATGAATGTAGTACTAATGTAATCTGAAAGTACTGTAACATTCAGACATAATCATGTGTATGGCAATTCACAAAAGCATGATCTACACTGGTTTATATAATGGTTGTGTTCAAGCTGTGCGTCTAAACCTTATGCAAAATTATCGTTTCTAGTGGCATGGATGCTTGCTTAATTTTGGTTTAATTGATAATCTGAAACAACACCTACTAACTGATCACACAAACCCAAATTTCCAAATGCTTAAATGCAGATGGAAGAATTGCGATGCGTTCTTCACAGCCCGAAGATGCTCCAAACAGGATGCAATCGGGCACATTGAACATCATGCAAATGAAGACCTAGATATCATCTCCTAAAAAGCACAGCACATCCCATATTGGGGTGTTCCTTTGTAAGCAACATCCGCTACCACATTGTGGCATAGCATAATCTCTGCACGGTAGGTGGGGTCCACCATACAGAGAGTGCTCCTTACTGCCCCTACATGTGCATTGTCTTAGTCACTCTTCAGTCTAATCTTCATATCCTATTATTTTGCACAGCGCATTATTTCTCCTAGTCTTTCAGTACAACAAAAATACTTTTGACGTCTTCAATATGTTATTTAACATATACGGTATACATACAGGTTGAGTATCCCGTATCCAAAATGCTCGGGACCAGGAGAATTTTGGATAACGGATTATTCCGTATTTCAGAATATTTTAATATTTCAATGATGTATTTTGAAGTATCTTGCATTTATGCTGTATAAACACATAATATACACACAAATATATTTTAATACCACATAAAATACCCACAAACATATTTTAATTGTTCAAAAAACAAGGTTTCAAAACGTGAAACAAAATGTGTGTACTATCTCAGCACTGAATTTGAATGCCAAGCAATCATTGTCTTGCACATATATAGTGCCAGTTACATATCATGTCCCCAGTGATGCTGTTACATATGTCCCCAGTGAGTTTTTATCAAAAAAAAAATGTTTTTTCACTTTCTGGAATGTCCGTATTTCGGAATAATTCGGATAACGGATATTCGGATACGGGATACTCGACCTGTATATATAATGTCCTTGCCTTGTAAGCATGACACTTTTTACATTTATGGTCGATAAAAGAGCCTTTTACACATTTTATTTACACATTTCTAAAAAAAACCATTACTTCCATGTGCAAAGTCTTTCATTTAAAAAGTTTTAATTTATTCCCCATTGTCCTTGATAACCTATCATACTGTATGTAACAAAATTACCATTATTAAAGGCTCTACTCAAAAAAAAAAATGCTTTCCTAATGAAAGGATCCAATTTAAAAGACCAGTAACATCAAGGACAGACCCGCACCTACATATATATTAGTGTTATTGGTCTTTTAATAAACACTTTGGTAAAGAAAAAAAAACATGCAATAGGAAACTAATTATGGCTCATGACCAGTGGTAGTACTAATACTAAGGGCAGTAGGGGTTCACACACACTCATACATACATACTTACACACCACACATTACTACCCTTACCGCTGCTGCAGGAGTTCTGGTTCTTGACAATGGAGGAGAAAACGCACTTGTGAAGGTGAATAAGACTAATTAAGCTAATTGGAAGCTACCAATTTTTTAATTAGTCCTCTGGTGATTTTTCCTGTTAAAGATTTTAGGAAAAACCATACCTGCTCTGCAGGTTCGTGGAAAACAGATGTGGTGATTTCTTTAGAAATCGCTGCATCTCATTTTCTGTCATCCAGCTGAATAGAAAAACTCCACGACTACTGGAAAAACCCTGAGCCGCAGGTCTTTTTTTCCACCTTCAATCATTCAATTTATTATAGTTTATTTATATGGTGCCACAAGGGTTCCGCAGCACCTAACAGTACATAAATGATAAAAAAACTCCCAAAAAATTAAAACAGTACAAGGAAATTTAGGATAAATACATGGTAAAAAAAAGACTGATAACATCACGGAAGTAATTACAAAGGTTAGCATGAGAGATGGCTGGCTTTAATGATGAAGTTGGTCTTTAGAGATCATTTAGAGTTTTTTGTAGGGAGGTGGAGAGTCTAATAGAGAGGAGTAAAGAATTTCAGAGATAAGGCGCACTGTCAAAATCTTGGAGGCAGGAATGGGAGGAAGTAACCCATTGGCAGGAGAGAAGGCATGCATTTGTGGAGTGAAGAGGGAGGGTGTGAGTTGAAAGAGAGATAAGGCCAATTATGTAGGTGGGAGAGGAATGGGTGATTAATCTTTTATCTGTGTATTTTATATATATTTTATATAACAACATATTGACTATTCTCTATATAAAAAGCATTTTGGAAGCAGATAAAGTAGTATGGAAACATGTACTCTTAATTTTATAAATTGGAAAATAAATATTGCTTAAAAAGTTTTATTTTGCTTTCAAATTTTATGGCTAATACAGAGGGATCACCTCATCCCATCCGACCCGGAACAGGCTAAAAGCCTACGGAGAGCTGGTGCTTGGAGATTATGCAATAAAAGTGGCAATTAAGAGAGCAGGAAAGTATAAATTGCTTTTAATGGCCATGCGCAAAGTATTGGAGGTTCCTAAAAGGTGTCATATGGTTGACACATTTCTTAGTAATGGTTGGAAAATAAAAGCCAACAAGCATTATACCAGTGTTTTGTGGTACATAAAAAAAAATGTCTGTAATGTGATCTTTTAGTGCTTTTATAAAGGTTTGTAAAATGTTGGAAAAACCACTTGTAACTTCTATCTGCAAGTTAAAAAAAAAAACTTCCTATCAATATAACGCCTCTATATTTATGTCTTTTAACCCATTTTTGTGCCTTTTAGAAAAATGTACCTCCTATTTTATTGCCCAAATGTATACTACAGGTATTTAAATCCCACCAATTTCATTATTATTCATTCAGAGTGGTGTATTAGATGTGTCCCAACGTTTTAACCTTTTAAAACAAATACTGTACTTCCCTAGTTTTTTCACCTGCTTTGTGGGGAGCAGAAAAAAACCCTGCAATTTTACTGAGAATTGATATCGGCCTAATTGAATTGATACCTATATGTTTAAACAATCTTTTGTCACAAGATAATTAGTTGTGACATAGTATTCTTGTAATGTATTTGTGTCTGTATAATATACTGTACATTGTAGCCTAAAGGCTGGTTTCAATTAGTAGCGGTAATTTCATGCACTGGGGAAAAGGGCGGTAGCCTCAGGCATTTAAACCTGAGGCTATTCAATTACAGTCCATTTTCTTGTGCAGTAAATTTGCCACTAATGCATGCTACACCATAGGTTTCGAGATAAGTTCTCACAGCTGTCATTTGTGGTGTTAGAACATCCAGGTTTAGGACCAGGTAGTCCTTCTACGCATGCGCAGAGTGACATTTTGCACAGTTAGGGGTGCTGGAGGCATCCCATTAGATCCCTTTCAGGGGGCAATGTGATAGAAGCCCATAGGCTTCTATAGGGAAACGTTACATAAATATGGTGTTACCCACTGAATCCAAGCTCCATAATATATAGCATTCCGGAGCTTGGTGCATATGCGGTAAGGGACATAACCTCAGAAAACGGAATTTTAGGAGATTTGCACACATTTTTAACATTAATGCATCCTGCTTATTGTATGAAATAATAATATGGATACTACAGAATACATGCATACTATTTAAAAAAAAAAAAAACATTTTTATTACAAGGAAAAAGAATATGAGCAGTTTAGTCTTAGCAGATAAATGTAATCTCAATTACCCATTAATTTCATTTAACAAGTTGCTGTGTGCTCGGCTGTCGTGGGCTGCATGATCTGCAGGATGGAGCCAATTCACTGGTAGTCCCCGTCTCTGGGTCTGAACCAGGTTGAGGGGTTCACAATGCAGTGGGCGTACAGTGATCCTCCTGCACATAGGATATATCTCTAAGTCAATCAGGTCCAACTTGTTGGACAAGTGTAATTGAGGTAAAATCTCACAAGTGTAAGGGGCCCTTTATATCTCAGTACTCTGGCTTTGGTCCATTGTGCTTGATCACTGCTAACATTTATGTATAGATCTAATCTAAAAACAGTTTTGTCTAATAAATCCGGTATAATTTGTGAATTTTAACTTTGCTTTTTTTTTCCCTAAGGGCAGCATGCAATACAGTATTTGCTATCAGTTTACAACTTGTGATAAAACTTGGCAAGGGGTTCACTTGCTATTTGTTTAACATTTGTTTAGCTGCCAAAGTTAGGATTCTGGAAGATGAACTCCAACAACCTGCACACCAGAGCCTCAGACATGTTACATATTGTGTTCTTCTAAACAGGGGTATACGTAATCATTCTAATGGCTGAAACGGTGCTGTTCCTACATCTTACATAAAGTACCATGAGGCAATTACATTTGTGTAATAATAGTAACAATATTGATTTATTGGCTGATTTAGTCAGTTGTGATTTTGAGACCCATAAAACACTTGGCTTTCCCCTGCTCTGGGCCAGTGTCCACTCCCGGCCCTCTCTTCCCTGCATCGAGCAGCCTAAGCCGAAGCTGTTCGATGCTGTGGTTTGCACATGCACAGAAATGTGCGCAATGAGTGATCATGAATCGGCCCCTTTGTTTCTACTTTGGGCTAGAACTGAGGCTTCAGAGAATGAATCATTACCTGCACACATCAGCAATTCTGATTTCTGAACACACTTGCAGTCCAAATAATAGTATTGTGACACAATATACAGATACTTATGGGAACTTTTTGAAACCTAAAGAGCAAAATAGTGTGTTTTGCCTTATTTTTATTTACCATCCTATAACAAATACTATTTTACAGTTTAAATGTATAAAGGTTACAGATTGATTCTCTGATTTGCAAATACAGCTGCTTCTGAATGAGGGCACAGTTTCTGCTCCATTACACCTGTTACTAGCTGATTAAATAGGGAAGTCTTTCTTTTCTTTGCTTAGTACCCTTAAATACTGTACATGCCCTGCTTAATAATGCATTTTATTTTAAGTGTGTGTTTTCAGCATTATTGGAAAACTGTATTATTTCTTAATCATGATTAATAAAAAAATTTAGCATTCAGATTTAACGGATATTTTTAATGTTCCTAAGGAAAAATACTTACATAGTTATTTTATTACAATTCTGCAGTACAATGTACTTGAAATTTGTTTTAAGTCTTGCTCCTTGTGGGATTGCTCAAATCACATGCATTTTAAATATGATGCCTGTAAAAAGGTTCCTGATATTAGAGATTTTTTTTTATATATAAAAAATACTGCACTCAGTTGCGCTGAGGGGCGGTGGGGCTAGTCCTTACTATCCGGGTCAGATGGAGGGGCCCGAGGCTGTTTAACCCTCTCCCCTGTTGCAAAGAGCCAGGCACAGGGAGAGAAAGAACTAACTGTCGCTGCAGCAGCCTCTCTCACTGCCCAGCACACGCTGCTCAGTGCTGTGTACTGAGTTGGGGAGAGACGCAGCTGCAGCTGAAGCCTGTTGTCTCTCTCCCTGAGTGATCCAGCCGGTGTTACCGGCACCTCTGCTCTTTTTTTACAGGGGGGAGGGGCAATGTCCCCTTCCATTGACAATGCCCCATATTTTCCCAGGCCTGGCAGAACTGTCGGCATACCCTGACTGCACTCTGCAGTTATTTAACATTATCCGCATTTTCCCTACAGGCAGTGTGAATAAATAAGTAAATGGACTTTTAATTCAGTGGTTACCTAAATTTCTTGAATAAAGACGCCCATGAGCAGTGATGGCTAACCCTGACACTTCAGCTGTTGTTGAACTACACATCCCAGCATGCCCTGCTACAGTTTTACTATTTGGCCATGCTAAAACTGATGCAGGGCATCAGTGTCAAGGTTAGCCATCACTGCCCTAGAGTATCAGTATTTCTCACCGCACCCCTAGAATAATAGTTTTTTTTCATTGATAATTTTGTAAATACATAAATAAATAGGTAAATTAGGCAAATTGTGCCTACCTGTCATCCTTAGGGTCATTTATTTGGTGGTGTACAGTTGTGCTTCTGATTGTACACATCTTTTCTCATTGTCAGCCACTAACACTGGTTTCGCCTCTCACTTTGACCATACATAATTGGATTTGCTTCTGGACAGCCAACCCGAGGCATCCGAGAAAGAGCCTCACTGCACCCAGGGTGCCTAGGCACACAGTTTGGGAGCCACTGGCTTTACTCCTCTGTAGCAGTTGCTAGCAGATATTTTAACATTAGACTTCATTTTAAAAACTAGTGGCTTACAGTAATCTGCATGTGGTCTGGTATAAATAATGTGGTTTGCAGCTCTTAAAGCATCAATACACAAATGACAGATTAATAAATAATGTGCTTTGAGGGTTTTTTAACCTCATTTGATAGAAATGAATTCCAAATGACATCCAATACTCTGATGTCATGGCTGTACACAGAGCTAAGGCACGTTAATACACTGTAGGTATGTTCTTGTATAACATTGAGTAAAAACAAACTGTATTCCAGTATAAATGGATATACTGTACTGTAGAATATTTTTAGATTTGAGTGGTGTGCTATATACTCTACATAAATGCTACATACAGTAAGGTTTTAAGTTTTGTTATTGTGTTTGAAGAATCATGTGGGTTAGTTAAATGATGTACCACAAGCTATGTTACAGATGCTTTGAAAGTGACCACTCTTGTTAAAAGGAATCAGATGTTTTTCATGTGATGATCATTAGAACTGTTACTTAATGAAACTTTCTGAGATATGTACAGTATCTGGTCACATCATAAGTAAAGCTACTACTGCAAGTGAATCCTTTTATGAAATAATGCCGGCATGCCTTTCACAGCCCCACTGGCTTTTTGGCTTGTCATTGGTATGAATGGATATATGGTTTCACGTGAGGAGTAATAAAGGATTCAGTATGTGCTGACAAATGGATCAGCTTAGCATGTAGGTGGTATTTAGCACATTTCCTTTTCAGTGCTGACAGCCAAATATACACATTTTCTTTTAATCGAATAATTTAAATCAATGCTTGCATGTCTGTTGTTGCTAGCGGTTTGCTTGTTATAGTACAGGGTGTTTCACTCCATATACACCACCAAAGCTTTTTCATATAACTTTGAAAATAATTGATGTCAACAAATATACCTTGGTCTATGAGAAACATGAGGTAATCATAGCAAGAGTTGTAAGTGATCACCATTAGCATCTGGGCAAGCTTGGGTGCATTGCTGAATGTTATGGAAGGTTTTAACCAACACTGGGGGTAATCAATCTGGGACGATATTTAAGCCAGGTGGAGATATCGCCCATTTCCGACAAGATTAGGCCAAATTGACATTCAACCTATTCAATGTCAGGTCTGTTTTTCTGACTGTCGGAATAGATTCCGACGTTCAGAAACTCTATCAGTGAAAACAGTAGAATTTAGTTGAAAACGGATACAGATTGGACAATCCAGTGGCTGTCTTCGACAATACAGATTGGACTTATCTAGATACGTATCTGCATGAGGAGAGTCCTGCCCAAAGATGTCCGGGATTGAATACTGATGGCTGATATTTCCACCTGTCGCAATATTAAATATCCCCCATAAAGCTGAGCTGCAGTGCAATCCAAAGTTTATATAGGGAAGCCAGACCAACTTCTAATGAACTGCTATGAGATGACAGTTGGAGGCATCAGGTGAGGCCCCCCTATTTGAACTTTGGACTATGCTGCAGCTGCACCCCTGGAGCCACCACAGGACACTGCCATACACAACACTATTGTCAAAAGCATGAACAGGTGGTCTTCACTTTGCACAAGCATGAACAGTTTGCATGGATGCTAATGGAGTACACTTTCAACACTTACTATGCCTTCCTCATGTTTCTTAAGGTATTTCAAATTTCACTAAATTATGTAAATTACTTTAAAGTTATAAAAAAAACCTTTGAGGCCTATCACAAGTTAAGCACCCTGTAGTAACAAACAGACATAAATGTATTACTATATTCTTTATATGCATACCTCCCAACTTTCCAAACACATCCGGCGGGACTCCGGTGCGGCGCAGGCACGTGCCCGAAATTTGGGGGCATGGTCTAGCAAATATGGGACGTGACCTGCACATTGCATCACTCCTGTGTGACCACGATCCTGTTTTTTACCGACCTTGGTGCATGGCCAGCGCTATGTGAGCTGCTGGCCATGTACCCAGCCCCTCAGTCTGCATGAATAGACGCTGTGTGCATGCCAAAAAAGATATTCCGTGAAAATTGGGACAGTTCGGAGGTATGTATATGGAATATACAAGTATAAATCGCAAACACTGAAACTTCCTCTTCCTAGTCTATTGCATTATTACCAAATATTTCAGTTTATCTGCTCAACTGTTAATCTTGTTACGCAAGAAAAATCTGCTCTGTTCTATTTATAGCTGTTACTCTCATCACATGTTCTCTCAAATGTAGTCTGGTCACCTGTTTTATTTTGTTTTTTTTTTAAATGCACACTGATCACATGTTTTCACATGCACTTTGTTAAATACCAAGCAGTAAACTTGGTATTCTCTCTGCTGCTATGGAAACAAACACAGCTCCTATTTACCATTTAGTTAATTTGATGGCAAAAAAAAATTAAAAATAGACTGGCCTGTGTTATTTCAAGCACTTTCTTAGAATTCTGCTGAATTTAATGGTCTAATATTCTTATGTAATATTTTATATTCAATAAGATAATTGCATTTTTATTGCTCATGAATATTTGCAGAGGTCATAGAACAAAGTTGAAAAATAACGCAAGTGTGTTTGTACTGAATTTGTTACATTTTATAGAGCTAGTTATTTCCTTCTTCTGTTAATGGCTACATGTTCTGCTTTTTTCACGTTCAGTTTATAATAACTCTTCTAGTGCTACACACTAAATATTATCTGCTCGAATGGCTTCACTTTAGCCAGAACATAAGCTTTGTCGTCTAAGGTGTGATTGGAGTGAATTTTGCATGCCCCATTTGTACATTGTTTTCTCACTAGTCATGCAAGTATTATCTATAATTACATTTTTAAGCCAGTACAAATAGTAGGCTTTGTTGGAAATAAAATACAGTATACATAATGGAATGCAATTGCAAAAAAATATGTACGTGCTCATGTCCCAAATCTTCATCAAAAAAACTTTCTTTGCATTCCAGCTTTCATAGTAATATTAATAATAATACTAATATTATAAATACTACTACTACTACTACTACTACTAAATATTATAATTTTTACTCCGATTTCTGAGATCAGTGAATCTGCAGCTACAGATGCACATACTTCTGTAATCCCACAAAATAGAGATAACCGGGTCTGTTTTGATGGACCCGATTGCTGCACCTTCCCTACTCCCAAACACCCTGTTATACCCCATTCAGTCAGAAAAGTCTGAAAATCCCAGGAAATACATGGCATTTCAAATGCCGGGTCATAATGCAGAGAGCAGCCTGACACACCACCCCCCCCCCCCCCCCCCTTCACACAGAAGACCAAATAACTGTGTTGAAAATTTCTACCCGGTAGTTTGCTGAATAACACGGATATTTCTTCTGTGTGAAAGGGTCAACCCAGGTCATAAGTACCCATGTCCTCGACCCTGGTCAATTCCAGGATCGGTGACACAGGATTTACTTTCACACAGAAAAACCTGTGTTATTCCCGAAATTACCGGGCAGAATTGTCTGTCTGAAAGGGGTATAAAACAGACTGGGCTTAGCATCCACTGCCTGCAAGGACACAGAACCCGTTCTTTGTATGCGAGGTGTCTCCACTATCAGACTTGTACGCACACCATCATGTTAGCACTTAAGTCTGAAACACTGTACATCTAAAAACATTGGAAAAAAAAAATACAGCATGGTCACAAATAACATTGTGGGAGTTATAGCGGCTTTAAGAAACCATTTTGGGGTATATGACATTGTCTAGTTTCAAACCATTTTCAGCTTTTGTCAGATTCTGTTTACATTTAACAATAGTAAAATAATAGATACAAAAATTCTAAAAGCCCACGGTATATTCAGGCAAAAAAAAAAAAATTGGGTCCTTTTACATTACTTTTTCCAAAACTGGTTAGTTAGGAAGCAAACATGCTGAGAACTGTCATATCAATACAAGAGTCGCAGACATAATTGTGATAAGTTATAGCTCCATTAGTATTATATGAGGTAGAATTGAGTTGCTCTCTCATAAATAAAAACATACATTGCACTGCCTTATCTATGTAATGGGAACATATTTCACTGTGTATTTTGCACTGGGAGTAGCTTTGTGCTAGAACAGCACTGGAAACTTCAGATTAATTCTTTGTTTCTGCGCAACTACTTCTTATGCAGTTTAGCCACGAACATGTTTCTCTCAACAGACCATGTAATAGGCAGCCAAATTCAACTGTAGCACTTCCTATTCCTAAATGCTTCTGTTAAGAGCTGAGAAGGCATTCTAAGCATCCCTGATACAATGCCTCCTGTATTCACTTTGTCTTGGGAAACCCTGGCTATGTTCAGCAGTTGTGCATCAAAGTGTAGTCCGCTAGTAACACGAATGTCAATAAAACAATGCAATGTTATATAAAATAGTTGCACTGATCCAGTACTGTATTTTGAAATGCATGATGGTTCTCAAGGTGTTGCCTTAGTAATACTACATACTCAGTATATACTAAATGGGCCCAATATATTACTTTAAAGGATTTCTTCATGTTATTTAATTTGATTACCATCTAAATACAGTTGCCTTGTATTATGTACCTTTTTTATATTCTGTGTGGACCATTTATTTTCTGTGCGGACTGTAATATTTCAAACACTAGACACCACAGGGATACTTGGCCTGTCATTTGTCTGCAGCATTGTGCTATCTTTGTAAAGCACATTACTGTAAGCCAGAAGACAGGTAAATCACAGGCCCAGGTAATAAGGCACCTCCCAAATGCCATTTAATTGAAAGCTTAAGCAGCTGCCAGCTAAGTACTCTACCAGCTAAGGTGCAGAAAACCTTTAGGCTGGTGTTAAATGTTTGTTTTTGCAAGGAAATTGGTATAGTCTAGTGTTGTGATTCCCAAATATGGTTCTTGCACCTGACCTACAGCTTTTGTTTTTTGCATACTGTAGGTGACTTATTCTGGTCATGCATCATATACTGAACATCCCGATCTGCTGGTAATCTGCATGAAGTTCTGACCGACCACAACTTATTTGTCTGTTGACATGCTGAATTATTGCTTTTCGCCACATTGGGCAGCATATGCCCAAGTGACAGTCATTTCCCCTGTTCCTTCACAGAGAAGAAATGCAGAAATGTCTCCTCTCAAGAGGAGGAAAGCAGATATTGTGTTGCTATACACTGTGAGATATTTCTTACAGATACCTGCTGGGTGTCAGTCTGCAAGATATTTTATCTGACAGTTGACCAAGCATTCGTCTACTTGGCTTAGTCTGTAATTATCCTACATGCTCCCCCCCCAAAAAAGAAAATATTGGTGGTTGTTAGGACCTAGAACTTGAATGTAATGCTTCTTAAATCCAGTCCTTGGGACACAGTTATGATACATGGTTTCCATTTTTTATTTGTTTAATTTTAACAATCTTTGGAAGCCTTTTATGCTTTTCCAAAAGTAATACCACATCATTTGGTCATAGGTTAAATGTAAAGTAGTCTAAAATCCCTTGTTAATAGCATTTATGTATACCCTG